>NC_061513.1:233934906-234061835 GCF_022539505.1 Lolium rigidum | reverse complement strand
AATTAGAGGCCAAACAATAGCAAAAGTGTTCGGGAAAGTAGATACGTTTTGGACGTATCACTCGCCCAGTTAATTGCTGTATTTCTTTTAACTTGGTTGGCTTCCTCATCGTTACGATGGCTTGTATTTTGTCGGGGTTTGCTTCAATCCCTCTTGCTGAAACTAAGAACCCAAGAAGTTCTCTTGCTGGGACGCCAAAAGAGCATTTCGTCGGGTTTAGCTTGATGCGAGAATTTGTCGAGGTTATCAAAAGTTTCCTTGAGATCTTCGATCAACGTTGTCCCCTTTCTCGACGTTATGACTACGTCATCAATGTATACTTGTACATTTTTTCCAATCTGTGTTGCCAAACACTTCTGCATCATCCTCTGATACGTTGCTCCCGCGTTTTTCAACCCGAAGGGCATTGTTTTATAACAAAATACGCCGTACGGTGTGATGAACGCTGTTTTGGCTTCGTCGTCTTCCTTTAATCTGATCTGGTTATAACCGAGTATGCATCCGAAAGGAAAGACGTTCACATCCTGCCGTGGAGTCGATAATCCGATCGATCCTTGGGAGGGGAAAGTGATCCTTTGGACAATGTTTATTGAGACACGTAAAGTCGACACACATGCGAAGGACTTTAGTGTTTTTCTTTAGCACCATCACTGGGTTAGCTACCCAAGTGGCCTCGGTGGATATCTCTTTGATGAAACCAGCTTCTCTGAGTCGATTAATTTCGATAGCATAGCTTTGCGGTTTGGTTCCGAAAACGTCGCAAAGGTTGTTTGATTGGTCTCGCTAGTGGATCCAAGTTAAGGTGGTGCTCGGCAAGTTCCTCGGGTACTCCCGGCATGTCGGCTGGACACCATGCGAAGATTTTCCAGTTCTCACGGAGGAACTTGACGAGCACGCTTTCCTATGCGAGGTCCATGTCCTTTGCAATGGATGTCGTCTTTTTGGATCCGTCGGGTGAATCTGCACCTCCTTAGAATTTTTCTCGGTGTTGAAAGTTGATTCTTTATTTGGCCTTGCAACGTCCGGCGTACGTAGTAGTCAGTCATGAGCCTTGATGCCAAATACTCAGCTTGCATCCCGAAAGTTTCTGATAGTCGATGAAAATCCTTGTCACATTTATCGGCTAGGGCAAAGCTTCCTTTGATTGTAATTGGTCCCTTAGGTCCGGGCATCCTCCATAGTAGGTACGTGTAGTGTGGTACTGCCATAAATCTAGCATATGCTGGTCGTCCCAACAGAGCGTGGTATTGTGACGGGAAATCTACGACTTCAAACTCCAATTTCTCGATTCTGTAATTTTCTCGGGTCCCAAACTGAATGTCGAGATTTATCTTCCCCAACGGATAGCTTGGCTTCTCTGGTGTGATGCCGTGAAATCTCGTGTCTGTTGGTTTCAGGTTTGCTAGGGAGATGTTCATCTTCCTTAATGTATCTGCGTACATGAGGTTCAAGCTGCTGCCACCATCTATAAACACGCGAGACACGTCAAATCCTCGCGATGACCGCCGGTAGTATGAGTGCTGACTGCCCTGGTCGAGGAACTTGCTGTGGATGATCTGCTATGGTGAAGCCGATGTCTTGCCCTGACCAATTGAGGTACTCAACTGTTGGTGGAGGCATTTTCTCTGCCATGAACACCTGTCGAGAGATTACTTTTTGAGTTCTATTGGACGGCCTTCCCTTCTGAATCATCGAGACCGCTCCATTAGAATTGGGGTCAACATAAGGTGGTGGTGCAGGCGCCGCCGCTATTCTTAGCTGATGTCGATTGTCATCTGTTATCGCGGGAGGGGGTGGTAGGTGGACCTCACTTCTGGGTTCTCGAGGGTTTCTTTGCGCTGCCTGAGCATTAGCATGCCCTGCATATCTCAGCATTGCCTAGAAATTCCGACAATCCTTCTGCAGATGTCCTGACTGTCTTTTTCCGTTGCTATCGAGGAAAAAGTGCATCTGACACGGCCTGTTCATCATTTCTTCGGGAGACACAAAAGGCCTCTGGAACCTTGGCCCGCTGTTTTGCCTATTTTGTCGAAATTCGTCTCTCGTTGTCACTTCGTTGCTCATTACTTCTCTGGTAGTCATCTCGATTATTTCCTCCTGCACTGGCTCGGAAACCAGCCGAAATTTGACCTGGAGCATCATAATTCGAGTACTGCCGAGGAAATCGTCGCCTTGATTGATAGTTTCGACCGCGGTCCTCCTCTGGCGACCTATGCCGTTTGTTGTGGACAGCATCTTCTCCATCTGCCCATCTATTTGCTATTTCCATTAATGCAGATACTGTCTTTGGATTGGTTCTTCCCAAATCTTCGACAAAATCTCCACGCCTGATCCCTGCGACAAATGCATCTATTGCCCTCTCATCAGATATATTTTCTGCCGAGTTTTTTATGATGTTCCACCTTTGGATATACTTTCTCATTGGCTCGTCTGGCTTCTGTCGACACGCCCGTAACTCCTCTAGAGACGCGGGCTTTTTGCAGGTGGATCGGAAATTCTTGACGAATATGTCCTCAAAGCTTTCCCAGCTGTCGATAGATCCTGGCGGAAGCTTTTTGATCCAAGATCGTGCAGCTCCACTTAAGTGCACCTTAATACTTTGCATGGCTGTTGCCCTAGTCCCTCCAGTTAACTTCACCGTCTCGAGGTAATCAACTAGCCAATCCTCTGGATCTTGCAGGCCGTCGAATTTTTTGAAATGATCGGGCAACTTAAATCCCGAAGGGACTCGAGTTTTTCGTACTCTCCTTGTGAAGCACGGCAAACCGCACATATCCTCGTCGTTTAATTCTGGGGAGTGCCGATGTTCCCTTCTGCCTTGCCGTGCTCTATCTACCCTTGCTTGTGCTGCCGTATCTCTTGCTCCACTTGTTCCTTCGACATTTGCTGCTGCTGCCGTAGGTCGTGGACTATTTTGCCTTGCAGCTCCTTCTGGCGGTGTTGATACAAACGCCGTTCCCATGGCTTCAGCTCCTGCCACTGCCATGTTGTACAAAGCCTCCCTTGGATCTCCTGGAGGTGGCCTGGATGCGAGGATAAAGGCTTGTGTCGCCATATACCCAGCTTCTGGTGTCTTAGGGATAATATTCCCTCTTGTGTCTATCGACATAAAAGACATGTCGAGATTTTGAACCAGGTACTCTCTTTCTCCTTCAGGTATGTGTTGCAATCTGGACCTTGCTCTGTTCCGAGCTTCTCTATGGCTATCTCCCGAGGTTCCAGATTGTCGACTTAGCTCTGCCCTCCGTCTGCTTGACGCGGAAGCTGCCTCCTTTCTTCTGTTTAAAGCTTCTGTCTGTTTTTCCAGTTCTCTTCCAGCTCTGGCGAGTCTATATTGATAAGCTTGCAGTTCTTGGACTGTAGCGGTTGTCGTCATTGGCTCCGAACCATCTAAAGCTTTTGCAGCTCTATCCCAGGCTGTTTGTGGAAGTTGAACTCTAACGCGTGGTGTGGGCCCGACATATTTAGTGCCCATACCTCTCCTTAGATCTGAGGGATCGACATAGGGATTGCCCAAATCGTCGAAAGCCTCCGATGTTTCCTCTTGATCGCGGCTTACATCTCCAATGGCAAAAACTTGATGATATTTTGGAGTTTTCACTTTGCTTGGTTCGGTGACACCATCATAGAGTTTGGTGAAGACCTTCCCAATAGAGGTGGATTTGTTGATGAAGTCGAAGCTATCAGTGTCGCTTGAATCATCGCTTATATAAGAGTCCACTGATGATTCGAAGGACATGTCGCTGAAGATTCTGGCGAGTTTTTCACTTGCCCTGCTGTCAATGAAGCGCGGCGACGAAATCTCCTTATCGCTGGACTCGACGGATGATACTGAGTTTGAGAGATCAGAACCACCGAACGAAAATCCCGACGAGATCGGAACTTCGAGACGATACACTCCTTCTTTTTCGACACGGAAATTGAATTTTCCGAACGTCATCTTCATTGGCTCCTCCAGATACGCATATGCATCCAAACGGGAGGGCGGGTGAGGAACAAAATCAACAAGACCAGTTTCGATCTGTTTACCTCTATCCATGATGTTGCTTGCTACTGATGAAGTCGACGATCTTGAACGTGCCATCGAGATCAGCTCCTTGTCGCCTCTAATTCCCACAGACGGCGCCAATTGACAAGGTATTAACTTGTCAATGCCTATGGATTGTAGGCTAGGGTTTAGTTGGAAGTAGAGGGCAAGTAGATCTCGAAGGTTTCATCCGAAAAGTACTCGACGATTATGAAAATTAGGGTTTGTAGACAATGATTCGATGATCTCTGCGTCCCTCGACTCCCCCTTATATAGGAGGCGGAGCCGAGGGATTCGTGCTGTACAAGTTACAAAGTCCGGGAAGGTTTCAAACTCATCCCGTAAGATTACAAATAAGACTTTCTATTACAACTCTAACTTTCCTTAATAATATCTTGGGCTTCCGAATCTCCTTATTCTTCGAGTAGTGGGCCTTCAATAAACCCCGGGTACTATCTTCGGCAAGCCCATTAGGGATGCCTATGTCACCTAGAGAGGTGAGAGTTCTATTATACTTATTAGAGAAACAATAATAAACCTTGAGCTAAACCTTGGATATACATCCAAGTATTCAAATCATCATCTTTAAGAGGAACCCTAGGATATTATTCAAGACATTCCTAGAGAGAGAAACCATTTATGTTAAACATAGATATTGATGATCACATCAATCCCTATGGAGCCTAACCTTAAGTTAGTATTAAAGTCCTTCCCAAAATGAGAGAGACCAATCATACCAATTCCAGCCTTACTTATTAAGGAATCAAGGACAACCTTTGAACTAAAGTAATAGGAGGTAAACCATTTCATCTTAGAGTGGTGAGATAACCAAACATCAGATAGAATAAGACCATATCCCTGAGTTGATAAAATAAAGATAAGACTAATCCAACTAAGCTAGACAATTGAATCCCTAGCCTAGATACCTGAGGAAATAATAAAAGTACACCCTAAACCTAGAATAACTATTCCTATGAGAGAGAGCTCAAGTTATGGTGTTACACTCAAGTTAATGAGGCAACACTTGGACTTGGGGAAGAGAACTATCTGTATAACCAGATGATCATATCATCATTGATTAAGTAGAACCCTAACATAATATCTCAGGCATTCCTCCTGGGATATAAACTTTAGAGGCAACCATAGTAGTCCCATTCAAGAAGGTAAATTAGAAGTACTATACCCTAGTTGATCAAGACAATGCTTGATCATGGAAGTGAGAAACCTATTTAATGAGAGATACCTTAGGAAGCCAAACCTTGATCATTATAAATTGAGTAATGATCATAAACCCTAGGAACTTATAGTTGAAGCCATTAACAACAAGTTGATCATGTCTAATTCATGATCAAATTAAACCTTGGATATATATAACTACCAATTAAACCTTAGTGGGTTAAGCAGATATAATCCAGTACAGAAAATCATAGGGGAACTACTAGCAAACCTAAAACCATTTCACAAAGGTTAATTATAGAGACAACTGTATATTAACAACCTTTGTATAGTTCAGCCCTATATCCCTCTAAATGATCTGGGAATTGATTCATCTTATAAGTAGTGAGGAAGAGCAACCCTAGTTATAGTAATGTGGTGTTAAATCACTTATAAAACCTATAACCATATCTCAACCCTAACTTATGAATCAATTGATGATCATAAGTAGAATCTTACCACATCCCTATTTCACTTGTTCCTCAATTAGTGAATTTAAGAAACCTTAGTACAAAACCATATATTTAATATGGTGAGAAACCATTATCCTTATAACTAGAACAAACCATGATGAGAGTAGTATCTACTCTAGAGATTTCAAGATATTAATACAATAAAAAACTAGTGTTAATTTTGAAATAGGGTTATAATAAATAGGATCTACCTAGATAATTCAACATGGGATTTAACCCCATAACACTTAATAGGATTTCACTCAAGATTGTGAGACAACCAAATAAACCTTTATATCTCCACCAATGATCTTTGAATAATATTAATAATCTCCAAGTTTTATAAATATTTGATGCTCACATAACATCATATGTAAGTGACCAACTTCTCAAATATCAAGTCAAGTCGTACTGATAACTTTTAAAACATTTGGAGTAGTAATAATCAACTCTAACTATTCAACAAGGGGTTATAGTACAAATGAAAAAGGAAATTTAAATGAATACATAAAGTTATACCTAGTTGAAAATTGCAACCCAACCCATACATATTAAGTAATTGTTCTGAACAACAAAACAATGTAGTGATCATTGTTATTAGATCATAATTAAATAGATATAAACATTTGTTATCAGAATTGAATTCAAATTTGAATTCAAAAGGTAAAATTTAAAACAGAAAAGAAAAAAAACAGAAAAGGAAAAAAGAAAAGAAAGGAGAAAGGGGCTTACCTGGCTCACCTGGCCGCTACAGTCCACCAACGCGGCCCAGCAACGCAGCCCAGCCGCAGCCCAACCCAGCCCACTTACCGTTTCACAGGATAAGACTGAAGAGGAGCTCGACTTCTTCGTCTTTATCTCTGGGAGCACGGGAGGGTGCCACGGCGCCGACGAGCTCCACGTCCCGGCCGCCGAAGTAGACCCCGCAACCATCAACAATCGCCGGTGGCCGTATAAATACGAGGGAGGAAACCCTAGAGCCTCGATTTCCTTCTTCTCGCCAGTATCCCGAAACCCTAACCCGCCAGCAACCCCATAGCCCCACCGTTCCCAACCACCCCGAAGCTCGCCGAATAGCTCTGGAGGATCGCCGCGAAGTCCTCGTCCATCTGGTGTAGTTACACGTCGAGGGGAGCTCGGTGGTGGAAGAATTAGGCCATTCCCTTTCGCAGTACTGCGAGGGAATTGGCGACCGCCTCGTCGCTACCGACCACGATCGACTCCAGCGACCAGCTAGAAAGCATCAGGGTGAGATTATGCATCTCATGAGCATTCGATTGAGCCTCTGATCGTGCCGTAGAACCTTGTCACCGTCGGCCTCGGTCCGCCGCTGCGGTACCTCGCCGCCGACAATGCTTCGGTGGTCATTGGCGGGCGGCGTTGGTACTGTTAGAATCCCCGCGGTGTGCTGCGTCGGGTGGTGTGAGGAGCCGGTCCGCCCGAGCCCTGGAACGGCGGCGCCGTCACCGGCATCCCGCCGGCAGAGAACGTTCTCTGCCACGTCGTGGATTTTGACCTCGGTCAATGTCCGCGTGGCAGTTGACGTGGCCAGGGACCCACGGATCAGTGGCTGTGGGTAGATTAGCCCGAGTAGGTTTAGCAGTTTCGTTTTATTTCAAAATTCAATAATACCTGCAAATTCAAATAATTATAGGAAATTCATAAAAGCTCAGAAAAATACAAATGAGATATCAAAATTCTTATAAAAGAAAAATCTATCCAATAAAGATATAAAATGAAATTTTATTTTTAATAAAAAATTAATTATTTAATACTTGTTATTTAAGCCTTTAATTTTAATTCTAAATTCAATTAAAATTCAATAATGAGGAAAACTTCATAAAATAAATAAAAACCAGTAAGTAAATAAGGAAAACATTAAAATTAATTTTCCTTTACTATTAACTTATTAAATCCTTATTAGGAGGATTTAAAACCCTAAATAATAATTACCTTAATTATTAATTGTTTAAAAATAATAAAATGCCAACTCCCATATTATTTTTATCTCCAAGTTACTAATAACTTCAAATTTAAAATGAACTTATTAATCATAGAACTATCCGGTAAATAGCTAACCCTAATTCCATATGGAATGATATTACAACCCTATCATTTCATGGGAAACCCTAAACCCTAAATTCATTTAGAACCTAGCTCCATTACTTCATGTGAACCCTAAATTGCTTCTAAACCTAAACCCTAGGTTAGAACATGTGATCATGATACTTTGAATTCATTCATAGCTCCATAGTAGCCATTAAATAATTGCCATGACCACATAAAATGTAAGAACCCTATCACTAGTTAATTGCTATGCTTTGTTCTCATCTAAATAAAACTGGTTGATCTAGTAGGATCAACAAAGTGTAAAACCCTAGTTCCTATTCCCAAGACCACCATCCTTAACCATCCATGCTTAGCATCACACTAATGTGATGAACCTCAGGAGCTACTATGCCAAATCTTGAGCATTACCTAACCATATTCCACTAAACCCTATTAGTGTTGGATACTTATCAACCATCCTATTTAGGAGCCAATTATTCCTTACTTAATAGAACCAACAGTAAAACCTAGACCACCTCAACCCTAATTGATATACTTCTTATTATTTTAGAAGTATGTTCTTCAAAAGTTATTCTTTTGAAGTAAATACTGAATCATCATCAACCCTGCCTTATAGGACATATAAACCCTAGCTAGCTATCACCAGCAAGATGAACCCACCATGATAACAACCATGTATAACCAATTGCTTAAGTTGCTCATGCTTAAGTAAAAATCATTCAAGCCTAGTTGCTGATGAATCCAACTATGTTGTGATCCATCTAATACTTACTCCAGAAACTAGATGAAACCATAGTCAACCATGAACCCCACCAACCTAATTATCATACTTGTTCTTTATTAAAGAACATGTTCTTCAAAAGTTATTCTTTTGAAGTATATGATAATTAATCATTAACCATGCCATATAGTGCTTAAACCAACCACTATTCATTACATGTTAGGATTATACCAAATGTTATTGTTGTGTTCTATTAGTGTTATTATTATGATATATTACAGCACCTGTTTATGATACCAAGCAACCAATCCTTAATAAGAACCCTGTTTGTGAATCACTCTAAAAGTGCAACACATCCTAAACCAATCATTCCAACTCACTGATCCTAAATCATCGGGGTTAGGTCACGCTTAGAGCGATTGCATCTCATACTTATGCATTATTGCATCCTTGCCAATCTTTTAAACATCATCCTTACCGGACGATGATGCTATTTCAGAATCTGGAGTTATTGCGTATCGAAGACCTTGCCTGCATAATCTTGCAGTCAAGAAAGGCAAGTTCATCGCTTGCCCATGTCATCTGAGTATTTTTACCAAATTACTTGCAAAAGTACTATGTTTATCACTATTGCATAAAAAGCAAAACCACTAATTTCATAACTATGAATATGACTATGTGGTTGGCAATGGAACCATGGATTGTGTTGATATGGTGGAGGTTCCATTGCAAGGGTTTATATCCATCTAGGATTAAACAACAAATGCCGTCCAGTGATTCTTGTGCCGTAATACCCGTGTTAACCATAAGACCTGGAGTGGGACGGAATAGTCAATCGTATTTCCACCTCTTGTACATCAACGGATGCGCTTACCGTAGCGGTTGTATCTTGCGGAGAAATTGGTGGGTGGGGAGCCCCTTCTAATTCCCCACGGTATAGTCGTTGCTTACCGTAGCGGTTGTCGCTTGCGGAACAATTGGTGGGTGGGGATCCCTTCTAATTCCCCACGGTAATGTGGTCTATGATGGGTTGCAGCTACCGGCGAAGGAGTTTGGTTAACGAGTCCCAAACTGTTGTCGTGGTCGGGGTCCATCCTTAATTGGTATAAGAGGACCGGCGAGGACCCAGAGTCGGGGTATGCAACAAAGGGTGGGTGTATGAGGTAGCGGAGGAACATGATTGGCTATGACCTTATACCGGGCCTCACACCAAAGGAAGTGTGGACGAGCTCGCGGCTCGGTTGGCACCAAGGTTAAGATCTCTTATGGGTAAAGCAACACACCTCTACAGAGTGTAATGAACCGTGATCTGTCACTCCCTGTTCCGGGTTTGGAACTGCGAACGCTGCCGGAAAGGAACTCTATGAAGTTCTAGTGAACCGGTGAAGATTGACGGACATAGTTCTTCTGAATAAAAGCAACCTTTTGAAGAAATGGTTATGAAAACCTGCATTGGTATTAGACTTTCTGGTCTAATGTTGTAGCTAGTGCATTAAACACCTCTTTCCTATAATGAACTTGTTGAGTACGCTCGTACTCATACCACTCTTAAATCCCCTGCTTAGATATGGAGGCCACGAAGGAGGATCTACAATACAACTCGAAGACCGAGGAGTCAACAACTACTTCAAGGGACAGGAACCTGCCGGAAGAGTCATATACCACATCTACCATGGAGAAAACCTAGATTAAGCAGTAGAAGGGAACTAGTTTCCTAAACCTAGCTCCTATTTAGCTAGAATCTATTCATAGCCTCTATAGCTAGTTGAATACTCTACAAATAGAGTTCATGATAAGACTAGACTACGAGTCGTTCTTCTGGAGTTTATTTGTAGTTTTACCTCATTGTAAAGTAGGAGGCTGTGATGTTCTTATGTAACAGAGTAAATGTTGTAATTCTATAGACATGCCTTGGACACGCATATGTTTCTGTTGTACCACTCTGAGCGATATAATACCAGTGGAATGGTGTTTCATTGGTGTTATATCATACTTGCATACTACACCATGCAGTGGTATGCCGGGTCACCACACATGGTGATGTAGAGCCCTCCGGTGATGATTCCCCTCTCCGGCAGGGTGCCGGAGGCGATCTCCAGAATCCCCCGAGATGGGATTGGCGGCGGCGGCGTCACAGTAACTTTTCTCGTATCGTGGCTCTCGGTCATAGGGTTTTCGCGACGGAGAGATTAAATAGGCGAAGGGGCAGAGTCAGGGGACGCTCGAGGGGCCCACCCCATAGGGCGGCGCGGCCAGGGGTGGGGCCGCGCCCCCCTAGGGTGTGGCCGCCTCGTCGCCCCTCTTCGGACTTCTGGAAGGCTCCGTGGAAAATAAGACCATGGGCTTTTGTTTCGTCCAATTCCGAGAATATTTCCTGTGTACGATTTCTGAAACCAAAAACAGCAGAAAACAAGAACTGGCGCTTCGGCATCTTGTTAATAGGTTAGTGCCGGAAAATGCATCAAAATGATATAAAGTGTATATAAAGCATATGAGTATTGTCATAAAACTAGCATGGAACATAAGAAATTATAGATACGTTTGAGACGTATCATCCTATCATTCTGAAATTACTAGACGGTAGTTACTCCGCGCGCGCGTGAAATTACGAAGGACGTGTGTCCCCTACTTGCGCGACGTGTCGATGGCGCAGAGCTTTGGACCCACAACACAGTGAGGTGACAACAGTCGTGGCTTTCCAAGATGGGTATCGTGGCTATCGTCAGCAGCGACGTCATTCGACAAAGCTTCGAGAGGTTTCATTAAAATATAGCGGCACCAAATCTTCGAGTCCTCCAACATATAAACTTCGGGATCCTATGATCAAATGCAAGCATCTATTCATATGCTCGGGGGCTACTCTTATCAGAAGCATTGTATATACTTCTGATAAGAGGATTGGGCGAAAGATAAAATACAAGGTTGGTCAAAATAGCAAAAGATGAGCCTACAGACAAGTGAATTCACTCGACTGTAGCCTCGGGGGCTACTCCCATCGGTAGCGTAGTTCGCGCACCCGATGAACTAAATAGAGAAAGAGGGAGCAGCAAGTTTGACTGAGGGATAAAAAAATATTGAGTAAGTGGATAATAAAAGTTGATCCTACAACAAGTGCAAACACTTGGTTGTAGCCTCGGGGGCTACTCCCATCGGGAGCGCTGGTCGCGCACCCGATGAAATATGAGGAAAAACAAGAGGATGATAAGACGAAAAATAGAAGTGCATAAGAGGAATTATCGTCGTACATCTTCGAGTTACACATAACTCGTCATGTACTCCCATCGGGAAATCAAGATATTGTCATTAAACAACTCGGTGAAATTAGCAGTTCTAGCAGCCGATAAAGGCACTCGACAATATATTTTCAGAGCGCGTTCGCCGCGGTAAAAACTCTGGATGCCGTAATATTTTACGAAGATAAGTCCCCATGATCCGTATTGTCCGGCGTGGTATCGCACCCGAATGTGCTCTACTACTTTATCCGTATCAATAGATACGAAGAAAATCCTAGCGGATGCGTTAGGTACTCGATAAAAAAATATCTGGGATTCGATTCACGATAAATCCTTAAGCGGCGCGTGTCGAATTACGCCAGTATCCCAAGTTCAAGTCCAGGGACTTGAGTTTGAAGTAGGTTTATGCGGGTTTCCACAAGAGCAGTTAACTGGTACCTAATCCGTCAGATGAACCAGCCCCATCTACCAGCATCCTTGTACAAAATAGACATTAAACAGAAATATTCGACTCATCAGTATGTAAAAACATGTTTGATTCTATGTTGGAGATTTTGCTCGATTCTACGATTCAAACAAAATCTCGGGGGCTACTGACATAAGCATCCCGAATGGGCCTGCCGAATATGGTACCCGAGGATATTTGGATGCCTACGACCCGAAGCTTTCAAGGCCCAGAAGACCAGTAAATGTCAATATGGGAGATAGAGTTATTTTAGGGATTGAGAGTCATGTAATTGTACGGGAAGGACTTCGATAGTCTCCCGGAATTTGTAACTTGTATGATACAAAAGGCTCGGCTCTACCTCCTATCTAAAGGGGAGCCGAGGGAGAAAGAAAGCACCGATTTTATTGTCAACATAAACCCTAGTTTTCATAGTCGAGCACCTTTTTGGCTGAACCTTCGACATCTACTTTCCCTCTACTTTCTATGATACCCAAGTCTACAATCTGTAGGCATTGAAAAGTTAAACCCTTTTCAACGGGTATCAAGCTTCATGCACTAGCCAACGCAATCAAAAGTCCAAACTGATGGAAAGGGCTAGGTAATCCACTTATACATCTCAACAACGGGCAGTAGTACATCACTAGCATGACCATGTTCCTTTTGGCGCAGCTGCGAGATCTTGCCATTACAAAATAGACAAGATGCAAGAGAACATTTTACATCATGATCCTTAAACCCAAATCCACCCCCACACATTATTGGTCATGGTACTTTTGTTTCTTCGAAGAACCTGCAAAACATAGTCAAGTCTGATTATGTGAATATATCTAGTTCAATTACAAGTTCAGTTTATATATGTGTTGATATGATGCATATCACTCACTTAACAAACTGTCCACGCAATATCTTAACATCAACCTTGGACGTGCCAAGTCGACATTCTGTAGGGTACATCCATCTATACTGCACCGGACCTCTATGTACTGCCTCATCGGGTAGTATTAGAACATCCAAATGCTCCATTGTACTATCAAAGAAGCATGGAGGATATATCAGCTCAATCTTGCACACGATTTCTGATGTATCATTCATGAGACATTCTACCACTCTTCTGTCAAAAAGTTAACTTGACTATAGATTTCCTAAAATATCATTCGCAACTCTGCAAGCACACCTTGAAAATAGATGGTCAGAAGCTTTAAGCTATTTCAACGAACAAGTTGAGAACAAATCCATGCCCAGATATCTGAGTAAATAGATTTTATATAAAACTATAAATAACACATTGTATCAGCAAACATATGGAATACACGAACGAAGGAAACATATTTTTTCAGCAAACATATTGACTGCGCGGTTACATATTTGACAGAACAAGTGGATGGAACGCAACACATGACCAACCAATTAGAATAAACAGATCTACCGGAAAACAATGATTAGTATAAAAAGATCTAGAGCAAAAAATGCAACCAATCGATTACAGCAAGCAAACGAAATTATATGGGGGTTGATGTAACGGCCCCGGGTGGTACCCCTACTAGATTTGTTTGTTATTTTCTTTTGTGCATCATATCATCCATGCTTTTAACAAAATAAAATTATTTTATAAACCCTTCTTATTTTATTTTACCCTCTCATATGGTTTTTATAATAAACCTCATCTTTCCTTCTCTTTTAACAAAACCCTAACACAAACTATTTTATACCATTTCTTCTGGAAGTTCGTTCTGAACAATAATAGAGTATGTGTCCGTATAATAGCAATCATCCCTTTTAATAAAAGATTTTTGCTCTAATTCTTTGTCTATTATTTTATCTCTTTCTCCTCCTCTGTATTCGAATTCAATCTCTATTTCAATGGTTTAAAAATCAGTTTGCAAAATAGTTTTAAAATAAAAGAGAAAGAGTTTTCAAAATAAAAAGAAAACCCCGAAACCTAACCTCCCTGGACCTTCTACCCCGATGGCCCAACCTCTCCCCCCTGGCCTATTTTCTTCTCTACCCAGGCAGCCCAGCTTCCTGCAGTCTAGCCGTGTCGGCCTAGCCCAGCGCAGCCACAGCCCAATCCACCTCCACCCCATACCCCTTTGCTTCTTTCTCCCCCTGCTTGCCGGCTTCCCCAAAAGCGAGCACGAGTATGGCATGAGTGTGATGTGGTCCTACATCGCCACCCACGCAGCACCGCACCTGCTTCCTCCCCCTCTTTCTTGAAGCTGCTCTGGAAACCCTAGCACCTCCCCTCCTTTCCCCCACGCGCTGCCACCCCTTTCCCCCTCATCTCTTCCCTGTTTTCCCCAACTACCGAGAGTCACCGTCACAGCGCCACCGTCGACCCGCAGCTATGGACACTCCCTCGCCGAGCCAAGGCTACCGAAACATGCGCCTCCTCGTGCTGTTCATCCCAATCCAAAGAATCGTACATAGGCTCTCTACAACGACGACACGGTCGCCGTTTCTTCCCCGACCCCGGCGGCCTTCTCCGTCAATTCCGGCCACCGTGGCCCTCCTCCGGCCCCATCGTCTTCACATCAAGCTTCAGGGTAACCTCCTCGATCTCCTGGACATCCTCTCCGTCCCCGTTGCATCCTCTCTCCCTCGGTTTGAAATCGTTTCGACCGCCACCCGCAGATGCTCGCCGTCGACGGCTCTCCGGCATCCCCCCTGTGCCAGCGTCGCCACCTTCAGGTTCTCTTCGACGAGGCGCATCCAACGCACCCACTCCCGCTCTCTAATTGTTTTATGACTGCTCACTTGTGTTTCTTTATAACTTAGGACCCGAGTTTTTGTTATATATTCCGAGACTGAGCGCTCTAACCACATGTGGGTATGCTTACCGGGTCTCCCCTCGACGACTTCCGGAATCTACAAATTTTTCTAGTGGCCACAATTAGTTTGAACGTTTTGTTTCTCCCGGGCGTGCAAGCTTTGTTTCTTTGTGGTCAGATGATATGATGTTACTTTGGGGGAAGCTATGTGCCTTGTAATCCCGTTGTCTCTTGCACGCTCGTAGGATGCGGTGCCACTGTGAAGTGGTCATCTCGATGGGCACTGTCCACCTATTATGCAGTCGCAATAGCTAAGTCCTTCTCGGAGAGTCGGCCAGACTTCGATACGGGTTTAACTTAGTTAGGTGGCTTCCTGGACTTTGTTGTAGTGAAGGAGAGTTCGAGTCGCGATATCCACCTGTCGTAAGTGGGTCGAGTGTGCGCGTGGGCACATTTGGGCACCACTGCAGGGTTACAATCTTATCGATATGTCATGTCAGCGGTTATGGACGACTTGGAGCTGTATGACTCGACCATAGACAACATACACCTGTTGTTTCAATACTAATAACTTGCATAGTAAGATAGAACAACTTAAATACTATCTGGTTAAAACGTGTCAACAGTGTGGGTGCCTTTGCCAGTACTTCTTTGCGAAGGGGGAACACATCGGCTGATTTATGTTTGCATAGTATAGAACTATTAGTTGTGCGCTCTCTCACCTTCTCTGATAGAAGAATGTTGTAGAGTCTCTCTATAGGTTTTTAGTGCTTGCGCGCTGCTGCTTAACCCCACAATACTGCATATGAAGTTCCTCTTGCGTCCTCTGAGTCCCTTGCGTGCCTCAAGTAAAAAGGACGACTGGTCGACGAATGCTTATACATCTTGTAGTCTTGTTAAGTACGAACCCGTACTTATTGCTGCTTTGGGACATAACCGGGCAGGTATGAAGACATGCTCGATGAAGACGACATTAGCGAGGTTACCCATCCGGCTTGGCATGGCAGGCTTATGGAAGCCACTGGTTATCTTCAGGACTCTTAATCTAATTTGTATCTTGTCCATACTCGGATGTATTCGACATTTCTGTATGATTCGGATCTTGTACATTTTATCTTGACTCATTGCAGTCGTTATTGTAATATATCTGCTTCTTGTGGGCTCTATTGTAATCATGTTGTAATGTTACCGCTCGTGTTAATTCCTCTGGCATCACGTGTGTGATTCGTTGCGCACATCGTGTCGGAGGGCGTCTCTGAATAGATATCATGCGGATTTCGGCGGGTTAGCTGGGATCCTCGTGGTACCGGGTCCGGGGCATCACAAGTTGGTATCAGATCCAGGTTGACAGTACCCCACTGGTCCAGCCTGTAGGTTAACCTTTCCAATGGTCATTGAGTTTAGAGTGTCAAAACTATTTTATCAAATTCGTTGGATACATCTGATTAGTTCTAATTTCTCTCCTTACCTATATTCTTTCTCCTCTTACCTTTGCGAGTTTTGAGTCTTCTCTTTTATCTGAGTTTCTCTGAGTCTTAGGTTTCTATGCGGGTTGGACGATATTTGCCTTATCCTAATAGGTTTGATCTTCGAAGGATCTCAACTGAAGCGCATCATCGACAGCGGACCAATGACTTCTTGTTGGTGGTGTCGACTGTTCTACATGGAGCAATAAATCTTGGTAGTGGTGTCGAGGAGATCGACACGTCGTCAGAAGATCCGCTAGTTCACCTCTCTCCCCCATACCATGGCGTGGAACCTCGATGCGAGGTTCCTTGTTACTGGTGTCGATTGTAACGGCCCCGGGTAGTACCCCTACTAGATTTGTTTGTTATTTTCTTTTGTGCATCATCAGGGCATCATGCAACATATCATCCATGCTTTTAACAAAAAAAAATTATAAACCTGTTGACGTCAGAAACCCACTGGCGGGCAGAGACGGGCAACACCGTAGAGCCGGGAACAACTAGGGCTGCGGCTGGCCCTAGTCCCTCTGAGCGACGGCCCGCAAAGCCTCCTGGTCGCACGCACCGATGTTTATCACAAGGGCGTGCCACCTGACCTATACACAGTCGGGGAAGGTGTGGATGATGCCTCGCTTAGTTTCTGCCGGGGCACACACGTAAACGTTAAATACGAGCCTCGATCGGCTCTCGGGTTATCCTGTGAATCGGCTCAAAGAGCCGATCCACCCATGATTCAGACGAGGTGTCCGAATATATGGTGGTCCTGCTTGATCAAGGTAAAGCTAATGAGATCTACGACGATGTGGGGTTTTCACCGCATAATCGGATCATCCTACTCCAGGTTGGGCCTCGCGGCCACGCACGGTGATCGTAAGCCGATCCTAAACAAGGCCTAAAAACCAACACGAGGTTGATCCTCGGAACATCCTGCTTAGGGCCAACGAACGACACCCTACGTGCCGCTGGATCCTCCCCCCCTTTGTAAGGCCTAACTATTGCAGATATTAAACTAATCCTTGTAGAACAAGGAGCAATCGTAACGGATCAGATCTACTAAACTATGATCAAGCGGGGTGCCGCCCTACACCTAAGATAGGCGTAGGGGCGGCTAGACATGCAAGGGTTGCACTACGAAAGCATGTAATGTGAAGAACAATGCTAACCCTAACATGTCTAAGATAACTACGTTGCTCGCCATCAAAAAGGCTTCAGTACGAGCAACGCGTGAACAACGTAGGCAGGCTTGTGCTGCCTAGATCGCAAGATGCGATCTAGGCAGCATGACGCTTACCGGTAGAAACCCTCGAGACGAAGGAGTTGGCGATGCGCCGAGATTTGTTTGTGGTTGAACGTTGGTTGTTGTTTATTCCATAAACCCTAGGTACATATTTATAGTCCAACGAGACTTTCTAATGTGGGCGTGCACCAAACCGTGCACGAGATAAACTCTAACTTCTAAACTAAGATGCGATCTAATATGTTACAGATACACGGGCAATTAAGCCCAACTTGGTAAAAGGCCGATTCACGTATTTCTTCTATATATATATTTCTTCACGTCCATCTTGATCGCGGCCCACCTCTGACTCGGTCAAATTCTGGTGATAACACATGCCCCCCTGGTTTTGGAAATCATTACGCTTTCTTTCGTCGGGTCATGTCGTAGCAGAGCAGAACTGCCGCAGGATCTTCATCATTATGCCTTGCCCCTTCCACTTCTCCACGTGGCCGTAAAATTTTCCTGTTGGGCGACATCTCCTCGGAAGCTGCTGTGGCATTGAATCTCTCTCATATCCCTTTTATTTAACCGTTCTAAACAGCTTCCGCCTCCTTCGTCCTCCTCGCATTAGCACCAAAAACCCTCTGTGCCGCCATGTCTTCTTCCTCATCCTCCGAGTTTTCCTACGGGTCCGACTCCTCCCGCGAGACGCCGCCGGAAATTCGTGCCCCGGAAGACTGGGACGAGGAGAGCCATGCCTCCTCCATTTGGTCTGAGGACGACAAGTCCTTGACCAGCGGGGATGAAGATCTTCAGTTCCTCGCCGATGGGGAACTGGAGCCAAAAAGAGAAGACGACCAGTTCTCTTGGGACGGCTACCCCACCTCTGAAGAGGAGGAAGAAGAAGACGACGACGACGATGACTCCCTCGAGGGCTACCCGCCGGCGAAGCGCCTCCGCATGTGGTGGGACGACGACAGCAGCGACGACGAAGACGGGGATGAAGCCCCCGTGGAGGGCTACAGGAGTAGCGACGAGGATCCCATCGGCAGTAGTGCCGATGAGAGTTACGAGGATGACGATGAGGGCAGTGATGGCCCGTAGATTAGGATCCAATAGTATAGGCCTAGTAGTAGTAGATTGGTCAATAGGCCTTTCTTTTGTTCTTCCCTCCTTGAGCAATCGGCTCCCTATTGTAAGAAATCCCAATGCTAATGAAGAATTCCCTTAGCTTGATTTCGCCGATTTCTTTCATGCTGAGTTTGTCGACTGTTGGCCTAACCCATGCTTAGTGACTGATGGTAACGCATCAGTTTCATGATCATCTGTGATACAGGCCAACTTAGCCATCCCTCCAAGCTAGCTAGCTCTGCCGATGACGATGGCACAGCCGATCTTAGTAAGCTGGCGACTTGATCTTTGAGCAGGCGACTTTAAAAGAGCCCTGGAACTGTCTTGGACGCTCAGACTGATGACTCTGTAACAGAACACCACCCTCCAGACCAGTTGTGTCGTAGGGCTAGCCGATTCCAACTAAATCGGCTCCCCAGAGCCAAGACTTTTAGGGCGAGCTGCCCCCGAGCCTTAATCAAGGCGAGTCAGCCATATGTGCCGACATTAGCCTCAACTCATGACGTAGCCCTAAGCAGAGAACCTTCAGGGTGAACTGCCCCCCGAGCTTCTTCAATCTACTCCTTGCGCCTTGCAGATCAGATCAGTTCCTTCCTTACCCTGATTCGCACATCCAGGATCCGAGCCCTTAAACCACTCCATTGAGGAGTTCTTCCATTAAAATCTCCCTTCGTGCTTCATTGACCCTCTGAACAAACCAGTTATTCCTCTTGAGTCGATGGCCATGCATCGGCTTTCTCGAAAATTTTCGAATTTTCAGCATTTTATTTTCTTACGGCCGACTAGTGCATCGGCCCCCATATTCCAATACCTATCACCAAAAGATGAGACGCTTCCATTGCATATCCTCGTGTTTTATCCACCTGGGTGCCCCCCCGAGCCGATCCTGTCAAGAGAATTGATGGTATCGGCTCTGTTGGATAACATGTTGAACCCAGGCAGAATGGTGGGTGAGGATAATTTTGGCCGATTGCTTGGAATCGGCCTCCACGTTGCTTGCTCGGTGAAGGTTTTGTAAGTTCCTTCATAAATTTTTGGGGCCGATCACAAGGATCAGCCTCGCCATGTTTGCTCCTTGACGTGCTCTTGCTACTCGTTCAGGCCGGTAGACAAAACCAGCCCAATCTCTGACTTTATCATGTTGGTGCGCTTGCTGTCGTCCACCTTGGATGTATCGTGTAACCGTGGAGCACCGAGCTTCGTCGGAATAACTAGCACCATGTTTGTGCCAGCCGATGCTTCATCATCGGCTTTCCTTTGCTTGGGGCGCCACTCCATTTTTCGTGGACGACCCTCTTCATCCAGGGTTCGCTGAACCTTTGCAGCCAGATCAGGCCTTGCCTTCCTTAATGTATGCAAGTATAACCTCTCGGCTTCTTCCAGGCCGCGCAATCGTTGAACCCTGCGTTTACGGGAACGTACGAGTCCGTCGGGGCACCACCTTGGCCGGTGGTACTGTCTTCTTCTTCTCCCTCGTCTTCTGAATCTTCGAGATCTTCCAACCGAGGGGACTCAGCTCGTTTGCTCTGTGGCGGGAGAGGTCCCAAGCGCTCGAACACGAACACGTTGGCTGCCTCCTTCTTTTTCGGTTGCATTACGGGCAATTGCCGATTGTTGGCAATCGGCTCATTCCTGAATCCCAGCAGTGCCTGAAGAAGGGACAATCCCAGTGCCTGTCCTCGTCGTCTTTCTCCCTTGCCTTTCCCTTGGCGCAACACTCGTGCTCCTCCTCATCGCGATTATGCCGACGATGTCTTCTAGCCAGACGATCTCTTTCATCGTCATCGCTGGACCGTCGGCGTTGGTCGTACTGACTCACATACTTGTTGAGGAGGTGATCAGAGAGAGGTCGTTGATATCTTATGTTCTTCACTTCTCCCTCTGTTACGTAGCGCTTGCCGTCTTGGCGGAGCCGATCGCGTGGAGCGGCTTTCTCTGTTTCTTCGTTATGAGAGCAGCTGCCCTCATCTCCATCCTTGCCAGCGTGGTATCCAAGATCTACCATGTTGATATTGCACAGGAAACCTGGCTGGCACCCTGCATGGCAAGCATACTCCACCATGTTTACGGCGGTGAAGGGGTGTGTGTCGACCTTCATGGCGTACTGGTTGAAAATTAGACGTCCGTTCTCTATCGCCGCTTGGATGTGCTGACGCCACACCCTGCAGTCGTTGGTGGCATGGGAGAGCGAGTTATGCCATTTGCAGTATGGCTTTCCATTCAGCTCTTGCGCCGTGGGGAATTTGAGACCTTCGGGTATCTTCAACTGCTTTTCCTTGAGTAGGAGGTCGAAGATTTGCTCGGTCTTGGTCACGTCAAAATCAAATCCCACAGGCGGGCCTGGTGGCTTTACCCATTTGCGGGACACGGGGTTCCTCCCGAGTCCACTCAGCCACTTGCTACTTCTTGGTCTCCCGCAGGAACTTCGTCTTCCTCTGCATCGACCAGGGCTACTGCACGCTTGAACTTGTCTTGGTACAGGTCCGGGTGGCGCTGTTCATATGCTGAAAGTTTCTGAACCATGTGCGCCAGCGAGGGATAATCTGCTTGGGAGGCCGTGTCCTTGAGCTGTGTTGCAAGGCCTGCTACTGCCAACTCGACTGCTTCCTTTTCAGTTATACGAACCGAAAAGCATCGGTTCCTAAGATTCCTGAAGCGCTGGATGTATTCTGTCACAGTTTCTCCGCGCTTCTGACGTAGTTGTGCTAGATCGGCAATGCTAGACTCGGAAGCTTCGAGATGGTACTGTTCATGGAGCTGCTCTTCCAGCTGCTTCCAAGTTTGGATGGAGTTCGGTGGTAGCGATGTGTACCACCCGAAAGCCGATCCTGTGAGGGACTGTGAGAAGAACCTCACGCGCAACTCATCTGACGCTGAGATCGTGCCCAGCTGTGCCAAATATCGGCTCACATGCTCGATGGAGCTGGACCCGTTTGATCCACTGAACTTTGTGAAGTCCGGGAGCCGATATTTGGGTGGCAGCGGGATCAGTTCGTAGCTGTTGGGGTATGGCTTGGTGTAGCCGAACGCCTTCCTTTTCGGCATCATACCGAACTGATCTTTCAGAATTGTACAAATCTGATCCGCTGTGATGGCTGAAGGTGTCGAACCCTGAAGATTCGCCGGGGTGGCATACTTAACCAGCCATGCTTGTTTTTCTGGTTCTAAGCCAACTGCAGGAGCTGGGCTTTGGAGGTTTGTCGGGGCGGCGTACTTGGCCAGCCACGACTGCTTCTCAGGATCGGCTCCTGACGTCCCTCCTGCCGTTCCAGAGGCCGCTGTTATTGCAGCCTGGTTCGAGAGTGCCCAGGCGTTGCCGTCCGGCACGTATGCGCACGCGTATCCGTGCGGGACCTCCTTAGGTGGCTCAGGCAGGAATTGGTAGTCACTAGGATCACCACCAATCTTGTAGACGACGTATGCCGATGAGTTCGGCAGTTCCGGTGCTACCCATGCGAACGGCTGGGGCTGGAGCGGCATCTCTCCTTTGAAAGTCCCCGGAGCCGGTCCCGACGGGGAGTACCGGTGACTCATGATCTCCTGGACGACGCGCAGAGCGACACGCTCCAAGGTGTTCACCAGGCTCTCAGAGTGGCGGTGCAGCGAATGAGCCACCATGTAGTTGATCTCCTGCCGCAGCGACCTGGTGCGTTCTTCTGACGGGGCGGACAGGTCCACTCCATCGAGCGCGCCTTCAGGCGTGAAACCCTTCCACCTGACGCCATGGGAGCGGGTTCGGTGGAAGGAGCCGATGAGTTCGGCTTCGAGGGTTGCCTTGATCTCGTCATGCTTCTTCTTGAGCTCATCAGGCAGATCCGCGTACGTGACCGGAGTGTCTTCCGCCATCTTGGATGTAGATGGCGATGTTGTCGATGTCGAGGGTTGTCCCACTGGGCGTGCCAGAATGTGTTGACGTCAGAAACCCACTGGCGGGCAGAGACGGGCAACACCGTAGAGCCGGGAACAACTAGGGCTGCGGCTGGCCCTAGTCCCTCTGAGCGACGGCCCGCAAAGCCTCCTGGTCGCACGCACCGATGTTTATCACAAGGGCGTGCCACCTGACCTATACCTGGTCGGGAAGGTGTGGATGATGCCTCGCTTAGTTTCCTGCAGGGCACACACGTAAACGTTAAATACGAGCCTCGATCGGCTCTCGGGTTATCCTGTGAATCGGCTCAAAGAGCCGATCCACCCATGATTCAGACGAGGTGTCCGAATATATGGTGGTCCTGCTTGATCAAGGTAAAGCTAATGAGATCTACGACGATGTGGGGTTTTCACCGCATAATCGGATCATCCTACTCCAGGTTGGGCCTCGCGGCCACGCACGGTGATCGTAAGCCGATCCTAAACAAGGCCTAAAAACCAACACGAGGTTGATCCTCGGAACATCCTGCTTAGGGCCAACGAACGACACCCTACGTGCCGCTGGATCCTCCCCCCTTTGTAAGGCCTAACTATTGCAGATATTAAACTAATCCTTGTAGAACAAGGAGCAATCGTAACGGATCAGATCTACTAAACTATGATCAAGCGGGGTGCCGCCCCTAAACCTAAGATAGGCGTAGGGGCGGCTAGACATGCAAGGGTTGCACTACGAAAGCATGTAATGTGAAGAACAATGCTAACCCTAACATGTCTAAGATAACTACGTTGCTCGCCATCAAAAAGGCTTCAATACGAGCAACGCGTGAACAACGTAGGCAGGCTTGTGCTGCCTAGATCGCAAGATGCGATCTAGGCAGCATGACGCTTACCGGTAGAAACCCTCGAGACGAAGGAGTTGGCGATGCGCCGAGATTTGTTTGTGGTTGAACGTTGGTTGTTGTTTATTCCATAAACCCTAGGTACATATTTATAGTCCAGCAGACTTTCTAATGTGGGCGTGCACTAAACCGTGCACGAGATAAACTCTAA
The DNA here is from genome assembly GCF_022539505.1 of Lolium rigidum. Classification (NCBI taxonomy): domain Eukaryota; kingdom Viridiplantae; phylum Streptophyta; class Magnoliopsida; order Poales; family Poaceae; genus Lolium; species Lolium rigidum. Next base: position 234,038,168 of record NC_061513.1, on the reverse strand, counting down.
CTTCTAAACTAAGATGCGATCTAATATGTTACAGATACACGGGCAATTAAGCCCAACTTGGTAAAAGGCCGATTCACGTATTTCTTCTATATATATATTTCTTCACGTCCATCTTGATCGCGGCCCACCTCTGACTCGGTCAAATTCTGGTGATAACAAAACCCTTCTTATTTTATTTTTCCCTCTCATATGGTTTTTATAATAAACCTCCTCTTTCCTTGTCTTTTAACAAAACCCTAACACAAACTATTTTATTTTCTCTATAAATGTTTGTCTATTATTTTATCTCTTTCTCCACCTCTGTATTAAAATTCAATCTCTATTTCAATGGTTTAAAAAATGGTTTGCAAAATAGTTTTAAAATAAAAGAGAAAGAGTTTTCAAAATAAAAAGAAAACCCCTAAACCTAACCTCCCTAGACCCTCTACCCGGTGGCCCAACCTCTCTCCCCTGGACTCTTTTCTTCTCTACCCAGGCAGCCCAGCTTCCTGCAGTCTAGCCGTGTCGGCCTAGCCCAGCGCAGCCACAGCCCAATCCACCTCTAGCCAATACCCCTTCGCTTCTTTCTCCCCTGCTTACCGGCTTCCCCAAAAGCGAGCACGAGAATGGCATGAGTGCTCCATGATCCTCCATCGCCACCCACGCAGCACCGCACCTGCTCCCTCCCCCTCTTTCTTAAAGCTGCTCTGGAAACCCTAGCACCTCCCCTCTTTTCCCCCTCGCGTCGCCACCCCTTTCCCCCTCATCTCTTCCCTGTTTTCCCCAACTACCAAGAGTAACCGTCACAGCGCTGCCGTTGACCCGCATCTACGGACGCTCCCTCACCGAGCCAAGCCTACCGAAAGATGCGCCACATCATGTTGTTCATTGTGGGGACCCTGGACTAGCTGTCCGAAATATCCTGTTATGCATCCAACTCACGATCTCATGATCAGTGTGCCGTGAGCACATAACCGAACTGAATATCCAGATTACAACATCCATTACAAAATACCAAATAATAAGTCTTACAATAATGGGGTCACATGACCCAGTCTTACATAAACGCCACTTCGGGCAAGTTCACACAACATAGCAGCGGATACATATCAACAGCGTCGGGCCCAAGTCATGCCTTAGACCTACAGGCAGCTGACTTGGAGAATGTCCTAGGTCGCATAGTCGTCTTGGTAGCCTCCGTCATCTTCATAGTCCTCCTCATAGTCTGGCCAAGTTAATAGCCAGGGACAAAGCCGTGAGTACATTTGGAATTGTACTCGCAAATCATCAAGAGGGTGCTAACATAACTAACTAAAAGAGATAAGAGAGGAAGAATAGTTTCTCTTGTGGATATAGCATACATAAGAGAATCAGTTTCTCTTGTGGATATAGCACCCCGACATCTCAGTTGATGGGGACACTACGGGAGTCCTATGACATCTCTATATCTTTATTGAAGAAGATACTTCAAAAGATGTACTGCGACATCTCTATATCTTTATTGAAGAAGATACTTCAAAAGATAGACTACGACATCTCTATATCCTTATTGAAGAAGATATTTCAAAAGATAGACTACGACATCTCTATATCTTTATTGAAGAAGAGTTTCTCTACATGAAACACTAGGAAGGGGTAACCCATGTTTGTTTCTTTCCTCGACCATCTCCATATGGTCGACACAAGCTTTCCCGTACCCTTCCGGTACATCCAACACATTCACTTTCTTTGTAAAGCATTTGCAAAACAAAACTCAACACAGCTCGGTAACGACCATTCCAACCGTCCATGACCGTGGACGCAGCTATTCGAATAGTTTTAACTCTGCGGAGTGTGCGCACTTTCCCCACAAAAACTGATAAATCCGCCGGGATCATCCCCGGTTCGTCATACGAAAGTATGCGAGTCTCGGATAATCAGTCATAGTCTTTCGTCTGTCTCCCTTGACATGAGTCCCTTCCCTGCGGGCTTAACCCTTCCCAGCACCCCGGCAACATACCTCCTTTTTGAGCGTATCTCCGGCGCCACGACAGAAGACCCTCAGTAATCGTCCGGCTATAGAAAACTACAGTGTATTGCCTCCTTCAGAGCGCAACCCATCGTCAAAGGTCATTGTGACCCTCCTAGAGAGTTGTGAAGGTGTCTCATGCCAATTTCAACAAACTTCGGACTAAGCCCGTGCCCACTTTGGATAGTGTGGTTGCGCTGTTTGGTTGTTTCGGGCGAATACAAAGAAACGTGTGTCGTTTTTCTCAAAAACCCAAGTCACACACACATTCTTTTCCTCAATCATCTTTGACAAGATCCTTTCCTTTCATAAACCATACACTTGGGTAAGGTCGACTCACCCAAGGTTTTGCTTAAAAACTTTTACAACAAGGTAAACCTTGAGGGGTTCCCAACCTAAAGTTTCATGAGATGAACTAATACTCCACTATGGCCGAGATGATGGTCATCATGCCATTGAGGGGTATGTGAGAGTAGTATTGGAGAGGGTCATACTTGCTTAAGGTGAGCATGTATCATGACAACATAAGAGGGAAACTACTTTCAGATTTCTGGTTCTATCTAGCCAATCCAATTGTAAAAGGTGTGGATTATACAACACAAATATTACCAAAGTGAATTGGCATACTCATCTCAATTTGAGAATACACCAAGATTCATGATATTACTACCTCTACACTAACAAAGGGGGGTGTAGTGTGAATGTTGTCCAGAGATGGGACATGATCAAGCTAAGCATAGAGGATAACTAAGTAGGATAGCAAGGCCATGATACCATGCCTCCAAACACATACTAAACCCATGACAAGAGATAACCACTAGAGGTACCATGCTTGCATCCAAGCATAGATGACAACAATGTGAAGATCAACACACATAGAACCAAGATGCTACAAGTAACAACAAGTTGACATCGAAAGGGACATCACATCAGATATCAATAGATGGCTTGCCTTGGTTGGCTTGTCCCTGGTCCTCTTCAAATCCTTCTCCAAAATCCTCCCCTTCAACTCCTCCCTCGTCCGTGTCTTGCGTCACAAAAGTAAATAAATCAAATAATCAACACATAGCTCAAGAACCAAGGGTCAAGTAAAATAAACATGAAAATATGCAGTGTAGTTGTGTGACAGTAACAAATCATGGTTTGGATATTTAAAAACAAAGTGATGGCAAGGATTTGAATAAACCAAAGAGATTCTAATCCTAACATTGCATGTGACACACATACACTCACAAACAGAGATACAATTTCATGAACAGAGACTAATGGTGTTTTTCCTAGATGAAAAGTAACAAAACAAGATTAACACAATAGCATTCATCCAAAAATATTAAATCTACAATTTTAGGAATTAGAAATACTACAGAATACAGTGATCATGTTTAATACATTAAAAATCGTAAAAACATCCTAAAAAATACAAGGTCAGTGGCATCTGGTAGATATTTTCATACTGGTTCTACTGCAATTTGAATCACCTCAATCGGATCTACCAAACTCGAGTTATTTGCAAAATGGTTCTTAGATACTTTTCAAATTTTATGTGAAGATTTCAATTTTCAAATGAATTTCAGTTGGCGAGAAGCTCTGGGCGTGCCAGTGCGCAGACGTGCTGGTGGCGTGGTCGTGCGGCTCGTGGTTGTCCTGGCGGCGTCCAGGTGATGCTGCTCCTCGTCTCGCAGCGTCGACTGCAACACGGGCGACGCCTGCGCATCGTCAGCGTCGCGGTCTTGCTGCGGATCTGGCCAAAAGAGGAGCAGAGAGGGGACGGTCAGGCGCTGCAGGTGCTAGGGAAGACGATGGACAAGAGGTGAGAGGCAGGGGAGTGGCGGCGACGTGCATCTCCACCTTGTCACCGTCACGGTGACCACGACGTAGTGCCGCAGCAGCAGCTCGTGCTGCTGCTCGAGCATCACAAAGAGGGGCAGGGTGGAGTGGTGTGAGTGGGAGGGGGAGCTAAAGGGGGCGATGGTGGCGTTTGGGCGGCTTAAATAGGCAGAGGGAGGGGCAGGTAGTGGAGGGAGCGGTGGCGTCGGCCAACGGGAGGGAGAGGGATGGCGTCACCTGGTGAGGCCAGGGTGACGTCGCCCTAGTGGCGTCAGCGAGGGAGAGAAACGAGGAGGCGGGGCTGGCAGTCGAGGCTGATGGCGCGTCGCGCGAGGCGTCGCCATCATGTCTCTGCCAGGCGTGCGCGCGAACTGAAGCTAGGGTTTGGCGGGAGAGAGGGTACTGGTGGCGGTTTGGGCCAAAGAGAGGGGGTGGTGGAGGGCTAGGGTTGGGCCAGGGCAAGGGAGGGAGGTGGTGGTGTTGCCACGGCCCAAGCCAGAGAAGAAAAGAGAGAGGGAGGGGAGAAAGAAAAAAAATGAGGGGAAGTTCCCCCCTCTTGTCTCTCGGCCAAAACTAGAGAGAAAAGAGAGAGAAGGGAAAGAGGGGCAGGGTTGAAAAAAGAGAGGTCCATGCCCTAGTGCATGTGCCACATTTTGGCAAAAAGTGTAAATGCACAAATGTTGGAGAAATAAAAGGAAAAAGAGGTGGTGATGGTGTTAAGGGTGCAACCCTAGGTGATGATGTGTCACCAAGAAAATAAGAGAGGGGAGTGTTCCCTCTTACCTTGGAGTGGTGAATAAAAAGGGTTAGGGTTTTAGAACCAGAGAACAACATTAAGGTGGTGCCATCAAGTGAGAGGGGTAAACCCTAATGGTTCAAGGTGGTGCTCAAAATTTGGTGTTAGGGGTTATCACACAAGTCATCACACCAAAAATAACTGTACACAAGCTTAGATGCAAGATTCTAACCTAAGCATACACACATAGGCACAAGATTAAAAGTTTTTGTTGGCTCTAATTTTCAAGTTTTGGAAATTATGCAAGTTATGAAAAATGGGTTGTGACAGACCTTCCCCCCTTAAAAGAATCTCATCCCGAGATTCCAAAGCTAAGAGTTGGAATAAGTAGGGGAAATCCTTCCTGAGATAATCCTCTCGTTCCCAGGTGGCCACATCCTCTGAGTGGTTACTCCACTGAACTTTGAAGAACTTAATTTTCCTCCGACGGGTGACTCTTACAGCTTCTTCCAGAATACGAAGGGGGTTCTCCCGGTAGGTCAAGTCGTGATTCAGATCGATAGCACGGTAGTCAATGTCCTTGAAAGCTTCACGCTTGTCAGGCACTTAGAGACATCTTCGAAGTTGGGAGACATGGAAGATGTCATGGAATTCTGACAATTCTGGGGGAAACTCTAGTTGATAAGACACTTCACCTCTTCGGCCTAGTACGTTGAAGGGTCCAATGTATCTAGGCGCGAGCTTGCCTTTCATATGGAAACGCTTCATTCCCTTGAGTGGTGTGACTCGAAGATAGGCAAAATCTCCGATGTGGAAAGTCAACTCTCGGTGTTTGGTGTTGGCGTAGCTCTTCTGACGAGACTGTGCAGCCTTCAGACGATCACGGATGAGCTTAACTTGTTCTTCTGCTTCTCGGAGTATGTCGGGTCCAAACACTTGACGTTCTCCTGTCTCGGACCAGTTGAGAGGGGTTCGGCATTTTCTTCCACAGAGGGCTTCGAAAGGGGCCATTTGAAGGCTAGCTTGGTAGCTATTGTTGTAAGAGAACTCTACGAAGGGTAAACAATCTTCCCACTTGGTTCTGTAAGCAAGGACACAGGCGCGGAGCATATCCTCCAATATCTGATTTACTCGCTCAGTTTGTCCACCGGTCTGGGGATGATAAGCGGTACTGAAAGATAGCTTGGTGCCCATGGCTTCGTGGAGTTTCTTCCAGAATCGAGAAATGAATTGGGTGCCTCGGTCAGATACGATGGTCTTGGGAACACCATGAAGACTAACTATCCGGGAGATGTAAACATCACTTAGATCACGACCGTTGTATGTTGTCTTGACCGGGATGAAATGAGCAACTTTGGTGAGACGATCAACAATTACCCAGATAGAGGCGTGTCCACGGATCTGGGAAGTCCTGTGACGAAGTCCATTCCTACTTCTTCCCATTTCCACACGGGAATTTTCAAGGGTTGGAGAAGTCCAGTGGGGCGTTGATGTTCAGCCTTAACTTTTTGGCAGATATCACATCTGGTGATAAAGAATGCAATGTCCCGCTTCATTCCGTGCCACCAAAAGGTGTCTTTCAGATCTTGGTACATTTTGGTTCCTCCCGGGTGAATAGAATAGGGAGTATTGTGGGCTTCCTCCATAATTAGATTCTTCAAGTCTAGGATACTCGGAACGCATAGGCGTTCGTTGTACCACAAAACTCCTTCTGAGTCAATGGAGAATCCAGCCACTTCTTCTTTACCCATGCGACGTTTTATACCTTCAATACTTTCATGGCCATTCTATGCTTCCTTAATCTGATCTTGTAAGGTAGGTCTGGCCTCCATAGCATCTAAGAATCCATGGCTAATCAGTTCTAGACCGAAATCTTCAAATTCTTGGTGTAGCATAGGTTGCTCGATTTTTAGACAGGCATTGAGAGAGCAGGGTTCTCTACTGAGGGCGTCGGCGACTACGTTCGCCTTTCCAGGGTGGTAATGGATACAGAGATCATAGTCCTTTATCAATTCAATCCATATCCTCTGTCGCATGTTCAACTCCCTCTGAGTGATGATATACTTGAGGCTCTTGTGATCGGTGTAGATATCACACCGGTTTCCAATGAGATAGTGACTCCAAGTCTTGAGAGCATGAACTACGGTGGCTAACTGAAGATCATGAGTTGTGTAGTGCACCTCATGGGGCTTGAGTTGTCGGGAAAGGTAAGAGATCACTTTGCCTTCCTGCATCAAGACACTTCCAAGTCCAAGCTTGGATGCGTCGCAGTAGATTACAAAGTCTTTGGTGACGTCAGGCATGGTTAGGATGGGAGATGAGACAAGTCGCCTTTTGAGCTCTTGAAAGCTTTTTTCGCACTTATCAGTCCATTCAAACTTCTTATCTTTCTTGAGCAGTAAGGTCATTGGCTTGGCGATGCTCGAGAACCCTTCTAAAAACTTGCGGTAATAACCTGCCAATCCGAGGAAGGATCTCACCTCGGTTGCGTTCTTAAGGGGCTGTCGCTCCACAATTGATTTGATTAGAGAGGGATCGACTAAAAGTCCTCCGGCTGATAAGACATGTCCAAGAAATCCAACTTCCTTGAGCCAGAATTGACATTTACAGAACTTGGCATACAGTTGGTGCTCTCTTAGTGTACCTAGAACAAGTCTCAGATGCTCTTCATGCTCTTCTTCGGTCTTGGAGTAAACTAGAATGTCATCGATGAAAACCACGACAAACTTGTCGAGGTAATCCATGAAAACCTTGTTCATGAGGTTCATGAAGTAGGCGGGGGCGTTGGTAAGTCCAAAGGACATCACGCTGTACTCGTACCGTCCGTAACGGGTGGTAAAATCAGTCTTGGGGATATCTGACTCCCTAACCTTGAGCTGGTGGTATCCAGTACGTAGATCTATCTTGGAGAAAACTCGAGCTCCATTCATTTGGTCGAAGAAGTCGTCGATCTTAGGAAGGGGGTACTTGTTTTTTATGGTAACATCGTTGAGTCTTCGGTAATCCACACACAGGCGAATGGTACCGTCACTTTTGTCTACGAAGATCACGGGTGATCTCCATGGCGAAGCACTAGGTCGGATCAGACCTTTGCTCAACATGTCATCCAGTTGTCTCTTCAACTCAATCAGCTCTTGAGGGTTCATGCGATAGGGTCTCTGAGCGATTGGTGCAGTACCAGGGATTAACTCAATGATGAACTCGATATCCCGATCAGGGAGCATACCGGGCAGCTCCTTAGGGAAAACATCGGGGTACTCACAAACGATAGGGACTTGGTTAAGGGTTGGTCCAGAGATACTCTTCTTGCAGAAGGCTTTAGATGAGTGAATGGTGGCGGTGTATTTTACTGGAATCCCTTGATCATTAGATAGGGTAATGGAGTTTTGAACACAATCATTGTATCCCTGATACTTGGTCATCCAATTCATCCCAAGTATCACTTCTAATCCTTGGGCTCCTAGTACTATGAGTTCAGACTGGAAAGATACTCCTTGGATAATTATAGGAATGTTCTTGCAGGATAGGCGGGTTTTAGCTGTGGATCCGGGGATTTGGACTATTATGGGGCATCTCATGGGGGCTGGTGTCATCCCACTTTTCTTAACAAAGGGTTTGGTAACGTAAGAATGCGATGCTCCGAAATCAAATAAAACTCTTGCTCTTGCAGGAGTGGAGTGGACTAGGAACGTACCCATCACAATGTCAGGAGACTCCTCAGCTTCTTCTGCGTTGACATGGTTCAGATGTCCACTTGCAGTTTTGTCCTACTTCTTGACATGCGGCTTCTTTCCAGACGCAGTTTGGGCTTGAGCTTGATTCACGACTACTCCCTCCGTTCCTTTTTAATTGACTCAAATTTAGTACAAAGTTGTACTAAATCTGAGTCAATTAAAAAAGAACGGAAGGAGTAGGATTTTGCTTACCGCTGGCGCATAGATTTTGCTACCGCCGGCACGTTCCTATTCGCCGGCGATCACCTCGCCGGTGGTAACGGGTTATCCCCGGCGCTTTCGTGTTCGCCGGCGGTAACAGGACATTACCCCTGGCACCGGCGGTGATTTGTTACCACCAGTACCTTCCTACTCGCCGGTGGTATTTTAAGTTACCCCTGGCACACATGCGAAGGTGCCAGCGGTATGTTGAATAGGATTTAAAAAAAAAAGGCACGGAAACAAAATTCAGTGCTATTTGTAGCCAAAATCATAGAATGTTTATCTATCTCAGTAGTAAATTGAGGTAATGTTGCTCAGCTAATAGTTAATGGAAAATGTTCCAGGTTTACAGAATATGATGCCATTACAGATTCATCTAGTTCAGCTCATTGGAAATATGCCATTACAGATTCATCTAGTTCAGATAACAAGTGCAAATGGATTGCCTCTTAAGATAACCAACACGCAGCTACCTATCTTCCTGGTGCATTTTGAGTGACAACCACTTCTTCCTCTTCTCCACTATGAACTGGTACAAATGGATTCAGATCAGGAATTGCAGTTATTTGCTGCTCATCGTCTCCGGACATATCGTCTCCAGACAACATGTAATGAGCAGACCATATTCCTGTGTTATAAGATGCTCTTCTTGTTGCTCTCCCTCTACCCCTGATTATATCTGAGTCAAAAAATAGGACAGTCATCTGAGTTTTATGCATGCCATTGCTTCCAAAGATCAATAGTACAGTGGTATGTTGATGAGAAAGAATTGGTACCTGTTATTTTGGGACTGAACAACAAGACACTAGGTACAAACCTGACGGAATCAAATGTGTGATAACTATACGCTAGATTCCGCATCCTATAGTTGAGTCAGAAGCTCACTGGTAGTGTGGACAAGATATTCAGAATACCTAGTTGCTGGATGACGCTGCTGTTATCCCCTAAATCGTACAGCCGCCCAACGATGTCATACGATACCTTCAGTTTCTGCTCCAGCGGCAGCTCCTTCCGCCTTTTCTCCACCCGCGCAAAAATCTTCCGCAGCTTCTTCACCTTTTTTCGATAAAGAGAATATATTAATATCGCGAAATACCAATTACACCCAGCCTCTGCAACAACGCACCACCCTAATGGCACTACGGATGCACACAGCCAAAAAAACGAAAAGAAAACTAAGAAACAAAAGTCCCGCTACAGTATCACGGACCTAACAATAGCAATACAACCACCACCATGACAACACCTGAATTGCAGACTCTCCAAAAAACGACGCCTCCAAGAAGGGAACAGTGCTCCAACACTGTCGTCGCCCGATCAAAGATCTTAGGTTTTCACCCTGAAGATAGTCCCCACTCTCAAAACAATGCCTCCACCAGTTAAGGTCAGACCGTGGATTTTCACCCTGAAAGGTAGGACTCTGCGCTTCACATGTGTTGTCACCCCCACTTTCATACCGCTGCTGTGAAGCCCGGACACCAAGCAAGCCCCTCAACAGCGCGGAGACTTGAACCTCCCTTAGCTAGTCCTCCCCTCCGGCCTTCATGAAATTCTCTTCTTCCGACTTTCATCATGGATCCATAGTCACTTGATGTCAACACAGAAAAAGAGCTTCGCGCCGCTCCCTCCAGAACCAAACGGTCGGAATAAACACATGGGTACGCACGACCGAATACCTCTGATCCAGCAAACTCCAAGCAAAGCACTGTTACATTCGTCGGCAGAGCATTCCGGAACTCAACCCTCCGGCCAGATCACGATTCCAGGCCTCCGGTAGGTCCTCCTCTTCACGCAAGAGAGGCCCTAGGACCGCCGCCTTTATTCAGGCCGGACCCCCACGTCGTCGACCATCCCGGGCTGGCCAACCCAACCCTCCACCGGCGACACCATCGCCGGCTTCCATGCACCTCCATCTCACCGTCGGCTGGCGATGATAGATCAAAAATCCACCACCACCAACCGCGGGCCGACCCTCTCCGGCGAAGAAGAGGCCACCTCCTCCGTCAAACCCAAGGCTGCTGCCCCGGGCGCCCTCGTGTCGCGGAAGATGCCCGAGATCGCCTCCACGCACCAACGAGAGGCAGGGGTGGATGGCATGGCGCAGACCGAGGGTCTGGCCGCCGCCCACCACCAACCCCTGCCGGAGTGCTGCGGGAAGCCGACGAGAAGAGGGAGACCGCAGCGCCGCCCATCCCACCCGCGCCGACCGGTCCGCCAGGGGACAGCCGACGGGAGGAGGGCCGCCGCCGCCATCGCCCATCCCACGCGCGTCTGCTCTGCCAAAGCATCGTGGAGGTGGGGATCCGGCCATCGATCTGCACGCGGCGACGAGGAAGGGCCCCCGCCGCCGCCACGCCCCGAGGGACTTTGCCCCCGGCGGCGCTACCGGCGGCGGCGGCGGCGGAGGGCGGGGTGCGGGAGGGTTAGGGTTGGGTGCGGAAGGGTTGGGTCTCCTTACAGTAGACTTAAAAGGCCTCCGGCTTTCCGTCATAAATAGCTGGAGGATTAGATCGCAAGTCATAAGAACTAGCACAATTGAATTTGGCAATGAGATGCTAGATTGGTACCGCCTGCACAAGCTCGACGGGCTCCGCTTCGCGGCAAATCCGGATCGACTCCTCCACCCTCCTAATCTGCTCCTCCGTGTACCGCACGTCCTCAAGCCGCTCGGGCGCGGGGGCGAAGGAGGGGATGAGAGAGCGGAGCACGAGCAGCGCGGCGACGAGGTTGCAGATGCAGACGCCACGGTGACGCGCCGGTACGGGAACCACCCCGCCGTCGCGCGGCCGCCACCATCCCTACCGCCGCCGAAGCTGCGTTGCGCTCCGCGGCCGGCCCCCGATTCGCGAGCTCCTCGGCTCCTCGATCTCGAAGGAGCACCACGCCGGCGGATCTCGGGAGAAGGATAAGGAGAGGAATGACTCCGGATGGCAATGGGTACCTGTCACCCGTTAACCCGTCGGGTACCCGCATCTAATGGAGGAGGGTATGGTGAGGAAAAAAACCCATGGGTCTCTTAATGGTAAATACTTTGACCCAACGAGTTTAGTGGAGGCGGGTATTGAGGTTGCAAACCCATACCCGTCAACCCGTCAACCCGTCTCAGATAAGTGGAACCCACCTGTCATTGAGTGGTGACGGAAGGAGTCGAGTGGCAAGGGATAAGGAGAAGCTTTGCTGGGCCTAGTGCGATATACCCCCGGCGAACAAGGCTTAAATTTGCCGGGCATAATGGACGGACCATCCACGGGCTCGTGGCCCACGCCAGCCCATTTTACTCCCGGCGCACGCAAATCGGTTTCGCCGGTGGTAGTAAACTTGCCCCCGGCATTTCCGAGACAAAATCGCCGGCGGTAATGGGAGGTCCATGCAGATGCTCTCGGCCCACCTTATCCCCGGCGGTTGCAATGTTGATTCGCCGGAGGTAAGTGCCCTATCCCCGGCGACCTCAAACCAACTCGCCAGCGGTAACGCGATCGAGGAGGGCCTAAAAATTCTTACCGCCGGCCACTTCAAACCGGACTCACCAGCGGTAAGGAGTGTGGCTATAAGCCTTTTCCTAGTAGTGATTGGGCCTGGGTGCATTGGAATGTTGAGGTGCATTCATCTTCGTGGGGCACTCACGAGGAAGTGTCCAGGCTTCCCACAAGTGAAACAACCATCTCCAGGTGTATGAGCTGGGGGATTGGGGCGAGGGTTGTTGTGGTAACCTCCTCCTCCGGGACGATGCTGCGGATCCGAACGATTGGGGTTGTAGTTGTTGGGGTGATATGCTGGAGCTGAGGCTGGGGTTCTCTGGGGCTGGCTCGACGGCCTTGAAGGGGGTGGGCTGCGGAACTTGGGGTTGCTGGGTCCACTCTGTTGCTGTTGCATCTTGGGCTTCCTGGTTTCATATGCAGCCTTGCGCTTGGATTCCACCATGATGGCGGCATCCACTAGCGCCTCCAAGTCAGGATAAGGAACATCCACGAGGATGCTCTGGATCTCCTCGTGCAGACCATTCAGGAAACGGTCACGCTTCTTCTCATCAGTGTCAGTGTCCTGTGGGGCATACCTCGCCAAGGTGTTAAACTTGTCGAGATATTCGACCACATTGGAGTTTTCATCGCGCTTCATCTTCATTAGTCCAGTAGGGATGTGTACCTTGTGGAACTTTGCGGTGAACTCTTCCCAATTGATGACTGATACGTCCAAAACGTATCTAGTTTCCCGAACACTTTTTCTATTGTTTTTTCTCTAATTTGTGTATTTTGGATACAACTAACACGGACTAACGCTGTTTTCAGCAGAACTGTTCTGGTGTCTCGTTTTTGTGCAGAAATCCAACTTTCAGGAAAATCCTCGGAATTTATGCCAAAGGTCTTATTTTTCCAGAAGATTGACGGAGCCAGAAGGGCAAGCCAGGTGGAGGCCCGAGGCCCCCACACACTAGGCCGGCGCGGCCCAGGAGGGGGGCGCGCCGCCCTACTGTGTGGCCCCCTCGGCCGGCCTCCGACGCCCTCCTCTGGACTACTTAACGCCTTCGACCTAAAAACGCACTGGGGGTTAGAAGAAATCGCCAGAAGACATCCAGTACGCCGCCACCGTCACGAAACTCCGTCTCGGGACCAGAAACTCCGTTCTGGCACTCCGCCGGGACAGGGAATTGGAGGAGATCATCGCCATCATCACCACCGACGCCTCTCCATCGACCAGCCATGTTTCCCCCATCCATGTGTGAGTAATTCCCCCGCTGTAGGCTGAAGGGGATGATAGGGATTGGATGAGATTGGTCATGTAATAGCATAAGATTGTTAGGGCATAGTGCCTAGTGTCCGTAATTGGTACTTTTATGATATTGTTGCAACTTGTTATGCTTAATGCTTGTCACTAGGGCCCGAGTGCCATGATCTCAGATCTGAACATGTTATCAATTCATGATGATATTCATTGCTTTATGATCTTACCTGCAAGTTGTATACACGTATTGTTGTCCGGAACCCGAGGCCCCAAAGTGACGAAATTGGGACAACCGAAGGGGAAGGCGGTGATATGAGGATCACATGTGTTCACGGAGTGTTAATGCTTTGCTCCGGTGCTCTATTAAAAGGAGTACCTTAAGTTCCAGTAGATTCCCTAGAGGCCCGGCTGCCACCGGCTGGTAGGACAAAAGATGTTGTGCAAGTTTCTCATTGCGAGCACGTACGACTAAATATGGAACACATGCCTATTGATTGATTAGTACTTGGATACCGTTTTATTATTATCTGCAAATGCCCTGCTTTGATTGTTACATGAGTTTCTCTCATCCATGCAACGCCCGTTCATCCATCCCTGTGCCTACGGTATTTTAATCCTGTTGTTTACTATAATCACTACTGCTGTCTTTGTTACTCTGCTGTCTTGTTATTTCACTACTCGCTAGTGCTATAAAACTGTTACTATTGATAAACTCTTGCGAGCAAGTCTGTTTCCAGTGCGGCTGAATTGACAACTCCGCTGTTAAGGCTTTCAAGTATTCTTTGTCTCCCCTTGTGTCGAATCAATAAATTGGGTTTTACTTCCCGCGAAGACTGTTGCGATCCCCTATACTTGTGGGTCATCAAGACTATTTTATGGCGCCGTTGCCGGGGGGCATAGTTTTATTTGGAAGTTCACTTGGATTGATATTGTTCGCTGCAAATTCTCCATCATGGGTAAACCTCGCGATCCTAAAGTCGCCATATTACCATCCACTACAAGAAAAGGTACAACTCTGAGTACCTCTGCTGCTCTTGGTTCACCATCTGTGATAGATAAACTTGTTTCACCACCACAAGCTTCACATGCTGGTACTTCTGCTAGATCTGAAAATTCCTCTCATAATTTTGATGATGCTTCTGCTGTGCTTGATAATGATGGTTCATTAGGATCTTTTCTAGATGCTACAATTGCTAGGTCTAGACAAATTAAAAATACTGAAACTCCTAATGAAAATGCTGCTACACCTGTTAATTCACCTGAGTCTGTTGAATACTCTAGTGATGATCTTGATGAAGATTATGTAGAACTTGATGATGATTTTATTGATAAATGCAATGCTACTACTGATGCAAGAAAAATTAAAAAGTTGCTTGCACAACATACTGTTAGATATAAACTGTCCCCTGATCCTAAATTTGCCACATCTCCTATAAACATTAAGGATAAGGATTATGATTTTTCTCTTGATTTGTCTCATATATCTATTGTTGAGAAAACACCTTTTTGTGGTACTGAAAAAGAAAGTGTTGTAGAACACATGATTGAGCTATCTACTCTGAGTAGCTTGTTTTCTGATGATGTTAATAAGCGTACTTATTTCGTTGCTAAAATTTTCCCTTTCTCATTAAAGGATGATGCTAAAACTTGGTATAATAGTTTGCCACCTGATTCTATTAATAGTCCAAAAGAATTGCTTGATGTTTTCTTCCGGAAATACTTTCCTGCTAGTGCTCAACATATTGCTTTGCGGAGAATTTATAATTTTGATCAGGAAGATGGAGAGAAATTGCCTGAGGCTTGGGCTAGATTTTTCTCTCTTATTAGAGCACGGCCTGAACATGATTTGGAAAAGCATGATTTACTTGATATATTTTATAGTGGACTAACCATTGAGTCTAGGGCATACCTGGATAGTTGTGCTGGTTGTGTTTTCAGGAAAAGAACTCCAGACGATGCTGAAGAATTATTGGCTAGAATAGGCCGGAATCATGATGATTGGTCTACACCTGAACCAACCCCAACACCAATATTAAAGAAGAGGGGTATGATTAAATTAAATGATGAAGATATGAGGGAAGCCAAGAAATCTCTTAAAGAGAAGGGTATTAAATCCGAAGATGTGAAGAATTTACCTCCCATAGAATATTTATGTAAGATCACTCCCCCTTCATCCATGATTGAGGTACACTCCCTTGAACGCTTTACTAGGGAAGATATTCCGTATTCAAAACCTCCTGCTCAATGCTTAGATGAGTTTGATAATTATATTGTTAAGCAAAATAATTTCAATATGATAGTAGAGAATCATTTAATAGAAAATTCTCGAGCTATTGGTGAGTTGCATGGTGTTGTGGAGAGAACCTCCAATGATGTTAAGATGCTTGTTAAACATTTTTATATGGTTCAAACTCAAATTGATCAACTCACTAAAGTGCAAAATGACTTGTTAAAAAATAATTCTAAAGAAAAACATGCTTATGAAGTAACAACTAGAGGCGGTGTTTCTACCCAGGATCCTCTATATCCTGAAGGGCATCCCAAAAGAGTTGAACAAGATTCTCAACGAACTGAAACTAGTGCTCCATCTATGAAAAAGAAAAATAAACATAAAACTGTTGTAGAATCCTCTGAGCCTGTTGATGATCCTAATAGTATTTCTATTTCTGATGCTGAAACTGAAAGTGGTAATGAACATGATAAAGATAATGATAAGAATGATGCTTCTGATAAAGAAGAGGTTGAAGAAGAACCTGAAAAGCATGCTAAAAATAAAAAGTATACTAAAGAAGATTTTATTGCTAAGAAACATGGTAATGAAAGGGAACCTTGGGTTCAAAAGCAAATGCATTTTCCTGCTAAGAAACTAAAATCAAAGGAAGAAGAACACTATAATAAATTTTGTGATTGGATGAAACCTTTATTCCTGCAAATACCTTTGGTCGATGCTATTAAATTGCCTCCTTATTCAAAGTATATGAAAGATATTGTCACTAACAAAAGGAAAATTCCTAATGAGGAGATTTCCACTATGCTTGCTAATTACTCTTTCAATGGTAAGGTTCCAAAGAAGCTTGGCGACCCAGGTATACCGACTATTCCTTGTTCTATTAAGAATAATTATGTTAGAACTGCTCTATGTTATTTGGGAGCGGGTGTTAGTGTTATGCCTTTGTCTCTTTATAAGAGACTTTATTTAGATAAGTTGATACCGACTGATATATCTTTGCAAATGGCTGATAAATCTACTGCTATTCATGTTGGTATATGTGAGGATGTTCCTGTTCAAGTTACTAATAACTGCTTGATATTAACTGATTTTGGTTTGTTGGAAATGCCTGAAGAAGATAATATGTCTATTATTCTTGGGAGACCTTTTCTTAACACCGCAGGGGCTGTTATTGATTGCAATAAAGGAAAAGTTACTTTTAATGTTGATGACAAGGAGCATACCGTTTATTTTCCCAAGAGGATTGAGAAAGCATGTGGAGTTAATACAATTTCTAATGTGAGATCTATCAAAGTGGGAACTATTGATTGTCCAATATATGTGCCTAAAGAAGAATATCAAACTCTTGTGATTGGATCCATATCAATACAATACAAGGTAACATGATTGATTTGAGGTTTATTTCTTCTTATGCTATGTAAAATTTATTTGGTGGCAAGACTTGATCAACCTTGTTAACAAATTCATTTTATATGCATAGAGGAACTAAACAACATCTCTTTCTTCCTCCACTTGATCTACTTGTTGTAGCACTTTTGTTTTGCAAAGTTCTTTAGTTGACTAGAGATTTCAAAAATCCTTTTCTGCCCAGTAATAATAATTTTGACACCCAGAAATGTGCATTTTTCAAAGTTTTCAAAAATTCACAAAAATTATACCGTTGGTCCTATTTTTCGAAGAAGCACACAGGAGCACACGGGGATGACCGGTGGGGCACCCCGAGGTGGCACCCACGGGCCGGCGCGGCCTGGAAGGGGGGGCGCCACCCTGTTGTGTGGGGACCTCCTTGCCCCACCACTTCATCTTTTCCTCCCACTCTCTTCTCTCTCCCGAAAAAACTCGCACCAGACTTCTCTCACTCGCGTTTCTGCTCAAGAGCTCAAGATTTCTCGATCACTTTGCTCAGCCTAGATTTCTGTCTGAAATTTGGCACATTTGTTCTCCGGTATGTGACTCCTCCGATTATCCAAGTAGAATTTTGTTTGGTGGAGTATATCTTGAATATTTTGCTGCTGTAGGTAACATGTTTAGTGAGCTTGCATGCTTGTTCTAAGTGGTAGAAACTAGTTTTGATGCATGTTTAGTACTCTAGCAAGTTCCTATAGTAGTTTCCCTCAATTATATGTCACCAAATCAAATTTTATATTGTTGTTGAAAAAATTCAGAAAAGGAAGATGGATAATTGTAACTTTGGAGAAGTATTTGAAAGAGATCCGACAAGCACGGGGAGGCCCTCAAGGTCATCTACCCGATTCAGGCAATCCTATAATGAGAACCTCATCGCACCGAGCTTCGAACCCGAAGAGGACAATGAAGTCCCTAACGCTTCATCCTTCCCATGTTATGACTTTTTGAGTAATGCAGGGTTGTTGGATGATTTCTTGACCCTCGTCGGTAAGGCGGGCTTAACCACCTACATGGGAGATGAGAGGGAGCAATACTACATGCTCACTAAAATCTTTGTGGATAGCTTTAAGTTCAACAACAAGCACTATCACCCGACGAGTTGCATTCAAGATCTATGGTAAACCTATTACTATGAAGTTGGAGGATTTTTGTACTTGCATTGGATATTGCCCCTGTAGGTACAGCAAAGAAGATCGAGGACAACCCCAAGGAATTGCTTGGAGCTCTATCGAGGAATCACCAATGATGATTGTCGCACCATTCAGCGTGGCAAGATAAGAAACATTCAACTCCTCGCCATTAAGTATTTTGCTTATTACATTGCTACTAGCATTCTTGGTAGGGAGAACACTAGCAATATTTCTAGCTATCATCTTGCTTTCTTAATTGCTGCACTCACTGGGGACACGCCTTATCATCTTGGTGCTCTTGTTGCTCGCCGCTTGTCTAACAAGGGGCCTATATTTGGAGGAATTATTGCATCGCACATTTTATCATATCTAGATCTTCCTCTTGACCCTACTGATGTGAAATTAACTCCTATAAGGTTTGATATTGCTGCTATGAAGAGTCATCAATTTTTTACATCTGACTCTAGTTTAGATAATATGGTCTATAGAATGTTGTTTGCTGACGGGGATGAGAGGGAAATCCTTTTGCCGCAGCCAGATTTGTTCAGTATTGACAGGAAACCATAGTCGCGCTCTAAGGAGGAGGTGGATGAGCAATTGAAGATACAAGGCTTCCACCAGCAGCATGACTCCGAGGACGCCGAGCCCTCCTACGACTACACCGTCACGTATCCGGGTGCTTCTTCCAGCATATACCCGGAATATGATCCATCTTCGTCGTACTACGGAGGTGCTACCTCATGGGCACCATGGGATTGATCTCCATTTAGGCCAAAAGCCTAAGCTTGGGGGGAGGTATACCGGCATCACTCATTCTTTGCATATTATAGTTGTTGGATACTTGTATATACTTGTTTAGTTTCTTGAAGTGGTTTTCTAATAAGAGGAAGATGATATTTGGGGAAGTGCTGATTGAAAACAGATTCTGGACTGATACCAAAAAAATTCTCAAAAACAGCCAGAACGTTATTTTGCGAAGCCAATTTTTGTGCATGTTCCCCAGGTTGTTATATAACTTTCATTAGTTGAACACTTTTCGAGCTGAGCAGCGGAAGAATTTTCTTAAAAATCGATTACTGTACTGCTGTCAAGTTTGACGAATTTCTGCTGCTTTGTGTTTATGTGACTCTTTTAGTTTTCATTTTCTTGTTTTTGCTTTGTTTCTTTCCCAAAAACACAAAAAGACCAAAAATATTTATGTTGTTTCTCTTCACCACTTGTTTACTTTGGTTTCTTGCTTTTATTTTGCTTTATTTGCTATTGTTGGTTTGCTATAAGAAAATCCAAAAAGATTTTGCTTTGTTTGCTTGTTTCCTTTTGTTCTTGTTTCCAATTCGAAAACACCAAAAATGTTTGTTGTTCTTCTTTGGTTTTGTAAAGTTCACTATGAGTTCAATGGTCTTCGGTGGCTGGAGCGTGGTTTTCATTTCATATTATTCAAGCTACACAAGTGAAAAGGCAATAATGACGATCTATTACAATCCGATTATGGTGAGAGGCTGGTATGAACTCTATTTGTTTTCATTTTTGTACATATACTCATCAATGTGAGCATGCTTAGTTGGTTCATGTGAGTTATATGTCATTTAAGAAAGTCTAGTAGTTCATGATCTCTCATGCTTAACTCCAATTTATTAATATGAGTAGCATATCATAAATATTTGCTTGCATTGTTTTATTCATAGATAGGTATGACATTGTGGTATCCTCCTCTGAATAATTCACTTGAATCAACTTGGCACATGCTCACGCATGCATATGACTGAACAAAAGTCAATTAAGCCTCGATGATTTACTTTACCTCGGAGATCTTGTATCATTTTTATGCCTCCGTTAATTTATTTTGTCGCAAGCATGATTATGACAGTTACTGCTCTCTTGATTGTCGCTTCCCATTCTATTGCTAGCCTTCACTTGTACTGAGCGGGAACGCTGCTCGTGCTTCCAAACCCCTGAAAACCAAGTTATTCCAGAGTGTCCACCATAAATATCTATGCATGGCATTTCAAACCATTCCAAGTAAATTCTCATGTGCTACCTTTAAACCTTCAAAATACTTCTCAATTTGTGTCAATGTTCTATAGCTCATGAGGAAATATGTGGTGTTTATCTTTCAATCTTGTCATTTACTCCGACGGACTTTCATAATGGACTAGTGGCACATCCGCTTATCCAATAATTTTGCAAAAAGAGTCGGCAACGGGGTTCCCAGCCCCAATTAATCAACTTTCATTAATAATTCTCTTCACATGTTTTGCCCCGATTTATCGGTAAGCAACTTAAATTGCAAATAGACACTCCTCCATGGTATGCGATTGATGGAAGGCACCCGAGGATTCGGTTAGCCATGGCTTGTGTAAGCAAAGGTTGGGGGAGTGTCATCCATAATAAAACTAAAGTACGTGTGTAAACAAAAGAGAAGAGGGATGATTTACCTTGCTCGGTAGAGATAACGTCCTTCATGGGAGCCTCTCTTGAAAGTCCGGTTGACGAGGTAGTTAGAGTACCCACTATCATTCGTTGACAACAACAAACACCTCTCAAAATAATTTTACTCCTGTTTTACAAATGAAAAGCTCTAGCACATGTTAATCCCTGCTTCCCTCTGCGAAGGGTCAATCTTTTACTTTTACATTGAGTCTCCATCCTTTCTTTGAGCACTTTCTTGAGAGCACAACTGTCATTCTTAGTATAATATGCTTGTCCCAAAATGTGATTAACTGTGGTATAACTTTGATGCTTTTATCTTTGATAACCTCTACTTCCAGTCTTTCCATGAACTTCAAAGGTGCCCGAGCATTTATGTTTTGCTGTACAAATACGGGCAAGCGAGATACCACTTTATCATATCATTCTATGAACATTGCAATCCTGCTGATAGACATGATTCATGATGCTCATTATTAATTTGTTGGTACCTTTTCCATGATTGACATAGCTATTAGATGATCTTATTTGCATGTATCTTATTATGAACTGCTTAAGTACTTGCCATATCATGAGAATATTTACATCATATGAACAAATGTGTTCGTGAAAGTTCTTTTATCGCACTCAGTTATTAACTGAATTGCTTGAGGACAAGCAATAAGCTAAGCTTGGGGGAGTTGATACGTCCAAAACGTATCTACTTTCCCGAACACTTTTGCTATTGTTTTGCCTCTAATTTGTGTATTTTGGATACAACTAACACGGACTAACGCTGTTTTCAGCAGAACTGTTCTGGTGTCTCGTTTTTGTGCAGAAATCCAACTTTCAGGAAAATCCTCGGAATTTATGCCAAAGGTCTTATTTTTCCAGAAGATTGACGGAACCAGAAGGGCAAGCCAGGTGGAGGCCCGAGGCCCCCACACACTAGGCCGGCGCGGCCCAGGAGGGGGGCGCGCCGCCCTACTATGTGGCCCCCTCGACCGGCCTCCGACGCACTCCTCTGGACTACTTAACGCCTTCGACCTAAAAACGCACGAGGGGTTAGAAGAAATCGCCAGAAGACATCCAGTACGCCGCCACCGTCACGAAACTCCGTCTCGGGACCAGAAACTCCGTTCTGGCACTCCGCCGGGACGGGGAATTGGAAGAGATCATCGCCATCATCACCACCGACGCCTCTCCATCGACCAGCCATGTTTCCCCCATCCATGTGTGAGTAATTCCCCGCTTGTAGGCTGAAGGGGATGGTAGGTATTGGATGAGATTGGTCATGTAACAGCATAAGATTGTTAGGGCATAGTGCCTAGTGTCCGTAATTGGTACTTTTATGATATTGTTGGAACTTGTTATGCTTAATGCTTGTCACTAGGGGCCGAGTACCATGATCTCAGATCTGAACATGTTATCAATTCATGATGATATTCATTGCTTTATGATCTTGCCTGCAAGTTGTATACACGTATTGTTGTCCGGAACCCGAGGCCCCAAAGTGACAGAAATTGGGACAACCGAAGGGGAAGGCGGTGATATGAGGATCACATGTGTTCATGGAGTGTTAATGCTTTGCTCTGGTGCTCTATTAAAAGAAGTACCTTAATTTCTAGTAGATTCCCTAGAGGCCCGGCTGCCACCGGCTGGTAGGACAAAAGATGTTGTGCAAGTTTCTCATTGCGAGCACGTACGACTAAATATGGAACACATGCCTATTGATTGATTAGTACTTGGATATCGTTTTATTATTATCTGCAAATGCCCTGCTGATACGTCCAAAACGTATCTACTTTCCCGAACACTTTTGCTATTGTTTGGCCTCTAATTTGTGTATTTTGGATGTAACTAACACGGACTAACGCTGTTTTCAGCAGAACTGCTCTGGTGTCTCGTTTTTGTGCAGAAATCCAACTTTCGGGAAAAACCTCGGAATTTATGCGAAGGCCCTATTTTCCCGGGAAACTAAGGGAGCCGGAAGGGCAATTGAAGTGGAGGCCCGAGGGCCCCACACCACCGGGCGGCGCGGCCCGGGGGGGCCGCGCGGCCGGGTGGTGTGGCCCCCTCGGCCGGCCTCCGACGCCCCCTTCGGACTACTTATTCGCCTCGACCTAAAGACGCACGGGGAGAAGTCGAAGTCGCCGAAACCCTCCGAACGCCGCCACATCGCGAAACTCCGTCGCGGGAGCCGAAGTCTCCGTTACGGCACTCCGCCGGGACGGGGAATTGGAGGAGATCATCACCGCCATCACCGCCAACGCCTCTCCATCAACCAGCAATGTTTCCCCCATCCATGTGTGAGTAATTCCCCCGCTGTAGGCCGAAGGGGATGGTAGGGATTGGATGAGATTGGTCATGTAATAGCATAAGATTGTTAGGGCATAGTGCCTAGTGTCCGTAGATGGTACTTTTATGATATTGTTGCAACTTGTTATGCTTAATGCTTGTCACTAGGGCCCGAGTGCCATGATCTCAGATCTGAACATGTTATTGATTCATGAAGATATTCGTTGTTTATGATCTTACCTGCAAGTTGTATACACATGTCGTTGTCCGGAACCAATGGCCCCGAAGTGACGAAATCGGGACAACCGGAGGGAATGGTAGTGATGTGAGGATCACATGTGTTCACGGAGTGTTAATGCTTTGCTCCGGTACTCTATTAAAAGGAGTACCTTAATATCCGATAGTTTCCCTTGAGGCCCGGCTGCCACCGGCTGGTAGGACAGAAGATGTTGTGCAAGTTTCTCATTGCGAGCACGTACGACTATAATTGGAACACATGCCTATTGATTGATTAGTACTTGGACACCGTTTTATTATTATCTGCAAATGCCCTGCTATGATTGTTACATGAGTTTCTCTCATCCATGCAACGTCCGTCATCCGTCCCCGTGCCTACAGTATTTTAATCCTGCTTGTTTACTAAAATCACTACTGCTGTCTTTGTTACTCTGCTGCTTGTTATTTCACTACGCTACTTGCTATAAAGCTGTTACTACTTGATAAACTCTTGCGAGCAAGTCTGTTTCCAGTGCAACTGAATTGACAACTCCGTTGTTAAGGCTTCCAAGTATTCTTTGTCTCCCCTTGTGTCGAATCAATAAATTGGGTAATACTTCCCTCGAAGACTGTTGCGATCCCCTATACTTGTGGGTCATCAAGACTATTTTATGGCGCCGTTGCCGGGGAGCATAGCTTTATTTGGAAGTTCACTTGGATTAATATTGTTCGCTGCAAATTCTCCATCATGGGTAAACCTCGCGATACTAAGATCGCCATATTACCATCCACTACAAGAAAAGGTACAATTCGAGTACCTCCGCTACACTTGATTCACCATCTGTGATTGATAAACTTGTTTCACCGCCACATGCTTCGCATGCGGGTACATCTGCTGAATCTGAACACTCTCATAATACTGATAATATTTCTGTTGTGCTTGATGATAGTGGTTCATTGGGAACTTTTCTAGATGCTTCCATTGCTAGGTCTAGACAAATTGAAAATGCTGAAATTCCTGATGTTACTACACCTGTTAATTCACACGAACTTGAATATTCTAGTGATGATCTTGATGAAGATTATGTGGAGCTTGATGATGATTTTATTGAAAAATGCCATGCTACTACTGATGCAAGAAAAATTAAAAAGTTGCTTGCGAGAACACACTTGTTAGATATAAAGCTGTCTCCTGATCCTAAATTTGCCACATCTCCTATAAACATTAGGGATAAAGATTATGACTTTTCTCTTGATCTATCTCATATAGCTATTGTTGAGAAAACACCTTTTTGTGGTACTGAAAAAGAAAGTCTTTGTTGAACACATGGTGAGTTATCTACTTTGAGTAGCTTGTTTTCGATGATGTTAAGAAGCGTACTTACTTTGTTGCTAAAATATTTCCATTCTCATTAAAGGATGACGCTAAAACTTGGTATAATAATTTGCCACCTGGTTCTATTAAAAGTCCAAAAGAATTGCTTGCTTGTTTTCTTTCGGAAATACTTTCTGCTAGTGCTCAACATGCTTGCTTTGCAAAGAGTTTATAGTTTTGATCGGGGAGATGAAGAGAAATTGCACGAGGCTTGGGCAAGATTTTGCTCTCTTATTAGAGCTTTGCACGACCATGATTTAGAAAAGCATGAATTACTTGATATATTTTATAGTGGACTAACCATTGATTCTAGGGCATACCTGGATAGTTGTGCTTGGTTGTGTTTTCGGGAAAAGAACTCCAGGACGACGTCTGAAGAATTATTGGCTAAAATAGGCCGGAATTATGATGATTGGACTACGCTGAACCAACTCCAACGCCAATAGTGAAGAAGAGGGGTTTAATTAAATTGAATGATGAAGATATGAGGGAAGCCAAGAAGTCTCTCAAGGAGAAAGGTATTAAATCTGAAGATGTGAAGAATCTACCTCCTATAGAAGATATATGTGAGATAATTCCCCCTTCATCCATGATTGAGGTAAATTCCCTTCAACGCTTTACTAGGGAAGATATTCCGTATTCGAAACCTCCTGCGCAATGCTTAGATGAGTTTGATAATTATATTGTTAAGCAAGAAAATTTTAATATGAGAGTAGAGAATCATCTAATGGAAAATTCTCAAGCTATTAGTCAATTGCATGATATTATGGAGAGAACCTCCAATGATGTTAAGATGCTTGTTAAACATTTTCAAATGATTCAAACTCAAATTGATCAACTCACTAAAGTGCAAAATGACTTGTTAGGGAATAAATCTAAAGAGAAACATGCTTATGAAGTAACAACTAGAGGTGGTGTCTCTACCCCGGATCCTCTATATCCTGAAGGGCATCCCAAAAGAATTGAACAAGATTCTCAACGCATTGAACCTAGTGCTCATTCTAAGAAGAAAAAGAAGAAGAAACATAAAAATGTTGTAGAATCCTATGAACCTGTTAATGATCCTAATAGTATTTCTATTTCTGATGCTGAAGCTGAAAGTGGCAATGAACATGATAATAATAAAGATAATGATAAGAATGATACTCTGATAAAGAAGAGGTTGAAAAGGAACCTGAAAAGCATGCTAAAAATAAAAAGTATACTAAAGAAGATTTTATTGCTGAGAAACATGGTAATGAAAGAGAACCTTGGGTGCAAAAGCCAATGCCTTTTCCTGCTAAGAAACTAAAATCAAAGGAAGAGGAACACTATAATAAATTTTGTGATTGGATGAAACCTTTATTCTTGCAAATCCCTTTAACGATGCTATTAAATTGCCACCTTATTCCAAGTATATGAAAGATATTGTTACTAACAAAAGGAAAATCCCCAATGAGGAAATTTCCACTATGCTTGCTAATTACTCTTTCAATGGCAAAATTCCAAAGAAGTTGGGCGACCCAGGTATACCTACTATTCCTTGTTCTATCAAGAATAATTATGTTAAAACTGCTCTATGTGACTTGGGAGCCGGTGTTAGTGTTATGCCTTTTTCTCTTTATAAGAGGCTTTACTTAGATAAGTTGATACCTACTGATATATCTTTGCAAATGGCTGATAAATCTACTGCTATTCCTGTTGGTATATGTGAGAATGTTCCTGTTCAAGTTACTACTAACTGCTTGATATTAACTGATTTTGTTGTGTTGGAAATGCATGAAGATGATAATATGTCTATTATTCTTGGGAGACCTTTTCTTAACACCGCAGGGGCTGTTATTGATTGCAATAAAGGAAAGGTTACTTTCAATGTTGATGATAAGGAACACACCGTCTATTTCCCCAAGAGGATTGAAAAAGCGTGCGGAGTTAATACTATCTCTCATGTGAGAACTATCAAAGTGGGAACCATCGATTGTCCTATATATGAGCCTAAAGAAGAATATCAAACTCTTGTGATTGGATCCATATCAATACAATTCAAGGTAACATGATTGATTTGAGGTTTATTTCTTCATATGCTATGTAAAATTTATTTGGTGGCAAGACTTGATCAACCTTGTTAACAAATACCTTTTATATGCATAGAGGAGGTAAACAACATTTCTTTCTTTCTCCACTTGCTTTAGTTGCTGTAGCACTTTTACTTTGCAAAGTTTCTTAATTGATTTGAGATTTCTAAAATTTTCCTGGCCAGTAATAATAAACTTAATACCCAGAAAATGTGCATTTTTCAAAGTTTTCAAAAATTCGCGAAAATTATACCGTTGGTCCTATTTTTCGACGAGGCACCTGGGAGCACCAGAGGATGACCTGTGGGGCACCAGAGGGCGCCAAACCACAGGCCGGCGCGGCCTGCAAGGTGGCCGCGCCACCATGTGGTGTGGGCTCCCCTCTGCCCCACTTCGTCATCTCTTTCGCCCAGAACACTCTCTCTCCCGAAAAAACTCGTACCAAGTTCATCTCTCTCGCGTTTTTGCTCCAGAGCTCCAGATTTCTCGATCTCTTTGCTCAGCCCAGATTTCGTCCGAAATTTGGCACATTTGCTCTTCGGTATGTGACTCCTCCACCCATCCAAGTAGAATTTCGTTTGGTTGAGTATATCTTGAATATTTTGCTGCTGTAGGTAACATGTTTAGTGAGCTTGCATGCTTGTTCTAAGTGGTAGAAACTAGTTTTGATGCATGATTAGTACTCTAGCAAGTTCCTATGGTAGTTTCCCTCAATTTTATGTCACCAAATCAAATTTTTTATGTTGGTTGTTGAAATTTCAGAAAATGGAATGGAATAGATATCACTTGAACCAGCAAGAGTTGGAAGTCCAACAAGTTATGGTAGTCAATCGTGAAGAGGGAGTATACCCCTCTTACTACCCGTGCGCGGATTTCATGAGAAGCGCGGGGATATTTGAAGATGTTCAAACTCTAATTTCTCGTGCGGGGCTGAGTAACTTTGTTGAAGGAGAGCCAAGACAATATGTAAAATTAACTATGGCTTTTGTGCAGGACTTCAAGTTTAATTGGTCGCGATCTAACCCCACGGTCCGAGTATAAAATTTACAATAAAGCTGTCAACTTGCCATTTAGTGCTTTTTGTGCGAGCAATTAGAATACCGCAATGGGGGTCGTGCGAGAAGATAAGGGGATCGCCGCAAGAACTCTCGGATCTTTACAAGATGATTTGCGATGGAAGGAGTTTCTCAGGTGAAAGTGGTAAAATCACTAGTATTCAACTCCCGGCTATCCGCTACTTTGCTTATTTTATTACCAAATGCGTTCTCGCTAAAAGGATTGGTGGTAAACTTTCTATCCCGGATTTGGCTTTTCTAGCTGCAGCACTGCAAAATAGTAGGTCTTATAATTTGGGGGCATTAATAGCTTATAGACTTGCTACTAACCGTGAGAAAGGTGGAATGTGTGGAGGCCTCATCGCTTCCCGTTTACTAGCTTTTCATAATGTAGAACCTCATCATTTTGATATTCCGTTCCCCATAGAAAGACTTGACATAGCCTCTATGATTAAACATGAATTTGTTTCAGATTCCTCCAACTTGGGTAACCTGTATTACAAGATGATATTTTATAAGAAAGTTTGGAGAATAACTAAGAAAAGCTGAGAAACTAGTAAGATTGCACTGCACTTGTTTTGTCTAACCTTGATTCCAGGGGAGATTGGTCGGTCACAGAAGGTGCACTAGATGCACATATAGAGAGAGGAGGCCAACATGCAAGAGACGACATCGAGGTCGAGGAGCACCTCGACTCATCATCCGATGCAGCAAGTTCCTCGCACCAACATGGTGGATATGCGGAGCCTCCACGCTTTTCTTACTGCGCAGGAGCTTTATTATGACTATTCCACATATGATCCACCGGCGTGGAACCCAGACCCTCGATGGGGTTGAACTCCACTTAGGCCAAAAGCCTAAGCTTGGGGGGAGGTATACCGGCATCACTCATTCTTTGCATATTATGGTTGCTGGATACTTGTATATACTTGTTTAGTCTCTTTGAGTGGTTTTCTAATGAGAGGAAGATGATATTTGGGGAAGTGCTGCCTGAAAACAGATTCTGGGCTGTTACCGTAAAAATTCGTGTGCCCAGCCAGAACAGTATTTTGAATTGAAAATTTTTGTGCATGTTCCCCAGGTTGTTATCTAACTTTCATTAGTTGAACACTTTTTGAACTGAGCAACGTAAGATTTTTGTAAAAATCGATTTCTGTACTGCTGTCAGGTTTTGGCAGATTTCTGCCATCTCGTTTTTCTGTGTTTCTTTTAGTTTGCTATTTCTTGTTTCCACTTTGTTTCTTTCCCAAAACACAAAAAGACCAAAAATATTTCTGTTGTTTCTCTTCACCATTTGTTTATCTTGGTTTCTTGCATTTGTTTCGCTTTATTTGCTATTGCTAGTTTGCTATAAGAAAACCCAAAAAGATTTTGCTTTGTTTGCTTGTTTCCTCTTGTTCTTATTTGCAATTTGAAAACACCAAAAATATTTGCTGTTCTTCTTTGGTTTGTAAAGTTCTTTATGAGTTCAATGGTCTTCGGTGGCTGGAGCGTGGTTTTCATTTCATATTATCCAAGCTACACAAGTGAAAAGGCAATAATGACGATCTACGACAATCTGATTGTGGTGAGAGGCTGGTATGAACTCTATTTGTTTTCATTTTTGTACATATACTCATCCATGTGAGCATGCTTAGTTGGTTCATGTGAGGTATATGTTATTTAAGAAAGTCTAGTAGTTCATGATCTCTCATGTTTAGCTCCAATCTATTAATATGAGTAGCATGTCATGGATGTTTGCTTGCATTGTTTTATTCATAAGTAAGTATGGCATTGTGGTATCCTCCTCTGAATAATTCATTTATATCGACTTGGCACATGCTCACGCATGCATATGACTGAACAAGAGTCAATTAAGCCTCAATGATTTACATTGCTTCAGAGTTCTTGTATCACTTTTATGCCTCGGTTAATTTATTTTGCCGCAAGCATGATTATGACGATTCTTGCTCTCTTGATTTGTCGCTCCCTAGTCTTTTGCTAGCCTTCACTTGTACTGAGCGGGAACGCTGCTCGTGCCTCCAAACACATGAAAACCAAGTTATTCCGAGTGTCCACCATAAATACCTATGCATGGCATTTCAAACCATTCCAAGTAAATTCTCATGCGCTACCTTTAAAACCTTCAAAATGCTTCTTAATTTGTGTTAATGTTTCATAGCTCATGAGGAAGTATGTGGTGTTTAGCTTTCAACCTTGTCATTTACTTTTGACGGACTCTCATATGGAATAGTGGCACATCCGCTTATCCAATAATTTTGCAAAAAGAGCTGGCAATGGGATTCCCAGTCCCAAATTAATTAAAAATAAATAGACACTCCTCCATGGGTTGTGATTGTTGGACGGCACCCGAAGGATTCGGTTAGCCATGGCTTGTGTAAGCAAAGGTTGGGGGAGTGTCATCATCATAATAAAACTAAAATAAAAAGGCACTCCTTCATGGTATGAGATTGTTGGCGGGCACCGAGGATTCGGTTAGCCATGGTTTGTGTAAGAAAGGTTGGAAGGAGTGCCACATAAATATGCAATAATTCATGGGAGCCGCTCTTGAAAGTCCGGTTGGCGAGGTAGTTAGTGTACCCATTACCATTCGTTGACAACAACAAACACCTCTCAAAATAATTTTACTCCTGATTTATAAAAATGAAAAGCTCTAGCGCATGTTAATCCCTGCTTCCCTCTGCGAAGGGTCAATCTTTTACTTTTATGTTGTGTCTTCATTATTTCTTTGAGTACTATCTTGAGAGCACAACTGTCATTCTTAGTATAATATGCTTGTCTCAAAATATGATTGATTGTGGTATAACTTTGATGCTTTTATCTTTGACAATCACTACTTCTAGTCTTTCTATGAACTTCAAAGGTGCCCGGGCATTTATGTTTTGCCAATCAAATACGAGGCAAGCGAGATACCACTTTATCATGCTCTCTTATGAACATTGCAATCCTGCTTATATACATGATTCATGATGCTTATTATTAATTGTTGGTACCTCTCCATGATTGACATAGCTGTTAGATGATCTTATTTGCATGTGTCTCATTATGAGCTGCTCAAGTATTAGCCATATCATGAGAATATATACATCATATGAGCAAATGTGTTCGTGAAAGTTCTTTTATCGCTCAGTTGTTAACTGAATTGCTTGAGGACAAGCAATAAGCTAAGCTTGGGGGGAGTTGATACGTCCAAAACGTATCTACTTTCCCGAACACTTTTGCTATTGTTTGGCCTCTAATTTGTGTATTTTGGATGTAACTAACACGGACTAACGCTGTTTTCAGCAGAACTGCTCTGGTGTCTCGTTTTTGTGCAGAAATCCAACTTTCGGGAAAAACCTCGGAATTTATGCGAGAAGGCCCTATTTTCCCAGGAAACTAAGGGAGCCAGAAGGGCAATTGAAGTGGAGGCCCGAGGGCCCCACACCACCGAGCGGCGCGGCCCAGGGGGGGCCGCGCGGCCAGGTGGTGTGGCCCCCTCGGCCGGCCTCCGACGCCCCCCTTCGGACTACTTATTCGCCTCGACCTAAAGACGCACGGGGAGAAGTCGAAGTCGCCAGAAACCCTCCAGAACGCCGCCACATCGCGAAACTCCGTCGCGGGAGCCAGAAGTCTCCGTTCTGGCACTCCGCCGGGACGGGGAATTGGAGGAGATCATCACCGCCATCACCGCCAACGCCTCTCCATCAACCAGCAATGTTTCCCCCATCCATGTGTGAGTAATTCCCCCGCTTGTAGGCCGAAGGGGATGGTAGGGATTGGATGAGATTGGTCATGTAATAGCATAAGATTGTTAGGGCATAGTGCCTAGTGTCCAGTAGATGGTACTTTTATGATATTGTTGCAACTTGTTATGCTTAATGCTTGTCACTAGGGCCCGAGTGCCATGATCTCAGATCTGAACATGTTATTGATTCATGAAGATATTCGTTGTTTATGATCTTACCTGCAAGTTGTATACACATGTCGTTGTCCGGAACCAATGGCCCCGAAGTGACGAAATCGGGACAACCGGAGGGAATGGTAGTGATGTGAGGATCACATGTGTTCACGGAGTGTTAATGCTTTGCTCCGGTACTCTATTAAAAGGAGTACCTTAATATCCAGATAGTTTCCCTTGAGGCCCGGCTGCCACCGGCTGGTAGGACAGAAGATGTTGTGCAAGTTTCTCATTGCGAGCACGTACGACTATAATTGGAACACATGCCTATTGATTGATTAGTACTTGGACACCGTTTTATTATTATCTGCAAATGCCACTGCTATGATTGTTACATGAGTTTCTCTCATCCATGCAACGTCCGTCATCCGTCCCCGTGCCTACGGTATTTTAATCCTGCGGTTTACTAAAATCACTACTGCTGTCTTTGTTACTCTGCTGCTGTTATTTCACTACTGCTACTGCTATAAAACTGTTACTACTGATAAACTCTTGCGAGCAAGTCTGTTTCCGGGTGCAACTGAATTGACAACTCCGTTGTTAAGGCTTCCAAGTATTCTTTGTCTCCCCTTGTGTCGAATCAATAAATTGGGTAATACTTCCCTCGAAGACTGTTGCGATCCCCTATACTTGTGGGTCATCACCTGCTTTGATTGTTACATGAGTTTCTCTCATCCATGCAACGCCCGTTCATCCATCCCTGTGCCTACAGTATTTTAATCCTGCTGTCTACTATAATCACTACTGCTGTCTTTGTTACCCTGCTGCTGTTATTTCACTACTGCTACTGCTATAAAACTCTTACTACTGATAAACTCTTGCGAGAAAGTCTGTTTCCAGGTGCTGCTGAATTGACAACTCCGATGTTAAGGCTTTCAAGTATTCTTTGTCTCCCCTTGTGTCGAATCAATAAATTGGGTTTTACTTCCCGCGAAGACTGTTGCGATCCCCTATACTTGTGTGTCATCAATGACGTGGTCGGCGGCTTGCATCGCCTTGATGTTCTCCCACCATGCTCTCGCTGGACCGGAGAGAAAGTGGGTGGCGAGAAGTACCTTTTCTTGCTCTCCAACTGCAGCTACCTCCAGGTTGTTCTCGATGGTGCGGAGCCAATCGTCCGCGTCGAGGGGTGCGGTGCACATAGAAAACATAGGTGGATTGGTGTTCTGAACGTCCCTAAGGCGTGATCTTGGCGCTTCCTCATCACATCCTCCTTCTTCATATTCATTGTTGCGGTTTCCCGCAACAATCTGAGCAATATGCCTAAGTGCGGTGATGTTGGCTTGGCTTTCTGCTCGGGCTGTTTGGCGGTCCTCCATCATGAGGCGCAGAATCTGGGCCATGTTGGGATCCGGGGGTGGTGGTGGAGGGTTTTCGGAACCGGAACCTCCGCGGCGGGTGTCAACCATCTGATGATATAAGAGTATGAGACATGGTGGAAACTTCAGAAGGCATGTTCTTTCCAAGGGGAAGGGAATGTAATGCAAGAAGAAAAGGAAACTTGTCAAAAAACTTTGAAGAAGCAACAATCATATAAAGAAGCAAACATAGTCATAACATAGGTACTACCAAAATAACCATAGTTCACAACCATCACAAGGTCACATAAGGACCAACATAGTACGTCGCTAAATGGGGGACAACATAATATAACTCAAGTCCCGCGGGTGCACACTCTAGAAGTCGTCGAGAATAGTGGTAAGGTCCTCAAAAGGAGGCTCCTCGGGGTGTTCCTCCTCATCATCCGGAGTGGCCTCTACGGTGTGGAAGGGCTCGGGGTCCTCGGGCTCGTCGTTGATGAAGGCGCGATCCTCATCGTCCTCATCATCAAGCCCGTATCCGCCGTGTCCTTCCTCCTCCATGTAGTCCTCATCGTTGCTGATGAGAGCGGTGTCCTACTTGCGGAGATCCTCACCCTCATACCGGAGACTCTCCAGCTTGTCCTCGGTCTCACGGAGGGCGGACTTGAGGTGCATCACCTTGACCTTCAGCATGTAGTTGGCCTCACAGACACAAAGCTTCTGTTTCTGCTGGCGACGGTGCTTGATCTTGGCTAGCTTCAGGTCCAACTTGAATCCCTCCATCTCATGCTTTAGCACCTCATTCTCCATCCTGTTGGAGTCGAGGCTGAGCTGGGTCTTGTACAGCAGGTACTCCATCTGGACAGCCTGGCGACCGAGGGAAAAAACATAGGGCACCATAGTGGGAATGCCCTCCTCGTCGCGGTGTCCAATGTGGGTATGGTGGAACTTCTTGGCCTCCAACTCCGCACGGTGGTGGAAGACGAGGCGTGCAAGGGCGGCCTGCATCACCCTCACAAGTCCATCCTCCCACGTGCGGTCGAAGACCTGGACCTCGATCTCCTCAATGTTCTTCACATGAGAGCCCTGGAGTGTACAAACCACCATCCAGGACATCTCACCGTCCTTGGTGCACTCCATCTGTCCTCCCTTCACCTCGGGAAGCAGGCGTCCAACAGCCCACGACACCTCGATAAGGGCGGACTCGAACAAGTAGCGGGGCTGCTCATAGCCCAGCTGGCGGCTCTCGGTGACCATCGGTGCGGCCATCTACACAAAATTTTAAGGTTGTAATTAGTAAAATGATCAAAGTGTGCAAAATTTTAAGTACATAAAGTAAAACATTAAATGCAAGTAATATTAAGTCTAAGAGAAATTAGGGGAGAGACTAGGCATTATTTCATCATATAGTCATCTCATTTTTTATATAGAAAATAGTTTTTGGTACTACTTTAACGTCCATGATAACTAAGGTCTCCTATGGTCAGGATGGCCCTGATACCAGCTCTGTGAGGACCCCGGACTAGCTGTCCAAAATACCCTATTATGCATCCAACTCACGATCCCATGATTAGTGTGCCATGAGCACATAACTGCTGCGTGTAGTCGACACGTCCGTTGGGAACCCCAAGAGGAAGGTGTGATGCGCACAGCAGTAAGTTTCCCTCAGTAAGAAACCAAGGTTATCGAACCAGTAGGAGTCAAGGAACACGTGAAGGTTGTTGATGGTGGAGTGTAGTGCGGCGCAACACCAGGGATTCCGGCGCCAACGCGGAACCTGCACAACACAATCAAAGTACTTTGCCCCAACGTAACAGTGAGGTTGTCAATCTCACCGGCTTGCTGTAAACAAAGGATTAGATGTATAGTGTGGATGATGATGATTCTTTGCAAAGAACAGTAAAGAACAAGTATTGTAGTAGATTGTATTTCAGATGTAAAGAATTCGACCGGGGTACGTCCACAGTTCACTAGTGGTGTCTCTCCCATAAGATAAACAGATGTTGGGTGAACAAATTACAGTTGGGCAATTGACAAATAAAGAAGGCATAACAATGCACATACATATATCATGATGAGTACTATGAGATTTAATCGGGGCATTACGACAAAGTACATAGACCGCTATCCAGCATGCATCTATGCCTAAAAAGTCCACCTTCGAGGTTATCATCCGAACCCCCTCCGGTATTAAGTTGCAAACAACGAGACAATTGCATTAAGTATGGTGCGTAATGTAATCAACACAAATATCCTTAGACAAAGCATCGATGTTTTATCCCTAGTGGCAATAGCACATACACAACCTTAGAACTTTCTGTCACTGTCCAAGATTCAATGGAGGCATGAACCCACTATCGAGCATAAATACTCCCTCTTGGAGTTACAAGTATCAACTTGGCCAGAGCCTCTACTAGCAGCGGAGAGCATGCAAGAACATAAGCAACATATATGATAGATTGATAATCAACTTGACATAGTATTCAATATTCATCGGATCCAAACAAACACAACATGTAGGATTACAAATAGATGATCTTGATCATGATAGGCAGCTCACAAGATCTAACATGATAGCACAATGAGGAGAAGACAACCATCTAGCTACTGCTATGGACCCATAGTCCAGGGGTGGACTACTCACACATCGATCCGGAGGCGATCATGGCGATAAAGAGACCTCCGGGAGATGATTCCCCTCTCCGGCAGGGTGACGGAGGCGATCTCCTGAATCCCGCGAGATGGGATTGGCGGCGGCGTCTCTGGAAGGTTTTCCGTATCGTGGCTCTCGGTACTGGGGGTTTCGCGACGAAGGCTTTAAGTAGGCGGAAGGGCAGGTCAGGAGGCGTCACGGGGGCCCCACACGCTAGGGCCGCACGAGCCCCCTCTAGGCCTAGCCGCCCTAGTGTGGCGGCGCCCTGTGGCCCCACTTCGTATCTCCTCCGGTCTTCTGGAAGCTTCGTGGAAAAATAAGACCCTGGGTGTTGATTTCGTCCAATTCCGAGAATATTTCCTTACTAGGATTTCTGAAACCAAAAATAGCAGAAAACAGCAACTGGCTCTTCGGCATCTTGTCAATAGGTTAGTGCCGGAAAATGCATAATAATGACATATAATGTGTATAAAACATGTGAGTATCATCATAAAAGTAGCATGGAACATAAGAAATTATAGATACGTTTGGGACGTATCAAGCATCCCCAAGCTTAGTTCCTACTCGCCCTCGAGTAGGTAAACGATAACAAAGCTAATTTCTAAAGTGACATGCTATCATAATCTTGATCATACTATTGTAAAGCATATGAGATGAATGCAGCAATTTGAAGCAATGATGAAGATAATGAGTAAACAAATGAATCATATAGCAAAGACTTTTCATGAATAATACTTTCAAGACAAGCATCAATAAGACTTGCATAAGAGTTACTCATAAAGCAATAGATTCAAAGTAAAGGCATTGAAGCAACACAAAGGAAGATATAAGATTCAGCAGCTTGCTTTCAACTTCAACATGTATATCTCATGGATAATTGTCAACACAAAGTAATATAACAAGTGCAATAGGTAAACATGTAAGAATCAATGCACACAGTTGATACAAGTGTTTGCTTCTAAGATAGAAAGAATATAGGTAAACTGACTCAACAATAAAGTAGAAGAATGGCCCTTCGCAGAGGGAAGCATGGATTACTATTTTTGTGCTAGAGCTTTTCATTTTGAAAACAAGAAACAATTTTGTCAACGGTAGTAATAAAGCATATGTGTTATGTATAAGACATCCTATAAGTTGCAAGACTCATGCATAGTATACCAATAGTGCTCGCACCTTGTCCTAATTAGCTTGGATTAACATGGATTATCATTGCATAACATATGTTTCAACCAAGTGTCACAAAGGGGTACCTCTATGCCGCCTCGTACAAAGGTCTAAGGAGAAAGCTCGCATTGGATTTCTCGCTTTTGGTTATTCTCAACTTAGACATCCATACCGGGACAACATAGACAACAGATAATGGACTCCACTTTAATGCATAAGCATTCAACAACGATTAATATTCTCATAAGAGATTGAGGATTAATTGTCCAAACTGAAACTTCCACCATGAATCATGGCTTTAGTTAGCGGCCCAATGTTCTTCTCTAACAATATGCATACTCAAACCATATGATCATGA
Organism: Lolium rigidum; assembly: GCF_022539505.1. Taxonomy (NCBI): domain Eukaryota; kingdom Viridiplantae; phylum Streptophyta; class Magnoliopsida; order Poales; family Poaceae; genus Lolium; species Lolium rigidum. The sequence goes on along the minus strand of NC_061513.1, from coordinate 234,001,377 downwards.
AAATCACCCTTACTTCGTACAAGACGAACATGCATAGCAACTCACATGATATTCAACAAAGGTGAAAGTTGATGGCGTCCCCGAAACATGGTTACCGCTCAACAAGCAACTTATTAAGAAATAAGACACATAAGTACATATTCTTCACCACAATAGTTTTTAAGGCTATTTTCCCATGAGCTATATATTGCAAAGACAAAGGATAGAATTTTAAAGGTAGCACTCAAGTAATTTACTTTGGAATGGCAGCGAAATACCATGTGGTAGGTAGGTATGGTGGACACAAATGGCATGGTTATTGGCTCAAGGATTTGGATGCACGAAAAGAATTCCTCTCAATAAAAGGCTAGGCTAGCAAGGTTGTTTGAAGCAAACTCAAGTATGAAACGGTGCAGAAAAACTCACATATGAACATATTGTAAGCATTATAAGACTTTACATCGTCTCCTTGTTGTTCAAACACCTTAACCAGAAAATATCTAGACTCTAGAGACCAATCATGCAAACCAAATTTTAACAAGCTCTATGTAGTTCTTCATTAATAGGTACAAGGTACATGATGCAAGAGCTTAAACATGATCTATATGAGCACAACAATTGCCAAGTATCAAATTATTCAAGACATTATACCATTTACCACATGCGGCATTTTCCGTTTCCAACCATATAACAATGAATGAAATAGTTCAACCTTCGCAATGAACATTAAAAGTAAAGCTAAGAACATATGTGTTCATACGAAACAGCGGAGCGTGTCTCTCTCCCAAACAAAGAATGCTAGGATCCAAATTTATTCAAACAAAAACAAAAACAAACAGACGCTCCAAGTAAAGCACATAAGATGTGACGGAATAAAAATATAGTTTCACTAGAGGTGACCTGATAAGTTGTTGATGAAGAAGGGATGTCTTGGGCATCTCCAAGCTTAGATGCTTGAGTCTTCTTAAAATATGCAGGGATGAACCACGGGGGCATCCCCAAGCTTAGACTTTTCACTCTTCTTGATCATATTGTATCATCCTCCTCTCTTGACCCTTGAAAACTTTCTCCACACCAAACTCGAAACAAACTCATTAGAGGGTCAGTGCATAATTCATATATTCAGAGGTGACATAATCATTCTTAACACTTCTAGACATTGCACAAAGCTACTGAAAGTTAATGGAACAAAGAAATCCATCAAGCATAGCAAAACAGGCAATGCGAAATAAAAGGCAGAATCTGTCAAAATAGAACAGTCCGTAAAGACGAATTTTTTAGAGGCACCAGACTTGCTCATATGAAAATTGCCAAATTGAATGAAAGTTGCGTACATATCTGAGGATCACGCACGTAAATTGGCAGATTTTAATAAATTTTCTACAGCAGGGGCGGCTCAATTTCGTGACAGCAAGAAATATGTTTCTGCGCAGTAATCCAAATCTAGTATTGACTTTACTATCAAAGACTTTACTTGGCACAACAATGCAATAAAATAAAGATAAGGAGAGGTTGCTACAGTAATAACAACTTCCAAGACTCAAATATAAAATAAAGTGCAGAAGTAAAATAATGGGTTGTCTCCCATAAGCGCTTTTCTTTAACGCCTTTCGGCTAGGCGCGTAAAGTGTGAATCAAGTATTATCAAGAGATGAAGCATCAACATCATAATTTGTTCTGATAATAGAATCATAAGGTAACTTCATTCTATTTCTAGGGAAGTGTTCCATACCTTTCTTAAGAGGAAATTGATATCTAATATTACCTTCCTTCATATCAATGGTGGCACCAACAGTTCGAAGAAAAGGTCTTCCCAATATAATGGGACAAGATGCATTGCATTCAATATCCAAGACAACAAAATCAATGGGGACAAGGTTATTGTTAACCATTATGAAAACATTATCAATCCTCCCCAAAGGTTTCTTTATAGCATTATCAGCAAGATTAACATCCAAATAACAATTTTTCAATGGTGGCAAGTCAAGCATATCATAGATTTTCTTAGGCATAACAGAAATACTTGCACCAAGATCACATAAAGCATTACAATCAAAATCATTGACCCTCATCTTAATGATGGGCTCCCAACCATCTTCTAACTTCCTAGGAATAGAGGTTTCAAGTTTTATTTTCTCCTCTCTAGCTTTTATGAGAGCATTTGTAATATGTTTTGTAAAGGCCAAATTTATAGCACTAGCATTGGGACTTTTAGCAAGTTTTTGTAAGAACTTTATAAATTCAGAGATGTGACAATCATCAAAATCTAAACCATTATGATCTACGGCAATGGGATCATTGTCCCCAATATTTTGAAAAATTTCAGCAGTTTTATCAGTTTCAGCAGTTTCAGGCAATTTTGCACGCTTTGCACTAGGAGTAGAAACATTGCCAACACCAATTATTTTACCATAGATAGTAGGAGGTGTAGCAACATGTGAAACATTATCATTACTAGTGGTGGTGATAGTCCAAACTTTAGTTACATTATTCTCTTTAGCTAGTTTTTCGTTTTCTTCTCTTTCCCACCTAGCATGCAATTCAGCCATCAATCTAATATTTTCATTAATTCGAACTTGGATGGCATTTGTTGTAGTAACAATTTTATTATCAATATCCTTATTAGGCATAACTTTCAATTTTAAAAGATCAACATCAGAGGCAAGACTATCAACCTTAGAAGCAAGAATATCAATTTTATCAAGTTTTTCCTCAACAGATTTGTTAAAAGCAGTTTGTGTACTAATAAATTCTTTAAGCATGGCTTCAAGACCAGGGGGTACACTCCTATTATTATTGTAATAATTCCCATAAGAATTACCATAACTATTACCATTAGCAGCAGGATATGGCCTACAGTTGTTACCAGAATTATTCCTATAAGCATTGTTGTTGAAATTATTACTTTTAATGAAGTTCACATCAACATGTTCTTCTTGGGCAACCAATGAAGCTAAAGGAACATTATTAGGATCAACATTAGATCTACCATTCACAAGCATAGACATAATAGCATCAATCTTATCACTCAAGGAGGAGGTTTCTTCAACAAAATTTACCTTCTTACCTTGTGGAGCTCTTTCCGTGTGCCATTCAGAGTAATTTGTCATCATATCATCAAGAAGCTTTGTTGCCGCCCCCAAAGTGATGGACATAAAGGTACCTCCAGCAGCTGAATCCAATAGGTTCCGCGAAGAAAAATTCAGTCCTGCATAAAAGGTTTGGATGATCATCCAAGTAGTTAGTCCATGGGTAGGGAAATTCTTTACCAAAGATTTCATTCTCTCCCATGCTTGAGCAACATGTTCATTATCTAATTGCTTAAAATTCATTATGCTACTTCTCAAAGATATAATTTTAGCGGGAGGATAATATCTACCAATAAAAGCATGCTTACATTTAGTCCATGAATCAATACTATTTCTAGGCAGAGATAGCAACCAATCTTTAGCTCTTCCTCTTAAGGAGAAGGGAAACAATTTTAATTTTATAATGTCACCATCTACATCCTTATACATTTGCATTTCACAAAGTTCAACAAAATTATTAAGATGGGCAGCAGCATCATCAGAACTAACACCAGAAAATTTCTCTCTCATAACAAGATTCAGTAAAGCAGGTTTAATTTCAAAGAATTCTTCTGTAGTAGCAGGTGGAGCAATAGGTGTGCATAGGAAATCATTATTATTTGTGCTAGTGAAGTCACACAACTTAGTATTCTCAACAGTACCCATTTTAGCAGTAGTAAATAAAGCAAACTAAATAAAGTAAATGCAAGTAACTAATTTTTTGTGTGTTTTCTATATAGAGAACAAGACAGTAAATAAAGTAAAGCTAGCAACTAATTTTTTTTGTATTTTTGATATAGAGAGCAAACAAAGCAGTAAATAAAGTAAAGTAAAGCAAGATAAAAACAAAGTAAAGAGATTGGATGTGGGAGACTCCCCTTGCAGCGTGTCTTGATCTCCCCGGCAACGGCGCCAGAAATTTTACTTGTTGCGTGTAGTCGACACGTCCGTTGGAACCCCAAGAGGAAGGTGTGATGCGCACAACAGTAAGTTTCCCTCAGTAAGAAACCAAGGTTATCGAACCAGTAGGAGTCAAGGAACACGTGAAGGTTGTTGATGGCGGAGTGTAGTGTGGCGCAACACCAGGGATTCCGGCGCCAACGTGGAACCTGCACAACACAATCAAAGTACTTTGCCCCAACGTAACGATTGAGGTTGTCAATCTCACCGGCTTGCTGTAAACAAAGGATTAGATGTATAGTGTGGATGATGATGATTGTTTGCAAAGAATAGTAAAGAACAAGTATTGCAGTAGATTGTATTTCAGATGTAAAGAATTGGACCGGGGTCCACAGTTCACTAGTGGTGTCTCTCCCATAAGATAAACAGATGTTGGGTAAACAAATTACAGTTGGGCAATTGACAAATAAAGAAGGCATAACAATGCACATACATATATCATGATGAGTACTATGAGATTTAATCAGGGCATTACGACAAAGTACATAGACCGCTATCCGAGCATGCATCTATGCCTAAAAAGTCCACCTTCGGGTTATCATCCGAACCCCTCCAGTATTAAGTTGCAAACAACGGACAATTGCATTAAGTATGGTGCGTAATGTAATCAACACAAATATCCTTAGACAAAGCATCGATGTTTTATCCCTAGTGGCAACGAGCACATCCACAACCTTAGAACTTTCCGTCACCGTCCCGCATTCAATGGAGGCATGAACCCACTATCGAGCATAAATACTCCCTCTTGGAGTTACAAGTATCAACTTGGCCGGAGCCTCTACTAGCAACGGAGAGCATGCAAGAACATAAAAAACATATATGATAGATTGATAATCAACTTGACATAGTATTCAATATTCATCGGATCCCAACAAACACAACATGTAGGATTACAAATAGATGATCTTGATCATGATAGGCAGCTCACAAGATCTAACATGATAGCACAATGAGGAGAAGACAACCATCTAGCTACTGCTATGGACCCATAGTCCAGGGGTGGACTACTCACACATCGATCCGGAGGCGATCATGGCGATGAAGAGACCTCCGGGAGATGATTCCCCTCTCCGGCAGGGTGTCGGAGGCGATCTCCTGAATCCCCCGAGGTGGGATTGGCGGCGGCGACGTCTCTGGAAGGTTTTCCGTATCGTGGCTCTCGGTACTGGGGGTTTCGCGACGAAGGCTTTAAGTAGGCGGAAGGGCAGGTCAGGAGGCGTCACGGGGGGCCCACACGCTAGGGCCGCGCGGGCCCCCTCTAGGCCTCGCCGCCCTAGTGTGGCGGCGCCCCGTGGCCCCACTTCGTATCTCCTCTGGTCTTCTGGAAGCTTCGTGGAAAAATAAGACCCTGGCGTTGATTTCGTCCAATTCCGAGAATATTTCCTTACTAGGATTTCTGAAACCAAAAACAGCAGAAAACGACAGAATCGGCTCTTCGGCATCTCGTCAATAGGTTAGTGCCGGAAAATGCATAATAATGACATATAATGTGTATAAAACATGTGAGTATCATCATAAAAGTAGCATGGAACATAAGAAATTATAGATACGTTTGGGACGTATCAATAACCGAACTGAATATCCAGATTACAACATCCATTACAAAATACCGAATAATAAGTCTTACAATAATGGGGTCACATGACCCAGTCTTACATAAACGCCACTTCAGGCAAGTTCACACAACATAGCAGCGGATACACATCAACGGCGTCGGGCCCAAGTCATGCCTTAGACCTATAGGCAGCTGACTTGGAGAATGTCCTAGGTCGCATAGTCGTCTTGGTAGCCTCCGTCATCTTCATAGTCCTCCTCATAGTCCGGCCAAGTTAATAGCCAGGGACAAAGCTGTGAGTACATTTGGAATTGTACTCGCAAACCATCAATAGGGTGCTAACATAACAAATTAAAAGAGACAAGACAGGAAGAATAGTTTCTCCCCACTCTGTGACCCCGCAGTTTCCCCCCACCATGGCTGGTGCCCCAGCAGCAGAGGGCACCACCTCCTGCACCACGTCCCAATAACCCCTACCACAATCCCAACACTCAGTGTTCCGGATGAGGTAACTACAACCCCAATTACAATCGCCAGAAAAACACTGTCTGCATGCCCACAAATGGATGTTACGCCTGCGGACAGCTGGGTCATTTTTCCAAGGAGTGCCACAACAGGGTGACTACTGCTCAATGCCCCAATGAGGCCAAGCCAAATCAAGGACAAGCTCATACTGCTATCGGAAGGAACCAGAACCAGAAGAAGCCAGCTGGACCCGCCAGAGGACACCTGAATCATGTCAATGCTGAAGAAGCTCAGGAAGCTCCGGATATCGTTCTGGGTACGTTCCTCGTCAACTCAGTACCCTCAACTATTTTGTTTGATTTCGGAGCATCGCATTCTTTCGTGACCAAGCCTTCCGTTGGAAAAGGAGGCTTAACCCCCACCCCTATGAAGAGACCTATGTTAGTCCAAATCCCTGGATCCACTAGCAAAATCCAAACTTCTTGTAAGGAAGTTCCTATAGATATTCAAGGGAAGCGATTTCACGCGGATCTAATCGTGCTAGGAGAGCAAGGCTTAGAAGTTATCCTTGGGAAAAAATTGATGGTTAAGTATAAGGGTCATATCGATTGTGCTTGCCGAGCCATAACCCTGACTGCTAAGGACGATGAGATAGTTCAATTTGTAGCCACCATGCCTTCCTCGAAGGCCTTATGCAAGAAGAGTGTCGCCAGTCCATCCCTGCATGAAGTACCCATATCTTGTGAGTACCCTGAGGTTTTCCTCGATGAGTTGCCCGTTATGCCCCGTGATCGGGATATTGAGTATATCATCGAGCTAGTTCAGGGAACTACCCCCATCGCTCAGCGACCTTACCGGATGAACCCCCAAGAATTAGTTGAGTTGAAGAAGAACTTGGATGATATGTTGAGGAAAGGGTTGATTCATCCTAGCGCATCAGCCTGGTATCTCCCGTTATCTTTGTGGATAAGCGGGACAGTACTATCCGCCTGTGCGTGGATTACCGGAAAATGAACGATGTCACCATCAAGAACAAATACCCCCTCCCCAAGATTGAAGATCTGTTTGACCAGAATGGAGCCCGAGTTTTCTCTATGATAGATCTCTGAACTGGTTATCACCAACTCAAGGTTCGAGAGTTAGACATTCCCAAGACTGTCTTCACCACACGGTATGGACTATTTGGATATACCGTGATGTCCTTTGGACTAACCAATGACCCTGCCTACTTCATGAATCTCATGAACAAGGTGTTCATGAAGTACCTCGAAAATTTCGTCGTGGTTTTCATCGACGATATTCTGATCTACTCCAAGAATGAAGAGGAGCATGCTGAACATCTACAGATTGTTTTGGGAACTCTCAGAGAGCACCAGCTTTATGCCAAGTTCAACAAATGTGAGTTTTGGATGAAAGAGGTAGGATTCTTAGGTCATGTCATATCCGCCGGTGGAGTGTCTATCGACCCGTGCAAAATTCATTCCATCATGGAGAAGAAAGCCCCTACCAATCAGACCGAAGTCCGCGCCTTTTTAGGATTGGCGGGTTATTACCGCAAGTTCGTTGAGGGATTCTCCAGCATTGCAAGACCCTTGACGCATCTGTTGAAGAAGGATAAGAAGTTTGAGGGGACCGACAAATGTGAGACCAATTTTCAGGAACTCAAGCAGAGATTAGTTACAGCCCCCATCTTGACTATGCCGGATATCACCAAGGATTTTGATGTGTACTGTGATGCATCGAAACTTGGTTTGGGAAGTGTGCTAATGCAGGAAGGCAAGGTGATAGCCTATTTGTCAAGAAAACTTCGATCGCACGAGATGAATTACCCCATGCATGACTTAGAGCTTGCCGCGGTGGTTCATGCCCTGAAGACCTGGCATCATTATTTAGTTGGAAATCGCTGCGAAATCTACATCGATCATAAAATTCTAAGTACATCTTCACTCAGAGAGAGTTGAACATGAGGTAGAGCAGATGGATGGAACTTATCAAGGACTACGACTTTGGCATTCATTATCACCCCGATAAAGCCAATGTCGTAGTTGATGCCCTTAGTCGAGAGCCCTGTTCGTTGAACGCGCTGATCAAGATTTCTCAACCCAAACTGTATGAAGAAATGGAGGAGTTTGGCCTTGAGCTGGTTAGCCACAGGTTCCTGGCAAACCTTGAGCTGAAGCCTACTTTATTCGACCAACTCAAGGAAGCTCAAGTGGGTCAGGAGATTATTGAAGGAATTAAGCGTAGGATGTATGTGACGCCCAGAACCGGTACCATGAGGATTCCAGCGATCCCGGCGAAATCCGCACGATATTGATTCAGAGACGCCCTCCGACACTACGTGCGCGGCGAAGCACACACATGATGCTAGAGGAATTACCACGAGAAGTAAAATTACAACAGGTTTACAATAGACCCCACAAGAGACATATATTACAACAACGACTCCAAGGAGTCAAGATACAAATATACAATACAAAGATCCAAATCATATAGAAGATCGAATACATCCGAGTAAGGAAAAGATAAGAATTGGACTAAGAGTCCTAGAGATAACCAGTGGCATCCATAACCCTGCCCAGGCCAAGCCAGAGGGTAACCTTGCAAAATTCGCCTTCATCGAACATGTCTTCATACCTGCCCGGTTATGTCCCAAAGCAGAAATAAGTACGGGTTCGTACTTAACAAGACTTCAAGACGTATAAGCATTTGTCAACCAGTCGTCCTTTGTACTTGAGGCACGCATGGGACTTAGAGGACACAAGATGAATGTCATAGGCAATATGGTGGGGTTAAGCGACAGTGCGCGAGCACTAAAAAGCTATAGAGACACTCAACAACATTCGTCTATCAGAGAAGGTGAGAGAGCGCATAAACTAACAGTTCTATACTCTGCAAACATAACACAGCCGATGTGTTCCCCCCTTTGCAAGGAAGTACTTACAAAGGCACTCACACGGTTGACAAGTTTTAACCAGTTATTATTCAAGTTGTTCTATCTTACTATGCAAGTTATTAGTATTGAAACAACAGGTGTAAGTTGTCTATGGTCGAGTCATACAGCTCCAAGTCGTCCATAACCACGGACGCGGCTTATCGATAAGATTATAATCCTGCAGGGGTGCCCAAATGTTCCCACATGCACGATCAATCCAACCTGGCGAGGGTAAGCTATCACGACTCGCACTCTCCTTCACTACAACAATGTCCAGGAAGCCACCTAACTAAGTTAACCCGTATCAAAGTCCGGCCGTGCTCCGAAGTGGACTTAGCTGTTTGCGTCTAAGGCTTTCGGATGGAAACAGTGCCCGTGGGGTGAATCCATCTTTAGCAATACGTACCACGCCTACGAGCATGCAAGAGACAACAGGGTTACAAGGCAACACGGCTTCCCCAAAAGTAACATCAATATCATATGACCACAAAGAAACAAGCTTGCACGCCCGGGAGAAACAAAATGTTCAAACTAATTGTGGCCACTAGACAAAGCTGTAGATTTCGGCAGTGGTCGAGGGGAGACCCGGTAAGCATACCCATGTGTGGTTAGAGCGCTCAGTCTCGGAACAGATAACAAGAACTCGGGTCCTAAGTTATCTAGGAACCACAAGTGAGCCGTCAAAAATGTGATCAGCTAACCCACCCATGCCTCTGCTAATCAACTAATAACAGATATATCCATAAACCATGTGTCATGATTCCCCAACAGATAACCTGATAAGATAGCTATAACAATAACGAGATATAAACAACACAAGCATGCACTACGACTCGCAAGGCAGACCCGATAACCAAACAATAGTTGTAGGAGGTTGGTGGAGGCAATATGGCTGCTTGAGGTAACAAGTGGATGGGACACGTGACAAGAACGCAACTCAAGGATATCATAAGGGAGAAGGCAAAATAAAATAGGTGAGCGACTCCTGAAGAGATAGGAGTTTAGGAAATGCTTGCCTGTTAATGATTGTCGAAGATCAGCCATTGAACTTGTCGTATCTCACCACACCACTTCGTGATCCTATCCGGGAAGAAGCAGATGCTGGAACACACACACCGTATGCAATTTTAACTACTACGGATAAAGAACCGGCATGAGCAAGATGCAGGAATGCATGACATGGCAGATATGATGTGTTGCAACTTATCCATTTAAGCGGAGTCAGAACCCCGGACAAACAGATTAGGTTGGAGTTGCATTTTCTACCGTCAAAATTAAAGGGGTGTTCGCATGGCATGACATGGCAGGGGTGTGCTACTTCAAATTTAAACGGAGCGGGAAAAACCTAGGTGGTGTCCCTAAATCGCAGCATGGCCATGACTCCATATGGGTTATCGTAGACCGACTCACCAAAGTTACTCATTTCATCCCCGTGAAGACCAAGTATAATAGTGTCAGGCTAGCTGAGATGTATGTATCCCAGATTGTGAGTCTTCATGGTGTTCCTAAAACGGATCGTATCGGATCGTGGTACCCAATTCACCTCAAGATTCTGGAAGAGCCTGCATGAAGCCCTCGGTACCAAACTAGCATTCAGCACTGCCTATCACCCTTAGACCGGTGGCCAAACTGAGAGAGTAAACCAGATTCTTGAAGATATGCTCAGTGCTTGTGTTCTTGCCTATATGGAGCAAAGTGGGAAGATTGTCTACCTCTCGCGGAGTTCTCCTACAACAATAGCTACCAAGCTAGCCTGAAGTTGGCCCCCTTCGAAGCCTTATATGGTCGTCGTTGCCGAACCCCTCTCAACTGGTCTGAAACTGGAGATAGTCAAGTTTTTGGACCTGCCCACCTTCACAAAGCTGAAGAACAAGTTCAACTGATCCAGTATCGCCTCAAAGACGCTCAATCCCGCCAGAAGAGTTATGCTGATTCCAAGCGTTGCAAACTGACCTTTAATGTTGGAGATCATGACTATCTTCGTGTCACCCCACTCATGGGAATGCAGAAATTTCACGTCAAAGGGAAGCTTGCCCCCAGATATATTGGTTCCTTCAAGGTTCTCACTCGTCGAGGTGAAGTATCATATCAACTGGAACTGCCTGCCGAGTTAGCAGATTTCCACGATGTTTTCCATATCTCCCTTCTTCGACGATGCCTCCAAGTGCCCGACAAGCCTGAGACGTATAAGAACATCGATTATTGCAATCTCGACCTCAACACCGACTTAACCTATCGTGAAGTACCCATTCGGATTTTGGAATAAGTTGTTCGTCTCACCCGAAGAAGGAAGATTAAATTTTGTAAGGTTCAGTGCACTAATCACTCCGAGGAGGAAGCCACTTGGGAAAGAGTGGATCATCTTCAAAATGACTTTCCCGAACGCTTCAATTCTTAGCCACCGAATCTCGAGGACGAGATTCATTTTAAGGGGGAAGGTTTGTAACAACCCAACTTTTGTGCATTGGTTTAAATTTTTGGAATGCAAAATTTAGGGCCAACACAAACTTTTTCTTCCTTTAAAATTTTGCATGCATGTTTATCTTGCCTTTAGTTGTTGAGTATGTGTGTATGTTTGCTTGTACAAATTTTCACTTAGGTGTAAATCCCTTAAAATGTAAAACCCTTTTTAGCTTTGATCCTCTTCTTAATTCTGGATTCATTTAAGTAACCGTTGCAAAACCCTAGATCACGTGATCTACTTGCTTGTGATCATGATCTTCCATGATCATGATTTATTCCAAATTCCCTCCACCCAATTCTTCTCCTCCTTTCTCCTTTCCTCTTCCCAAAGATTTTATCAAGTATTGGATCCCCTTCACTCACCATATCTGCCTTAGTTTTGCTTTGAAACTCAATAAGGAGGGCATGCCAATTTCCCAAAAATCTTGGAAAATGGGAATGGCCATGCCGGCCATCTCTCACGTGCATCTCTTGCCACCCTCTCTCATTCATCTCTCCACTCCAGAGCGTGCCAACAGCTAGCTAGAGCCACACCACCACCCCTGCACCCTCCCCGACCCTTCCAACTCGACCACCCTGCTCCCTTTCTCTCTTCATCACCACCTCGGGACCCGCAAGGCGATCAAGGAGATCTCCCTCCCTCCTTCACCTTTGTCTACACCTGGTTGTCCTGGACGAGCTGCTCTGTACCCTCTCTCTACCTGACCACTCCTCCTCACCCCACTCACAATCCCTTCCTCCGACGGCGCCGTGGTCACCACCGGTAGACGGCCAGCACGCCGGCCCGACCATGGCCATGTCGCCCACCTCACCTCCCCTCTTCGGTGACCATGGTTCTCTCCTGGACGAGTGTAGCATGCCCTAAACCCGTAGACGCAAGCCGAACCCTAGCTTAGCTGCCCCCTTGCACGCCACCGTCAGCATTGCGTCTTGTATTTTGGACAAACGCCTGGCAGACAACCCCGCCCCCATCGTGTCTCCCCTCCTCTCTCGCTGCTGCCCGACGCGCGCGTGCGTCCAAGGCTTGGCACCGTCCCTCAGAGACGCAGTGACACCACCCTGCTCGTCCTATCCCCTGATGTCGCCCGCCCTTCTCCCTCGCCACGGACCCAGTGCATCGTGCACCGGCATCACACTTTAAATAGCGCTCGACCCCCTCCTGCTCCCTCCCTTCGGCAACACACTCATCCATCCCCACCATATCCTCTCCAGAGCAGAGGGGAGCTCAGCTCCTCCCTGTTCATCGTGCACGAGCTCGACGCCGGCTCGGTTCCGGTGAAGGTTAAAGTCGACTGGCGCCTACCCTAGCTCTCTAGAAGCCCCTTCCTCTCCTCGTACTGATGCGCCTCTTACTTCTTCCCATGAATGTCTGTCGACATCGCCATCGCGAACAGCAACTCCGTCGCTGACGTCAACAGCCGAAAAAGTGTTGTTGTTCCAGCCGCCGCGCCCTCTCTCGGAAGCTCCTTCTCCACCGTGTCCAGCGCACCCATCCCCGCCGTCATCTGCGCACCAGGGTGATCATGTTGCGCCTCGCCATTTCCTAGGGTTTCTAGAGGCCGGCGTGGCATCGGAGACAACGGTGCATGCACCTTTGGATTTGATCCAACGGATGCATGTGCCAACCGTCGGGTCCCGCGAGGCAGCACGGCCTCCACGTCCTCCCCTCCGTTTAAATCTCCGTCTCCCGCGGGGCCGCCGTGCCGCTGGGCCAGATGTGGCCAAGTCCAGAATCCTGGCCCGTCTCTCTTCTCTCCTTTTTCTTCTTTTAAATCTGCCAGTAATTCCTGCCCAGATTTTGAAATACCATAAATTCTTGGAGTGCCCAAATTTTATGATTCAAATTTCTGGATGCTCACAAAAGAAATCTTAACCACAGAATATTGCATCCATGTGCTAGAATATTGCAGTATAGGTATATTAACTAGTATAAGTTTTGTATAGATCATTTTTTTACATGAGGTTAATTTTGGTGTGCATTAGAAGTAAATACCTTTATTTTGGCACTAGTCCCACATGCAGGAGCTTCTTGGATTTGGTTTGATTTACAAATCAAATTCTGTCCATACAGCCACTCTTTGATTTTTATTTTGAAAAATACAATTATTTTTGGATCAAATCCAAGTGCTGCTGGTAGGTATAATACTAGGGTACTTTTGTGCCAAGGGGAATATTTTAGTGTGTGGTAGTTTGCCTCTAAGGATTTTACTACTGAAATAGAACACCTTTTCAGTATCTGATTTTTGTAAATTCATTTACAAATAAGAAAAATGCCAAACCAGTGGGTTTAGATCACATTTAGTTTCACCTATCCATGGGTATGGTTGGCTCTGGTTGATGCTGCTCTGATACTGGTGTGCCTAGCTATTGATCTGCTCTGGTTTCTGTCTTGTTTAATTTTCCTATATTATTTAAAAAAATATTTGCATGTGATTCTTATGCAAGTGTGTTCTACATGTTGTTAGCTTTCAGTAGGTATGTTGCATGCATTTTTTTGAGTCACAGAAAGATTTAGAACATTTAAATAGTTTCTAAGTCATTTCTGGATTTGTAAAAATCATAAATTTTGTTTTAAAAATCATAAATTAGTGAAACCACTTTTAGTAGCTTGTGCTTGTGAACCTTTACATATTGTGATTTTTCTTCGGGAAATTTGAAGAGGAAGACTAGGGACACTTTGCTGATCAAGGCAAGCCACCTCTTGATGCATCTCTGGTCCTATCTATCTTGCTCTTGCATTATTACATGTTTTATAAAATGCATGTCTTTTCTTTATTATGTGGGTGGTTAGTGCCACCCGGAGTTTTATTAATCCACCCTTAGGGTGCAGCCCTCGTTAGTACCTACTAATCAAACTTCAATTAGTGATATGGTGCTTATCACCTTATCCTCCTTGTCGCCATTTTTCAAGAAGAGTGGACTATAGGTTGGGAGCCCTGGAAAAATGTTTGTGAAAATGTTTTCAAGAAAATGAGTTTTATTTAGAAAACGTTGGAATGGGGTAGCCTTTCCCAAGTGTGATTTTTATGTAAGGAAATAAGGTTTGAAAAGAAGTTGCTGGAGGCAAGAGGAGGAAAGAAAATGTTATCGAAAACTTTAGCGCCTAAGTACTCACCCAGACTAAAAGACAGTGCAACCACATTACCCCAAAGTGGGACGGGGCGTAGCGTAGTAGTTTTTCTCACCTTAGTTTGGGTCATGCATGTGTATTGGCAGTCCGACCATGGACGCTTCGACCGGGGTTCTTCCCATGAGAAGGGACGCAACCCATTTGCCTATTTAGGTACGCGCGATACAACTTATGAGCTCCCATTGAGAGATGCCTAAGTGGTTGGATGGCATTCCGGAGGGTCGGGTGTGTCGGGGACTTTGCAACTCCTGGGTAAACGACACCTCGGACTCTGGTGTTGGAAGGTACAACTCATTCGGCATGTCTTAGGCTAAGGAGAGCAAGCGAAAAACTGCGACCGGTTATCCGAGCCTCGCGTTGTGACGCGTGGAGAACCAGGGGTGATCCCGGCGGATTTACCGGATCTTGTGGGGTACGACCTCTGCAGAGTGAAAACTATTTGAATAGCCGTGTCTGCGGTTATGGACGGTTGGGAAGGCTGCTGCTTAGCACTAAGAGTTTTTGTTTACCAAAGTGTTTTCTCAAAAATTCTTTCGGGAAAATGATGCCAGTGGGACCGGTGGAAAACTACCTGAGAGGTATGGTGGAAAGTTGGAAAGGTTGTGTTGGCCATATGGGATGGCCGGAAAGAAAGTTGGGTCATCCTTACCTATTAGTCTGCAAACAAAATGGTTTACAAAAAGGTTTTCAACAAAGATATAGAGATGTCATACTCTCGAGAGGAACTACCTCTCACTCCTTGTCGCACTTGTTAGTGCTTGTTCCTTGCTATTGCCATACTGCATATCCTTTATTTCTCTCTAAGGTGGTTTGCGAGTACATTCAAACGTACTCATTGGTATTGTTGTCCTGACTATTTACTTGGTCGGACTGTAAAGAGGAGTACTACTACGAAGAGGAGTACGACGTCGAAGACGCGAACTAGGACGCTCTCCCAGTCAGCCGCCTGTAGGGTAAAGGCCTGACTTGGGTTCCACCGCTTTTGGAGTCAAGTTATTTCCGCTGTTGTTTGTTGAACTACGGCCTTGATGGCCTATGATGTAAGCCTTCCGTAATACTTCTAATTCGGTACTGTAATGGATGATATAATCTGGTATCAGTTTGGTTATGTATTGACAACTAAATGATCTTGCGATCGTGAAATTCTATGCATAACAGGAGTTTCGGACCGGTAAGTTCGGGGCTCCACACAAGTTCCCATTAGGTGACTCATCCTCAAATTGCTGCAAGCTAAGCACGCTTAACTTCTAAGTTCTATTTAATTAAGCTATCTTTACGCTACTATAGTTCTTATTGATATTAGTATCATATCAACCCTCTTAAGCAAAAAAATTGAAAAACTCAAAAAAGAATTGAATTTTTTTCAAAAATCAAAAATTTAAATAATCAAAAGTATATATTTTTCAAATTATTTATTTCAAAAATACCAAAAAAAATCTTAAAGTTCATATAAAAAATAATCTAAAATTTAAAATAAAAAAAATTATCAAAAAAATTTAGAAATTAAAAACTATTCTAAATATTCATAAAAATAATTTTTTGAATTCTGAGAATTAATATAAAAATAAAAATCCTAGAAGTTCAAAAATTGGTAAAGATTTTTAAATTCTAAATCTCAAAAATTAAAAAAATCTAGAATTTTAATAATCAAACAAAAAATTTGTGACGCATATAGCAATATACGCCAAAAAAAATTGTATTTCCGTGGTGCATATCAATATGTGTCACAAAAACACATTTCTATGGCGCATATCAATATGCTCTTATTTTTGTGGCGCATATATCAATATGCTCCACAGAAAGTCTCAATTCTGTGGCGCATATTTTTTTATGCGCCATAGAATTTCAGCAATTCCGTGGAGCATATTTCTTTACGCGCCACCGAAATATTTTTGTGGAGCAAGCCTTTTAAAATGCGCCATAGAATCTATTTTTATCTATAAGCATTTTCCTAGTACTGAATTCTTTGGTCGCCTCGCATTGATATGAAGGTGCAAATATCTAGTATTTTTTGCCCCCTCCTTGAGGTTTGTAATCCTTGACGATAGTTTCTTTCTTGATTTTTCAAGTGCCACCGCAAGCCGATGACTCTCCTTTTCAATCTTCATTTAAGCAATATTTCCTTTTCACTAAGCGGCGTTCATGCGAAGAATGATGTCCACAGCCGTATGAATCTCTAGTTCCGCTTTGGAGAATAGGGACTTGCTGGTCGACGTAACTTTTTTAGTTTTGAGCGTGTAGAAAAGAAGTTGGCAAGTCTCAAAATGGCTGAAATCTCCATTCCAAGCATTGTGGAGCATATCCACGAATTCTGACATTTTGATCCGATATTCTCAAAACGGAAATATTTGGGTCTTCTTGATCCACTATCATTTGCAAGGAGAGCGTAATGGTCGGATACATACCACGAAAGGGTATGAAAGATGTGGTTAGGGAAGGTGACATCTTAAATCTTCATTGCAAAATAAAGTGTCATGTTTGTTCATGGTGGGATCTTGTTGTTCATTGCTCCACGTAAACGAAAGAATACTTGTATCTAAATGCGTAAGCACGCGTAGTTTAGATCCGTTCAGGCATTTATATTGCCCATGTTTTTGTGTGCTACTTTCATGATGTATGTGTCAAAGAGGAGTACATGGTGTCATTTATATTTCTACTGATGATTTCATCAGAGGCTACTTTTCAGGACATTTTGAAGTACGGAAACATCATTTTGAAGCCTGGTCTGCAACATGCCTTTTGTAATTTGTACTCGTTATCTCCCCTTTCTCTCATGAAAGGCGGGTGATGCTTCTGTTGCAGGGGTTATAGGTCGATTACACGGACAGTAGCATCAACTTCTCCTCTTGAGCAAAGTAGAGTCAACCTTGAGAAGAAGTCATTTAAGGTTTCGGTTAACTTATTCTTCTAATTAAACCGCCAATAATTTGGTTTCTTAGATCGAAGCTGAAGGGAATCGGAAGTCATGGGAGTCCCCAACCTGTCGAATGTGGACTACGTGATCAGTACATATATGTCATGCTGAAGCAAATGTGAGACGAGGAAGTTACCATTACTTTTCTTCGGCAATAAACTAGCTGCGCCTAGCACAAAAACCAATTATTTTGCTTCTAGACCCCATGTGCCGTGCAATAGCTGTAAGGATCGTGGCAAGTGACCCTAGAGACAATTAAGTTCACGGCGCCGACAAAGCGCCCCTGGAGCCTGGAGGGATCTCCTAGCAGCTAAGGTATCTCCAGCGACGCGACGTAAATGACCGTTTTCATCCGCCGTGACCGAAAATACGTCTGGGGCTGCTCCAGCGAGCCGACGCAAAGTGACCGGGCCGTCCGCAGAGACGCAAACCTGACCCAAATATGCGCCAGGTTTGCGTCTCCGCGGACGCTCGGCGGTCGCGGAATCTGTCCGCGTTGGGTACACCGGGGCCCGGTCGGCAGTGACTAGGTAAGCAAAATATTTATTTATTACTATTGATTGGCCAAAAGGACCATCTTTACAGAGATGGTTAGTCGAGTTAACCTAAAACTACAACGGCCATATCTACTCGCCGTCGCGCGGCCTACACCGGCCTCGGTTACTCGCAGTCGCGCGCCCTACTACTGGCCGCCGAAAGGGCCGGCAGCGTCGTCGAAGCGGGAGTGCTTCGCGCACTCCACACGCCGCGCACGCCGGCGACTGGACATCTCGTCCTGCCGCCTGCAGCGTTCGAGGGCCTCGGCCAGGGAGCTGTCCCACAGGGCCGTCGCCTGGGCAATGGCCACCTTGGTAGCCGCCGCCTCCGCCGCCGCCCGGGCCTCCTCCTCCTCCTCCTCCGCCTCCGCCCGGGCCTCCTCCGCCTCCGCGACCTCCGCCTCCACCGCCGCCACCTCCAGGTCCAGCTGCTGGGCCTCAACGCCGGCAGCGGCTACCTCCTCCTCCTCCTCCTTCGGGTGGAGCTGGCGGCACATGTGAACAACGTGCTCCCAATTCATGTGGTCGGCCATGGATGGATGGTAGCTTGAGGTGTGCCCGTCGCCCCCGCCGGTGTCCAGCATATGTAGCCACGGCGGGGCGGGAAACGGCGTTGGCGCGCTGTTGACTGCCAAAACCCACCGGCGGGCAGCGGCCTTGTCAACACCGTAGAGCCGGGAAGAGCCTAGAGCTGCGGCTGGCTGAGACCCCTCCGAGCGACGGCCCGCAATGCTCTTCTGGTCACACGCGGCGTTGCGAAGTGCAAGGGCGTGCCACCTGACCTATACCTGGTCGGGAAGGTGATGAGGATGCCTCGCTTAGTTTCTGCCGGGGCATACATGTAAACGTTAAATACGAGCCTCGATCGGCTCTCAGGTTATCCCGTGAATCGGCTCAAAGAGCCGATCCACCCATGATCCGTACGGGGTGCACGAATACTTGGTGGTCCTGCTTGATCAAGATGAAGCTAATGAGATCTACGACGATTTAGGGTTTTCACCGTATAATCGGATCATCCTACTCCAGGTTGGGCCTTGCGGCCACGCACGGTGCTCGTAAGCCGATCCTAAACAAGGCCAAAAAACCAACATGAAGTTGATCCTAGGAACATCCCGTTTAGGACTTGCGAACGCCACCCCACGTGCCACTGGATCCTCCCCCCCTTTGTAAGGCCTAACTATTGCAGATATTAAACTAATCCTTGTAGAACAAGGAGCAATCGTAACGGATCAGATCTACTAAATAATGATCAAGCGGGGTGCCGCCCCCACGCCTGAGACAGGCGTGAGGGCGGCTAGATATGCAAGGGTTGCACTACATAAGCATGCTTAAACGAAGAACAATGCTAACCCTAACACATCTAATGATAACTACGTTGCTCGCCATCAAAAGCGCTTCGATACGAGCAACGCATGAACAACGTGGGGCTTGTGCTGCCTAGATCGCAAGATGCGATCTAGGCAGCATGTCGCTTACCCGATAGAAACCCTCGAGACGAAGGAGTTGGCGATGCGCCGAGATTGGTTTGTTTTGGGGTTGAACGTGAGTTGTTGTTTATTCCATAAACCCTAGGTACATATTTATAGTCCAGGGGACTTTCTAACGTGGGAATATCCCATCGTGCACGATACAAACTCTAACCCTTATCTAAAATAATAAACTACTAAATAAAGATACACGGGCAATTCAGCCCAAAACCCTTCGTGCCGGGCCGCTTCGAAATCTTCCACATGTAATCTTCCAAGCCCGGCCCACCTCCGGATTTGTCTAAAATCTGGTGATAACACATGCCCCCTGGTTTTGGAAATAACATTTCCAAAATCATTATGCTTTCCCTTCGAAGGGTCATGCCGTGGCGGAGCAGAGCCGTTACGGCATCCGTCATCATTATGCCCTGTCTTCTCGGCTTCTCTAAAAATTCCGACAGCTTTAGCATCGATCCCTTGGAAACTGTAATGGCATTAAACCTTCACCAGATTTCTCATTATTTAACCGTGCCGACTGGTTAGCTCTCTCTATCCTCTATTCCATCCCAGCTATCGGCACCAAAAAACCCTCTCCTCCTGTAGCAATGTCTTCCTCTTCCTCTTCCTTCTCAAAACTCTTCCCCCAATCTTCGCCGAAGAAGAAGAACGAGGACGACCTCCACCCCGCAGTGAATCCCTTCTCCTCCGACAAGGAGGAGAAAGAAGGAGAAGCAGCGAAGGCCAAGGCCTCCCCTTCCGCCCAGCTCCCGCCGAAGAAGCGCCCCGCATGTGGGCGGACAGCGAGGACGAAGATGATGACGAAGAGGAAGAGGAGGAGGATGACTCCTCCTCCTCCATCGGGTACCCGCCGACCAAGCGCTTCCGCTCCTGGGCGGACAGCGAGGATGATGATGATGACGAGGAGGAAGAGGCTCCGGCCAAGGGCTGGGGCAGCAGCGACGAGGAGCTCCCTGGGAACAGCGCCGACGACGTCGACGGCGGCGATGACGAGGATAGCGACGACTAGTAGTATAGGACTAGTAGTAGCAGTGTACTAGGCACCAGATCCCTCTTTTGAGAGCCATCGGCTCTTTCTTGTAAAGCCGCTCCTTGGAATTAATGAAATTGTTCTTTCCATTCATCCTTTAATCGCTCCAATTTCATTCCTTCCGTTTGTCATGCTAAGACCGATAGCAACGCGTCGGACTCCTTTCCTTTTCTTGCAGCAACAGCACAGTCCAAACCCTGTACTAGACGACGGCTTTTCCTTCCCAGTTCCTCCCTGAGACGACCATGATGCAGCCGCAGCCGAGGTGACTCTAATCGGCTCTTAAAAACAGGGCATCTTCCAGGCTTGTTGCCCCCCGAGTCTTAGCCGAGGCAAAAACAGAGACGAGGATACACAAATGAGCTGCATAGACCTGGGCTTGATCGTGTGTGGGGAAGTTCCTTATGCAGCGCCAGCCGATTTGAACACAAATCGGCTTCTCTAAGCGGAAAGCCTTCAAGGTGAGCTGCCCCCCGAGCTTCTTTGGTTCTTGCTGGCTAGATCGGTTTCTTTCCTTTGGTGAATCTAATGCGACCCATCCTTGACCTGATCCGCACGCCCATGCTGCTCCTGTCATTGTTCTTGAAGAGAGGATCTGAGCTTCCAAACTGCTAGGAGTTCCTTCATAAAAAATCTCCCTTTTGTGCTCCATTGACCCTCTGATCGTAACAGTTACTCCTCTTGAGTCGATGGCCACGCATCGGCTTTCAGATCCTTAAGTCGATGCCTGCTGCATCGGCTGTGCTCGAAAATTTTCGAATTTTCACTTTTTATCTATTTTTTTTTTACGGCCGACCTGTGCATCGGCCCCCATATTCCAATACCCATCACCAGAAGATGAGATGCTTACGTTGCATATCCTCGTATTTTCATATACCTGGGTGCCCCCCGAGCCGATTCTGTCAAGAAAATTGATGGTATCGGCTCTGTTGGATAACATGTTGAACCCAGACAGAAAGGTGGGTGAGGATAATTTTGGCCGATTGCTGAAATCGGCCTCCACGTCGCTTGCTTGTTGAAGGTTTTGTAAGTTCCCTTCATAAATTTTTTGGGGCCGATCACAAGGATCAGCCTCTCCTGGTTTGCTCATTGGTTTGATCTTGCTACTTGGTCAGGCTGGATAAAACCAACCCAACCTCCGACTTGATGCGCTTGCTGTCGTCCACCTTGAGTGCTCCGTAGAGTCGTGGAGCGCTACGCTCTGTCGGCAAGACGAGTACCATGTTTGTGCCGGCCGATGTCTCATCATCGGCTTTCCTCGTTTAGGGCGCCACTCCATTTTCCGTGGGCGACCCTCTTCATCCGGGGCTCGCTGAACCTTTGCAGCCGGATCAGGCCGTGCCTTCCTTAGCGTATGCGGGTACAACCTTTCGGCTTCCTCCGGGCCGCGCAATCGCTGAACCCTGCGCTTTTGGGAACGGCTGAGTCCGTCGGGGCACCACCTTGGCCGGTGGTACCTATCTTCTTCCACTTCTCCCTCGTCTTCCGAATCCTCAAGATCTGCCCAACGAGGTGACTCAAGCACGTTTGCTTTGTGGCGGGAGAGGCCCTAGGCGCTCGAACACGGACACGTTGGCTGCCTCCTTCTTTTCTCGATTGCATTCGGGCAATTGCCGATTGTGGGCAATCGGCTCATTCCTGAATCCCAGCGAGTGTCCGAAGAAGGGGCAGTCCCGATGTACCGGCGTTGTCATCTTGCTCCCTTGATGCTTCCGTGGCACGGCGCTCGTGCTCCTCCTCATCGCGATCCTGCCGACGATATCTTCGGCTTCTCTAGCCGGACGATCTCCTCTATCATCATAATTGGACCGTCGGCGTTGGTCATACTCGACTTACATATTTGTTGAGGAGGTGATCGGAGAGGGGTCGCCGATATCTTATATTCTTCACCTCTCCCTCTGTGACATAGCGCTTGCCATCATGACGGAGCCGATCGCGTGGAGCGGCCTCCTCTGTATCCTTGCTATGAGAGCAGCTGCCCTCATCTCCATCTTTGCCATAGTAGTTTCCAGGTCCTACCATGTTGATGCTGAACGAGGGACCCGGTCGGCAACCTTCAGGGTAGGTGATTTCTACCATGTTAACGGCGGGGAAGGGTTGGGTGTCGACCTTCATGGCGTACTCGGTTGAAAATTAGCCGCCCCTTCTCTATCGCCGCTTGGATGTGCTCGACGCCACACCCGGCGGTCGTTGGTGGCATGGGAAAGCGAGTTGTGGAATTTGCGGTATGGCTTTCCGTTTAGCTCTTTTGCCGTGGGGAACTTGAGACCTTCAGGAACCGTCAACTCGTTTCTCCTTGAGCAGGAGGTCGAAGATTTGTTCCGTCTTGGTTATGTCAAAATCAAATCCCACAGGCGGCCCCGGTGGCTTTACCCATTTGCAGGCCACGGGGTTCCTCCCGAGTCCACTCAGCCACTTGCTATTTCTTGGTCTCCCGCGAGCACTTCATCTTCCTCTCGTATCGACCATAACTATCGCACGCTTGAACTTGTCTTGGTACAGGTCGGGGTGGCGCTGTTCATATGCTGATAGTTTCTGAACCATGTGCGCCAGCGAGGGATAATCTGCTTGGGAGGCCATGTCCTTGAGCTGTGTTGCAAGGCCTGCTACTCCCAACTCGACTGCTTCCTTTTCAGTTATACGAACCGAATAACATCGGTTCCTAAGATTCCTGAAGCGCTGGATGTATTCTGTCACCGTTTCCCCGCGCTTCGACGTAGTTGTGCTAGATCGGCAATGCCGGACTCGGAAGCTTCGAATGGTATTGCATATGGAACTGTTCTTCCAATTGCTTCCAAGACTCGGATGGAGTTTGCTGGCAAAGAGGTGTACCATCCAAAAGCCGATCCCGTGAGGGACCGTGAAAAGAGCCTCACGCGTAGCTGATCCGACACCGAAGCCGGTCCTAATTGAGCCAAATATCGGCCGACGTGCTCGATGGAGCTGGAGCCATCTGATCCACCGAATTTGGAGAAGTCGGGGAGCCGATATTTAGGTGGCAGCGGGATCATCTCGTAATCGTCGGGGTACGGCTTGGAATAGCCGACTGCCCTTCTTTTCGGCATAATGCCGAATTGGTCTCTCAGTATGGTACTGATCTGATCCGCTGTGCTGGCAGTAGGAGTTGCACTCTGAAGATTCGCCGGGGTGGCGTACTCGGCCTGCCATGTTTGCTTTTCCAGCTCTGAGCCATCTGCAGGAGCTGGGCTCGGGAGTTTCGTCGGTGTGGCGTATTTAGTTAGCCACGTCTTCTCTGTCGCCGACGTTCCTCCTGTCTTCGCCGGAGTCCCCGATGTTGTGGCCTGGTTTGTGAGTGCCCAGTCACCACAATCCGGCACATACATGCACGCGTATCCATGAGGGATCTCCTTAGGCGCCTCCATTAAGAACCGGTAGTCACTAGGGTCGCCACCAATCCTGTAGACGAGGAATGCCGGTGTAGTCGGCACTTCAGCAGGTGCTGCCAACGCATATGGCAGCGGTGGACGGGACTCGGAATGGCAACTCTCCTTGATGAGTCCCGAGAGCTGGTCCCGACGGCGAGTACCGGTGGCTCATGATCTCCCGGATCACGCGCGAGCGACACGCTCCAACACGTTGACCAAGTTCTCGCAGTGGCGGTGTAGTGAGTGAGCCACCGTGTAGTTGATCTCCTCGCCGCAGACCCCGGTGCGTTCCTCCGACGGGGTAGAGAGGTCTATCCCATCGAGCGCACCTTGCGGTGAGAACCCCTTCCATCCGATGCCACCGGAACGGGTTCTCTCGAAAGGAGCCGATGAGGTCGGCTTCGAGGGTAGCCTTGATCTCGTTGTATTGCTTCTTGAGGTCGTCGGGCGGATCCCCGTAGGTGACCGGCGTGCCGTCCGCCATCTCGGATGTAGATGGCGATGTGGTTGATGTAGACGATTGTCCCACCGGCGTGCCAGAATGTGTTGACTGCCAAAACCCACCGGCGGGCAGCGGCCTTGTCAACACCGTAGAGCCGGGAAGAGCCTAGAGCTGCGGCTGGCTGAGACCCCTCCGAGCGACGGCCCGCAATGCTCTTCGGGTCACACGCGGCGTTGCGAAGTGCAAGGGCGTGCCACCCGACCTATACCTGGTCGGGAAGGTGATGAGGATGCCTCGCTTAGTTTCTGCCGGGGCATACATGTAAACGTTAAATACGAGCCTCGATCGGCTCTCGGGTTATCTCGTGAATCGGCTCAAAGAGCCGATCCACCCATGATCCGTACGGGGTGCACGAATACTTGGTGGTCCTGCTTGATCAAGATGAAGCTAATGAGATCTACGACGATTTAGGGTTTTCACCGTATAATCGGATCATCCTACTCCAGGTTGGGCCTTGCGGCCACGCACGGTGCTCGTAAGCCGATCCTAAACAAGGCCAAAAAACCAACATGAAGTTGATCCTAGGAACATCCCGTTTAGGACTTGCGAACGCCACCCCACGTGCCACTGGATCCTCCCCCCCTTTGTAAGGCCTAACTATTGCAGATATTAAACTAATCCTTGTAGAACAAGGAGCAATCGTAACGGATCAGATCTACTAAATAATGATCAAGCGGGGTGCCGCCCCCACGCCTGAGACAGGCGTGAGGGCGGCTAGATATGCAAGGGTTGCACTACGTAAGCATGCTTAAACGAAGAACAATGCTAACCCTAACACATCTAATGATAACTACGTTGCTCGCCATCAAAAGCGCTTCGGTACGAGCAACGCATGAACAACGTGGGGCTTGTGCTGCCTAGATCGCAAGATGCGATCTAGGCAGCATGTCGCTTACCTGATAGAAACCCTCGAGACGAAGGAGTTGGCGATGCGCCGAGATTGGTTTGTTTTGGGGTTGAACGTGAGTTATTGTTTATTCCATAAACCCTAGGTACATATTTATAGTCCAGGGGATTTTCTAACGTGGGAATATCCCATCGTGCACGATACAAACTCTAACCCTTATCTAAAATAATAAACTACTAAATAAAGATACACGGGCAATTCAGCCCAAAACCCTTCGTGCCAGGCCGCTTCAGAAATCTTCCACATGTAATCTTCCAAGCCCGGCCCACCTCTGGATTTGTCTAAAATCTGGTGATAACACGCGCAAAGCGATTCCCGCGCGCGCGAAACGCCGGCGAAACTTGCCAATGTATTGGGCAAGCACGGGAACGAGTGTCGTCGCGCAGGAACAGTTAATCGCCGGCGGCAGTCCTCGACGGGACGTAAAACGCCATTAGCGACCCTGACGCTGTCCCTGGTCAAAAAATGCGTCGGCACCGCTGGAGGTACCCAAGACGCAAACGGTCGCCCTGGGCCACATCGTGTCCGCGGGCTGACGCAAACGGATATTTCGGACGTCCGAAATACGTCGCCTCGCTGGAGATGCCCTAAGCTAGGAGTTCGATCAACGGACGCAAGTACGTCGCGGCAGTACGTGTAGTTCTAAAAGTGCCACGATTGTTACTGCAGTTTCGTGCGTACGGCGTGATCGATCGAGTAGTCAACGTTCTCATGATCAAATCTAGTAAACGTGTCAAATCTTGAGTGTGAACGAATGATCAGTCAGCCCATAGCATATTCCTCGCCCCTCCCAGCAAATTATGGAGGCAACACGTACACACGCATAAGATCACCATGGCAATCATGTTAAAGTTTTGCTGCAGTTGTGAGCGCCAGAAACGAGCCAACCAGAGATATTGGTAGGGTGAGAGAGCCGGCTAGCTTGCAGCAGCAGCCCACAGCCTTGCGCCGCACACTCCCTCCCTGCACTCCAGGCTTTTGCCGTGCAAATCAACCATGCATGGCGCCAATGCTCCATTGACTTTCGCCATTTCCAGGCATAGCTATAGTATAAGCACTCCCCCTCCCTCCCTACACCCCCCATTTCCTTCCTCATAGACGCACCTGCCGAACACACAAGCCATACACGCATTGCCACGACCCTCAGCCTCCCCGTCCACCGCGAGCCCATCACCATGGGGAAAGCGATCGTCGTCTTTCTCATGGCGCTGGCCGTCGCATTCGCCGCCGTAGTCGGGTTCGCCGACGCTACGCCTCCCGGGCTCCGGAGAAGCCGCTTCCTGGCGACCAAGCTCCCAGAGCCGCCGCTAGCCTGGGGCAACTGCGAGAAGAGGCCCGCCGTCTGCAAGGAGCACGGGAGCCCCGGGAAGGACTGCTGCAACGACATGTGCACGGACACCAAGAAGAACTCAGGACACTGCGGCCTCTGCGGGAAGAAGTGCAAGTACGGGGACACCTGCTGCGACGGCAAGTGCGTCGACCTCCTCAACGACAAGAAGAACTGCGGCGACTGCAACGTTCAGTGCTCCAACAAGTGCCGGTCCGGCATGTGCAACTACGCGGGGTGATCGGCGGCGCGCGGGGAGCACGGCCGGCATATATACACGTCTGCATATATATCATCAAGAAATAAAATCGGCAGTGCGTATATACGACGTGAGTGCATCTTAAGTCCACAAAATTGTTTAAGATATTTCAATTGTTGATCCCCCCCCCCCCCCCCCTTCATATGTATACTACAAAGAAAAAAGGGATATGAAGTCGTACAGATGATTTATACTTCTCATGATTTACGTGTTTAATTTGTTGGACTACATCATATACCATATATAAGTGCTCACGTACGTGGTATTAATAAATCAAATTATGTGTTGTACTACTCCTATGTTTTTTTGGCCAAGTGTAGCTACCTCTTATAACCATGTATATGAATTCTCTATTTATAATAAACCGAATAAAGGAACATCTTCCATCATCATTTTATCAATTGAAACGCATGTATTTGCCAATTACTATTTCAGTTCTGTATTTTAGACTAGTAAATGTGTAACGTCATTCTCTTGAGTTGTAATACTGTACATACGTCAATCACACACTATACCAGCTGATCATAACTAGGATGCGTGCAAACTGGAAAGTACCTTAACGTAGATGCATCATATGTCAACTTAATCAACTCACTTGCATGTGGCATACATTCTTGCGTTGGAAACGACGTGTCCTCCCGGCAGTCAAGTTTACATTTGGCTGTGCCGCATCCCTGCTGATTGTATATTTGCAACGAATCTATCTCGGTGCAAGTAGCAAAAAAAATCTCGTCATTAGCTTGTTTTACCACTACGTTTGCAAGTTTATATATGTGAAATTGGGAACACAAAAAAGTATATATAGTGAAAATTGTACTCGGTTGAACGATTTTATAGGGAGGCTTTTATGCAATATTGGTGCGGAACCACGTCGCCAATGCAAGAATTAAAGGGCCGAGTCTTGCAGTATATAGTAGAAAGGCACTAATGCAGAACACCTTTTTTGAACTCAAGTTAAACACTTTGCAGGTCACTTGCCATATATTCTCTGCAAGTGCAAACCAACGAGCTATTTGTAAATTGTAATCGCTGACTTTGACCCTGCTAGCTTTACATGTTGGAGAGAATCTTGACTGATTCCTCTGCACTTAAAGGCAAAAATTCCTATGTTCATTCTCCATTAAGCTTAAACCGTGCTGATTTAACTGATAGTAGCCCTAGTAGTAATTGAAAATTATAAAATGGGTTGTGATTGGTGCTGGAGGCTAAAAAAAGGAACACATAAATTAGGTTGGCAATTTTAGCGGTGTCCTTGACTCCTTGTACGTACTAGGCACTCCTATTTGCTTTGTAGCCTATGGTTATATTCAAGAAAGATGCTTTGGAGCTGAATTAAGAACTCTTTGCGTGCGAACGTCCAACATGTCCAGATGGGTCCCCGATTTGACCTGTGTGATACACTTCATCATCATGCTGCATGCACCTTATAGAAGCACAGGAATTTCATGCATGCATATGCACATGTTTCTTCTCGAGCCGTAGCGTGTGCAACCAACAACTTCCCGGGCAATTAATAAAAGTAGCCACAATGGGAAGTATCATAGATTAGTATCATACATATGATACTAATTTCTGATACAACACCTACTATGTATAGTATCGTAAGTTAGTATATCATAGTTCCATCATATTTAATGTTTTGTAGAATCTCAATGAAAATATGTATACATGATGTGTTTGCCACTAAAATTTCTAGTTTTACGCGCTATAATAGTATCTACCTATGATACTAGTCTCACCTCTCTCTCCTCATTAATTAATGTGCCACATAAGATTTTTGCCTACATGGCATGCATGATACTACCTATAATACTTTCATTGTGACTAGTCTAATCAATAGAAGGGCATGATCACTGATTAATTCTTCAACACTCGAGGGGCACCTCTTTGCCCATTGCATCCCAAGAATCAAGCCCATTTTGGTAGGCTACAAAAGGCCTATCTTGGGCTGGGGTTTTTTTCTTTTTATTATTATCTTCTTATTTCTATAGATAAAATATCGGTTGGGCAAAATATTAGGTTGGGCTAGGCCCCACCCTGCTGGCTTCGCCCAGATCCCGCGGCCTTCTCTCCTATTCCTATGTTTTCTTGCCATCATCGCGCACTTCTTCTCCCGCTTGCACCTCTGGAACACTAATGCCGACTCAACAACGCCTGCTCCACTATATCCTCGTAGACACGTAGATCTGTGACAAAAATTGGCTAGAGATATTCAGTTGCTACCCATCTTATGTGGTGACATAGTGGTGCACTGTCACCCCTAAGAGATCATCCATATAACCCTGACCTCATATGTAAACCGTAGTAAAGATTTGAGGTTAGAATTGAGCATTGGCTCCTCAATCTCTATGTGGATGTCCAAGGGCTCTTGTGGGCCCCGGACTAGCTGTCCGAAACACCCGTTATAAATACACATTCACGATCCCATCATCTGTGTGTCGTGAAGGTATAATCGAACTGGTATCAAATACAACATCCATTTACAGTACCGAATAAAAAAGATTTCAATGGTCACATGACCAAATACTTACATAAGAGCCTCAATGGCAGGAGATCAACAACCACACAACAGTAATACTTCATACGAAAACATTCGCAAGGCCCAAGTCATGACATAACCCTATAGGCAACTGACTAGGGAGATGTTTCTAGCTCGCATAGATGTTGTCAACTCCTTCTTCATCTGTCGAACTCCACCAAGTCTGCTCAAGTAAATAGCCAGGGACAAAGCCATGAGTACATTATGAATTGTACTCGCAAACCACCTTAGAGAGAAGTAAAGGATATGCAATTTGGCAGTAGCAAAGATTAGACACTACTCTAGGGTTACAAGGAGTGAGAGATAGTTTCTCTCGATAGTATGACATCTCTATATCTTTGTTAAAAACCTTTTTGAAAACAAGTTTCATTTGAAGACTAATAGGTAAGGGTGACCCAAATTCATTTTTGGCCATCAGGATGACCAAAACACTTTCATCTTTTCTCCATACCTCCCAGGTACAACTCCTCCAGTCCCACTGGTTTTGTTTTCCAAAACCCTTTGGAAAACACTTTTATAAACCAAAAGCTTACTTTGATACTCAGCACTTCCATTCTCACGTCCATAACCGCGGACATGGCTATTCGAATAGTTTTATACTCTGCATAGATTGTACACTTTCCCCACAAGATCCGATAAATCCACCGGGATCATCCCAGGTTCACCAAGCGTCAAAATGCGAGGCTCGGATAACTGATCGCAGTTTTTCACGTGCTCGCCTTAGCCTAAGACATGTCGCCTAGAGTTGTAACTCCCAACACCAGAGTCCGAGGGGTCGTTTACCTAGGAGTTGCAAAGTCCCCGACCAGCTCGACCCTCCGGAATGCCGCAACCAACTGCGGGGCATATTTCAATGGGAGCTCATAGGTTGTACTCCTACCATTTGTAGGAAATGGAAAGGCGTCCCCGGTCCTTCGGGAAGGCCACGGTCGATAGGTGTCCATTCTTGGACTACCCCTTACACTTGCCAGACCCAAACTAAGGCGAGACAAACTACTATGCTACGCTCTGTCCCACTTAAGGGTAATATGGTTGTATTGGCTAGATCCAGCGAGGACCTCAGTCAACAAAGTTTTTCGAAAACATTTTCTTTCCTTCACTTGCCTCCATCATCCTTTTTCTCAAATACATTTCATAAAAACTCACACTTGGGCAGGGTTGTCCCATTCCAAGGTTTTCAAGAAACTTATTTTCCTTAAAACCATTTTCAAAACCATTTTGCTCTTTTCCATAGGATCCCAACCTATAGTCCTTTTTTTCTTGAAACAAGCGACAACGAAATGATAAGGTGTTAAGCATCTTATCTATAATAGGGGTTTGTCCAATAGGTATCAACAAGGGGGCAGCACTCTCAAGGGTGGAACATGGAAACCTTCAAGTGGCATAACCACTCACATAAAATAAAGACATGCATTTAATAAAAACGGTAAAATACGCAAGACTAAGATATGTCGGACAAGAGTGCAGCAAGAGGTGGCTTGCCTTGGTTGGTTGTTTGTTCCTGGACTTCTTCTTCATGAACCTCCACTCTTCCTTCCTCTACGAAAACTCACTCAGATCCTCTCCTTCCACTCTGATAGTGTTCGCATTCTAACGTTGCAAAATAAAAGACGAACAATCAATATATAGCCATAGCATCAATCACACAGACAGGACTAGCAGCAATCCACTCAATCAGAGACACTAAACATATCGAATAAATGACACCTAGGACAAGATGGTCATTTTATTTATAAAAGGACTAGTTTTACCGTTACTAGAAAAGGTCTTAACCTAACATCTATAACCTAAAAAGACTCTGCCTCACACCAAGATATAATCCACACAGGTACTAGGAGGTAATAAATTTTGGAAACCACCTGAAGGGGTCTGTGTGACGCCCCGAAAACGGTACCATGAGGATCCCAGCGAACCCGCCGAAATCCGCACGATATCGATTCTGAGACGCCCTCCAACACGACGTGCGCGATGGATCACACACATGATGCCGGAGGAATTAACACGAGCGGTAACATTACAACAGGATTACAATAGAGCCCACAAGAAACAGATATATTAGAACAACGACTCCAACGAGTCAAGATACAAATATACAATACAAAGATCCAAATCATACAGAAGATCAAATACATCCGAGTAGGAACAAGATACAAATTTAGACTAAGAGTCCTGAAGATAACCAGTGGCGTCCATAACACTACCCAGGCCAAGCCGGAAGAGTAACCTTGCTAACGTCGTCTTCATCAAACATATCTTCATACCTGCCCGGTTACGTCCCGTAGAAGCAGCAATAATTACGGGTTCGTACTTAACAAGACTTCAAGACGTATAAGCATTCATCAACCAGTCGTCCTTTGTACTTGAGGCACGCAGGGGACTTAGAGGACGCAAGAGGAACGTCATAGGAAATATGGTGGGGTTAAGCGGCAGCGCGCAAGCACTAAAAACCTATAGAGACACTCTACAACAGTCGTTTAATCAGAGAAGATGAGACAACTCACAACTAACAGTTCTATACTCTGCAAACATAACACGGCTCGATGTGTTCCCCCTCGCAAGGAAGTACTTACAAGGGCACTCACACGGTTGACAAGTTTTAACCATTTATTATTGAAGTTGTACTAACTTACTACGCAAGTTATTATTAATAAACAACAGGTGTAAGTTGTCTATGGTCGAGTCATACAGCTCCAAGTCGTCCATAACCGCGGACACGGCTTATCGATAAGATGTACACCCTGCAGGGGTTGCCCAAATGTACCCACACGCACGATCGACCCACTTATGACAAGTGTATATCACGACTCGCACTCTCCTTCACGACAACAATGTCCAAGAAGCCAACTAACCAAGTTGATCCCGAATCGAAGTCCGGCCGTATCTCCGAAGCGGACTTAGCTGTTTGAGTCTACGGCTAAGTCAGTTCCTAGGAGATGCACATTGGATCAGAGCTCACTCTGGGGAGATGACCAATGACCTCACTCTTTCGGATACCGCTTAACATCGTATCCCACCTATACGTGCGTACAAGAACAAAGGGATACAAGGCATAAGGCTTCCCCAAAAGTAACAGAAGGAAACAAGCTTGCACGCACGCATCAAAAAGGAAACGTTACAATCTAGTTGTGGCCACTGGACAAAGCTATAGATTCCGGCAGTGGTCGAGGGGAGACCCATAGGCATACCCACGTGTAGTTAGAGCGCTCAGTCTCGGAACAGATAACAAGAACTCGGGTCCTAAGTTTTAAAGAAACACAAGTGAGCCGTCACAAAACGATCAACTGACCCACCGATGCATCCGCTAACAACTATTAACAAGTAATCATGATACTCCCAACATATATAACCATGTAGCATGTGTCATGAACTCCCAACAGATAACCCGATAACATAGCGGTAACGGTAACACGATATAAATAGCACTAGCATGCACTACGACTCGCAAGGCAGATCCGATAACTAAACAACAGCTGTAGGAGATGGTGGTGGCAATATGGCTGCTTGAGGTAACAGGTGGATAGGACACGTGACAAGAACGCAACTATAGGATAGCATGAGGGAGAAGGCAAAATAAAATAGGTGAGCGACTCCTGCAGGGACAGGAGTATAGGGAAATGCTTGCATGTTAAAGCTTGCCGAGGAACATCCAGAGAACTTGTCGTACCTCACCGCACCACTTCGTGATCCTATCCGGGAAGAAGCAATTGCTGGAACACACAACGTACGCAAGTCTTACTACTACGGATAAAGAAGATCCAGCATGATCAAGATGATATGGATGACATGGCAACGATGGTGCAATGCAACTTATCCAAATTAATCGGAGTCGGAACCCCGGACAATCAAATTAGATTTGGAGTTGCATTTTCTATCGGCAAATTTAAGGGTGGATTAGCATGGCAGTAACATGGCAGGGGTGCGCTACTTTAAATTTAAATGGAACCGGGACAACATTTATATAATATCCCACATATTCCAGATGTTATCTATTAGGTGATAATGCAAACTATCACGAAAGTATATGATGCATAATGCGACAGCAAGCATAGATGACATATTATTATTCCACACATTTTTCTAATTAAATTTTACACAAAGCACTTTTCAAATAGATCTATGGATTACAAGTTATAGAATAGAACAGATTGCATATAGCAATTAAGTAGGCTGTAGAAGACAGAGATGCAAAAGGGCCGGACCTGACAAATATCTGGGAACAAGAAACTAACACAGAGATGTTAGTCAGACGATTGTGGATTTGATCCTGGGATATACTGTTTGGAGAAGCAATGAGCAAGCCACAAGACTAGAGTGCTGTTGCTGCTGCTTGCTGAAAACAAATTAAGGCAACAAGAGCCGTGACTATTTTTCTGAAACAGAGATGGAGGACGTCCCCTTTTACTGATGAAACTGAAAAAAGAAACAGAGACAGGCCGACGTAGGATGGATAGCAAGCAGCTAAGCACACAGGCAGGCAGCTGGATCAATTGATGCCGTGTTTAGCTAGCTAAAACAAGCAGGCTAGCAGGTGGAAGGATGGAGATGCATACGTGTGAATCTAAGAAACCAGGAAGCTAGCTGAAAATTGGAGTCTGCACTTGTGGATGGATCAAAGCATGTACTGCCTGGAAACAAAAAACAACAGCAGCACAACCTGAACATACACAGGTGCGAACAATTTAGGAACCATCTCTGCTGGGGCAATATGAGCCAGACCTGGAGGTGCACAAGGATACAGACGAGATAACGGGGAATATGGTTCTAGCGATGAGGACCAACAGGGTAGCTGTTGCATGCGCAGGTGCGAGAGACTAGAAACAAAGTGTTAACTGAACCCCACATATTTTGAGCACTTGGGGACGATGTTCAGAAACAACGACGGCGTTCCATGCACAACTTGAGATGTGGAAGAGGGGAATGGAATGAGGAGCTCACCGAGAGGCTGTTGCCGGAGGACGAGTGTGCCAGGAAGGAATCCATCAGGAACGACGAACACGAGCAGCACGCAGGGTTGCCGCCGGCCATGGTGGAGATGAGCTCGTACAGACACAGACGACAGTTTCGTCAGATTTATTCAACGACGGAAAAAGATCAGATGCAATGGGGAAAGGGCGGAAAAGGTGCGCCGTCTCACCAGGAAGCTGATGAACACTTCAGCTGGGCCGGGGGAGGTCAGAGGTGGCCAGAAACAACGATTTCCCGCCGGAGTCGGGGAAGAGGACGGGGTCGTTGGCGTTGATTGCGTGCTCGATTTCGAGGAGTTCTTGGGGTCGAGGATGAACAGCCTGACGAGGGGAAGCTCTTGGTGGCCTTGGTTCGGCGAAAGGTGGTCGGAGACGACGGGGCAACGGCGATGCTGGGTGTTTTTCTCTGAAACTTTTGTCTTCTCTCGTCTGCGTGGTAAGGGAAAAGAAGGGACGGCGGCCGAGGATGGAGAGGAAGCAGGCTAGGGTTTGCTGAAGTCAGGAGGGGACGAGGTGGTTGGCTTGGTCCAGCTAGGGATGGATTAGGTGAGCGCTCGGCTCACGTTTTCTGCCTGGAAGAAGACAACATTGGAGCTAGCTCCAGGAAAAGAATGAGACTAAAGATGTGCTCGGCCTTTTACAATTTTCTGGAAAGCTGCAAATGGTTTTGCAGAAAGGCAAGAGAGAAACTTCGGAAAAATTAGAGAGACCAAGAAGAGGAAAAGAAAATGAGAAGATAGGATCCAAAACACACTTTGAAAAAGATTTATTAATAACCAAAACAATTTGCAAGGATTAAAATATTTGGTTTTGGGGTTTTGCTAAATGAACTGACATAGAGCAGGTTTATTTTATAAACCATATGAGAGGGGAAACTCAAAATAGTTTTTATTCAAAATAATTTTTATTTGATAAAATCTTGTTGATGATATGATGCATGATGTCATGATGATGCACAAAAGAAAAAGAACAACCAAAATCTAATAGGGGTATTTTCTGGGTCGCTACAATCGACACCACTTACAAGGGATCGCGCCCCGAGATCCCACGTCAACCTCAGGGGGAGTTGGCTAAACTATCGAGTCTTCTTATTCCATGTTGACAAACACCCGACCACGGCGTGGAACCTTCTTCTGGCAAAGTGTAGATCTTCTCGACACCACTAACAAGAGTTCTTGCTCCATGCGGATTGGTCGACAACACTAACAAGGGTTGATGCTCACGTCGATGATGAGGTGCTTCTGCGAGTTCTTCAAAGATCGGTCCTATTAGGTTAAAGGCAAAGATCGTCCAACCTACGTGGAAGCCTAAGACTCGGAAAACTCAGATAAAAGAGAAGACTCAAAACTCGCATAGGTATGTGATGACGCGTGAAGAACACGTCCGTTGGGAACCCCAAGAGGAAGGTGTGATGCGTACAACAGCGAGTTTTCCCTCAGTAAGAAATCAAGGTTATCGAACCAGTAGGAGATGAAGGCCACGTGAAGGTTGTTGGTGAAGGAGTGTAGTGCGGCGCAACACCAGGGATTCCGGCGCCAACGTGGAACCTGCACAACACAATCAAGATACTTTGCCCCAACTTAACAGTGTGGTTGTCAATCTCACCGGCTTGCTGAAAACAAAGGATTAAACGTACGGTGTGGAGAATGATGTTTGCTTGCAAAGAACAACAGAGAACAATGATTACAGTAGGTTGTATTTCAGATGTAAAAGAATGGACCGGGGTCCACCGTTCACTAGTGGTGTCTCTCCAATAAGATAAGTAACATGTTGGGTGAACAAATTACAGTTGGATAATTGACAAATAGAGAGGGCATAACAATGCACATACATATCATGATGACTACTATGAGTTTTACTTAGGGCATTACGACAAAGAACATAGACCGCTATCAAGCATGCATCTATGCCTAAAAAGTCCACCTTCGGGTTAGCATCCGCACCCCTTCCAGTATTAAGTTGCAAACAACAAACAATTGCATTAAGTACTGTGCGTAATGTAAACAATACAAATATCGTTAGACAAAGCATTGATGTTTTATCCCTAGTGGCAACAGCACATCCACAACCTTAGAACTTTCTGTCACTGTCCCAGATTCAATGGAGGCATGAACCCACTATCGAGCATAAATACCCCATCTTGGAGTTACAAGTATCAACTTGGCCAGAGCCTCTACTAGCAACGGAGAGCATGCAAGATCATAAACAACACATATATGATAGATTGATAATCAACTTGACGTAGTATTCCATATTCATCGGATCCCAACAAACAGAACATGTAGCATTACAAATAGATGATCTTGATCATGATAGGCAGCTCACAAGATCTAAACATGATGGCAAAATAGGAGAAGACAACCATCTAGCTACTGCTATGGACCCATAGTCCAAGGATGAACTACTCACGCATCAGTCCGGAGGCGGGCATGGTGATGTAGAGCCTTCCGGTGATGATTCCCCTCTCCGGCAGGGTGACGAAGGTGATCTTCAGAACCCCCCGAGATGGGGTTGACGGCGGCGAAATCTCAGTAACGTTTCTCGTATCGTGGCTCTCGGTACTAGGGTTTTCCGATACGGAGGAATAAATAGGCGAAGAGGCAGCGTCGGGGGAGCCAGGGGGTGGCCTCCCCACACCTGGGCGCGCCAGGGGGCTGGGCCGCGCCGCCCTATGGGGTGGCCCCCCTGCTGGCCGCCTCCGACTCTCCTTCGATGTTCTAGAATCCTCCGTGGAAAATAGGGCCGTGGGTTTTTGTTTCGTCCAATTCCGAGAATATTTCCTGTGTAGGATTTCTGAAACCAAAAACAGCAGAAAACAGGAACTGGCACTTCGGCTTCTTGTTAATAGGTTAGTACCGGATAATGCATAAAAATGATATAAAGTGTACATAAAACATGTGAGTATTGTCATAAAACTAGCATGGAACATAAGAAATTATAGATACGTTTGAGACGTATCAAGCATCCCCAAGCTTAGTTCCTACTCGCCCTTGAGTAGGTAAACGATAAAAGGAATAATTTCTGAAGTGACATGCTACCATCATGATCTTGATCAATACTATTGTAAAGCATATGAGATGAATGAAGTGATTCAAAGCAATGGTCTATAGTTTGTGAACAAATAGATAATGACTAAACAACTGAATCATCTAGCAAAGACTTTTCATGAATAGTACTTTCAAGACAAGCATCAAAAAGCCTTGCATAAGAGTTAACTCATAAAGCAATAGATTCTTAATAGAAGGTTTTGAAGCAACACAAAGGAAGATTTAAGTTTCAGCAATTGCTTTCAACTTTCAACATGTATATCTCATGGATAATTGTCAACACAAAGTAATATGATGAGTGCAAATAAGCAAGTATGTAAGAATCAATGCACACGGTTGACACAAGTGTTTGCTTCTACGATAGAAAGAAGTAGGTAAACTGACTCAACATAAAGTAAAAGAAAGGCCCTTCGCAGAGGGAAGCAGGGATTACTCATGTGCTAGAGCTTTTTATTTTGAAAACATGGGAACAATTGTGTCAACGGTAGTAATAATTCATATGGGTTATGTATAAAACTTCCTATAAGTTGCAAGCCTCATGCATCAAATACTAATAGTACCCGCACCTTGTCCTAATTAGCTCGGATTTCCATGGATTATCATCGCATTACATATGTTTCAACCAAGTGTCACAAAGGGGTACCTCTATGCCACCTGTACAAAGGTCCAAGGAGATAAATCGCATTTGAATTCTCGATTTTGATAGATCTCAACTTGAGGACATCCATACCGGGACAACATAGAAAACAGATAATGGACTCCTCTTTTATGCTTTAAGCATTCAACAACAGATAATATTCTCATAAGAGATTTGAGGATTAATGTCCAAGCTGAAACTTCCACCATGATAAATGGCTTTGGTTGGCGGCCCAATGTTCTTCTCTAACAATATGCATACTCAAACCATTTTAAATCATGGAAAATCTCCCTTACTTCAGACAAGACGAACATGCATAGCAACTCACATGATATTCAACAAAGGTGTGACAGATTGATGGCGTCCCCAGATAACATGGTTACCACTCAACAAGCAACTTATAAGAACTAAGATACACAAGCGACATATTCCTTACCACAATAGTTTTAGGCTACTTTCCCATGAGCTATGTATTGCAAAAACAAGGAATGAATTTTTTTGAAAGGATTTAAAGGTAGCACGCAAGCAATTTACTTGGAATGGCAGAGAAATACCACATAGTAGGTAGTTATGGTGGACACAAATGGCATAGGTTTTGGCTCAAGGATTTGGATGCACGAGA
Organism: Lolium rigidum; assembly: GCF_022539505.1. Lineage (NCBI taxonomy): Eukaryota > Viridiplantae > Streptophyta > Magnoliopsida > Poales > Poaceae > Lolium > Lolium rigidum. The sequence goes on along the minus strand of NC_061513.1, from coordinate 233,962,668 downwards.
AGCATTCCCTCGCAGTACAAGACTTTGGCTAGCAAGGTTGTTTGAAGCAAACACAAGTATGAACCGGTACAACAAAACTTACATAAGAACATATTGCAAGCATATAAGACTCTACACTGTCATCCTTGTTGTTCAAAAACTTTTACCAGAAAATATCTTGACCTTACAGAGACCAATCATGCAAACCAAATTTCTCCACTAATAGGTTTAAGCTACATGATGCAAGAGATTAAACATGATCTAATTGAGATCTCAAAACAATTTCCAAGTATCAAATTATTCAAGACAATATACCAATTACCACATGAAGCATTTTCTGTTTCCAACCAAATAGCGATAAATGCAGCAGCTTTCAACTTTTGCCATTGAACATTAAAAGTAAAACGAAGAACACCAGTGTTCATATGAAAAAGTGGAGCGTGTCTTTCTCCCACACAAGGAATGCTAGGATCCGATTTTATTCAAACAAAAACAAAAATAAAAGCACACAGACGCTCCAAGTAAATCACATAAGATGTGACAGAATAAAAATATAGTTTCACTAGAGGTGACCTGATAAGTTGTCGATGAAGAAGGGGATGCCTTGGGCATCCCCAAGCTTACATGCTTGAGTCTTCTTGAAATATGCTGGGATGAACCACGGGGCATCCCCAAGCTTAGACTTTTCACTCTTCTTGATCATATTATATCATCCTCCTCTCTTGATCCTTGAAAACTTCCTTCACACCAAACTCAAAACAATCTCATTAGAGAGTTAGTGCATAATCAAAAATTCACATGTTCAGAGAGGACACAATCATTCCCAATACCCAAGGCTACTGAAATTTAATGGAGCAAAGAAATCCACTCAAACACAATAAAGGAGGCAATGTGAAATAAAAGGCAGAATCTGTCAAAACAGAACAGTCCGTAAAGACGAATTTTTTCGAGGCACTTAACATGCTCAGATGAAAAAGCTCAAATTGAATGAAAGTTGCGTACATATCTGAGGGTTACTCATGAATGTTTTCAAGATTTTACGAATTCCCTACAGAGAGATCAGCTCAAATTCGTGACAGCTAAAAATCTGTTTCTGCGCAGAAATCCAAATCTGGTACCAACTTTCTATCAAAGACTTTACTTGGCACAAAAATGCAATAAATAAAGATACAAAGGTATTGCTACAGTAGTAACAAGCACCTTGACTCAAATATAAAACAAAAAATTGCAGAAATAAAATAATGGGTTGTCTCCCATAAGCGCTTTTTTTTAACGCCTTTCAGCTAGGCGCAGAAAGTGTAAATCAAGTAACATCAAGAGAAGAAGCATCAAAATCATAATTTGTTCTAATAATAGAATCAAAAGGCAACTTCATTCTCTTTCTAGGGAAATGTTCCATACCTTTCTTAAGAGGGAATTGATATTTAATATTTCCTTTTTTCATATCAATAATAGCACCAACGGTTCGAAGAAAGGGTCTTCCCAAAATAATACGACAAGATGCATTGCATTCAATATCCAAAACAACAAAATCAACGGGGACAAGGTTATTGTTAACCGTAATGTGAACATTGTCAATCCTCCCCAAAGGTTTCTTTATAGAATTTTCAGCAAGATTAACATCCAAATAACAATATTTCAAAGGTGGCAAGTCAAGCATATCATAGAGTTTCTTAGGCATAACAGAAATACTTGCACCAAGATCACATAAAGCATTACAATCAAAATCATTGACCTTCATTTTAATGATGGGCTCCCAACCATCTTCCAACTTCCTAGGAATAGAAGCTTCAAGTTTTAATTCCTCTTCTCTAGCTTTAATGAGAGCATTTGTAATATGTTTTGTAAATGCCAAGTTTATAGCACTAGCATTAGGACTTCTAGAATTTTTTTGCAAGAACTTAATAACTTCAGAGATATGACAATTATCAAAATCAAAACCATTATGATCTAAAACAATGGGATCATTGTCCCCAATATTCTGAAAAATTTCAGCACTTTTATGACAAACAGTTTCAGCAGTTTCAGGCAATTTTGCACGCTTTGTAGTAGAAGTAGAAACATTGCCAACACCAATTATTTTACCATTGATAGTAGGAGTGTTAGCAACATGTGAAGCATCAAGATTACTAGTGGTGGTAATAGTCCAAACTTAATTACATTATTCTCTTTAGCAAGTTTTTCTTCTCTTTCCCACCTAGCATGCAATTCAGCCATCATTCTAATATTGTCATCAATTCGAACTTGGATAGAGTTTGCTGTAGAAAATGACTTAATATCTTTAGTTTCATTAGGCATAACTTTCAGTTTTAAAAGATCAACATCAGCAGCAAGACTATCAACCTTAGAAGCAAGAACATCAATTTTACCAAGCTTTTCCTCAACAGCTTTGTTAAAAGCAGTTTGTGTACTAATGAATTCTTTAAGCATGACTTCAAGACCAGAGGGTACACTCCTACTATTGTTGTAAAAATTAACATAAGAATTACCATAACCATTACCATTATTAAAAGGATATGGCCTATAGTTGTTACCAAAATTATTCCTATAAGCATTGTTGTTGAAATTATTATTTTTAATGAAGTTCACATCAACATGCTCTTCTTGAGAAACCAATGAAGCTAAAGGAGCATTATTAGGATCAACATGAGATTTACCATTAACAAGCATAGACATAATAACATCGATCTTATCACTCAAGGAAGATGTTTCTTCAACAGAATTTACCTTCTTACCTTGAGGAGTCCTTTCAGTGTGCCATTCAGAGTAGTTGATCATCATATCATCAAGAACCTTTGTTGCAGCACCCAAAGTGATGGACATAAAAGTACCTCCAGCAGCTGAATCCAATAGGTCCCTCGAAGAAAATTTTAATCCTGCATAAAAGGTTTGGATGATCATCCAAGTAGTTAGTCCATGGGTAGGGCAATTCTTTACCAAAGATTTCATTCTCTCCCATGCTTGGGCAACATGTTCATTATCCAATTGCTTAAAATTCATAATGCTACTTCTCAAAGATATAATTTTAGCAGGAGGATAATATCTTCCAATGAAAGCATCTTTACATTTAGTCCATGAATCAATACTATTCTTAGGCAAAGATAGCAACTAATCTTTAGCTCTTCCTCTTAAGGAGAAAGGAAACAATTTCAGTTTTATAATATCCCCATCTACATCCTTATACTTTTGCATTTCACAAAGTTCAACAAAATTATTAAGATGGGCAGCAGCATCATCAGTACTAACACCGAGAAAATTGCTCTCTCATAACAAGATTTAGTAAAACAGGTTTAATTTCATAAAATTCTGTGCAGTAGCAGAGTGGAGCAATAGGAGTGCATATGAAATCATTATTATTGGTGCTAGTGAAGTCACACAACTTAGTGTTCTCAGGAGTACTCATTTTAGCAATAATAAAAATAAGTAAAGCAAACCGAATTAAATAAAGTAAAACAAGTAACTAATTTTTTTGTGTTTTTGATATAAGGAAAGCAAACAAGACAGAAAATAAAATAAAGCAAGACAATAAACAAAGTAAAGAGATTGGGTGTGAGAGACTTCCCTTGCAGCGTGTCTTGATCTCCCCGGCAACGGCGCCAGAAAAAGTGCTTGATGACGCGTGAAGCACACGTCCGTTGGGAACCCCAAGAGGAAGGTGTGATGCGTACAGCAGCGAGTTTTCCCTCAGTAAGAAACCAAGGTTATCGAACCAGTAGGAGATGAAGGCCACGTGAAGGTTGTTGGTGAAGGAGTGTAGTGCGGCGCAACACCAGAGATTCCGGCGCCAACGTGGAACCTGCACAACACAATCAAGATACTTTGCCCCAACTTAACAGTGAGGTTGTCAATCTCACCGGCTTGCTGAAAACAAAGGATTAAACGTATGGTGTGGAGAATGATGTTTGCTTGCAAAGAACAACAGAGAACAATGATTGCGGTAGGTTGTATTTCAGATGTAAAAGAATGGACCGGGGTCCACAGTTCACTAGTGGTGTCTCTCCAATAAGATAAATAACATGTTGGGTGAACAAATTACAGTTGGGCAATTGACAAATGGAGAGGGCATAACAATGCACATACATATCAGGATGACTACTATGAGTTTTACTTAGGGCATTACGACAAAGAACATAGAAAGCTATCCAGCATGCATCTATGCCTAAAAAGTCAACCTTCGGGTTAGCATCCGCACCCCTTCTAGTATTAAGTTGCAAACAACAGACAATTGCATTAAGTACTGTGCGTAATGTAAACAATACAAATGTCCTTAGACAAAGCATTGATGTTTTATCCCTAGTGGCAACAACAGATCCACAACCTTAGAACTTTCTGTCACTGTCCCAAATTCAATGGAGGCATGAACCCACTATCGAGCATAAATACCCCCTCTTGGAGTTACACGTATAAACTTGGCCAGAGCCTCTACTAGCAACGGAGAGCATGCAAGATCATAAACAACACATATATGATAGATCGATAATCAACTTGACATAGTATTCCATATTAATCGGATCCCAACAAACACAACATGTAGCATTACGAATAGATGATCTTGATCATGATAGGCAGCTCACAAAATCTAAACATGATGGCACAATAGGAGAAGACAACCATCTAGCTACTGCTATGGACCCATAGTCCAAGGATGAACTACTCACGCATCAGTCCGGAGGCGGGCATGGTGATGTAGAGCCCTCCGGTGATGATTCCCCTCTCCGGCAGGGTGCCGGAGATGATCTTCAGAACCCCCCGAGATGGGGTTGACGGCGGCGGCATCTCAGTAACTTTTCTCGTATCGTGGCTCTCGGTACTAGGGTTTTCCGATACGGAGGAATAAATAGGCGAAGATGCAATGTCGGGGGAGCCAGGGGGTGGCCTCCCCACACCTGGGCGCGCCAGGGGGCTGGGCCGCGCCGCCCTGTGGGGTGGCCCCCCTGCTGGCCGCCTCCGACTCTCCTTCGATGTTCTGGAATCCTCCATGGAAAATAGGGCCGTGGGCTTTTGTTCGTCCAATTCCGAGAATATTTCCTGTGTAGGATTTCTGAAACCAAAAACAGCAGAAAACAGGAACTGGCGCTTCGGCATCTTGTTAATAGGTTAGTACCGGAAAATGCATAAAAATGATATAAAGTGTACATAAAACATGTGAGTATTGTCATAAAACTAGCATGAAACATAAAAAATTATAGATACGTTTGAGACGTATCAGTAAGATGAGAAAGAATATAGATAAGGAGAAAAATCAGAGCTATCAGATCTAGCCAACGTATTTTTAGAAAATAGTTTGGACTCTCTAAACTCGACGACCGTTGGCAAGGTTAACCTACAGGCTGGACTAGTGGGGTATCGTCAACCTGATGCTCCGATACCAACTTGTGACGCCCCGAAACCGGTACCATGAGGATCCCAGCGAACCCGCCGAAATCCGCACAATATAGATTCTGAGACGCCCTCCTGAAGGAGATATGCCCTAGAGGCAATAATAAAGTAGTTATTATTTATATCTTTATGTTTATGATAAATGTTTATATATCATGCTATAATTGTATTAACCGAAACATTAGTACATGTGTGATATGTAGACAACAAAGAAGTCCCTAGTATGCCTCTTAAACTAGCTTGTTGATTAATGGATGATTAGTTTCATAATCTTGAACATTGGATGTTATTAATAACAAGGTTATATCATTATATGAATGATGTAATGGACACACCCAAATTAAGCGTAGCATAAGATCTCGTCATTAAGTTATTTGCTATAAGCTTTCGATACATAGTTACCTAGTCCTTATGACCATGAGATCATGTAAATCACTTATACCGTGAAAGGTACTTTGATTACATCAAACGCCACCGCGTAAATGGGTGGTTATAAAGGTGGGATTAAGTATCCGGAAAGTATGAGTTGAGGCATATGGATCAACAGTGGGATTTGTCCATCCCGATGACGGATAGATATACTCCGGGCCCTCTCGGTGGAATGTCGTCTAATGTCTTGCAAGCATATGAATAAGTTCATAAGAGACCACATACCACAGTACGAGTAAAAAGTACTTGTCAGGAGACGAGGTTGAACGAGGTATAGAGTGATACCGATGATCAAACCTCGGACAAGTAAAAATATCGCGTGACAAAGGGAATTGGTATCGTATGTGAATGGTTCATTCGATCACTGAAGTCATCGATGAATATGTGGGAGCCATTATGGATCTACAGATCCTGCTATTGGTTATTGGTCGGAGTGAGTACTCAACCATGTCCGCATAGTTCACGAACCGTAGGGTGACACACTTAAAGTTGGATGTTGAAATGGTAGAACTTGAATATGGAATGGAGTTCGAATATTTGTTCGGAGTCCCGGATGAGATCCCGGACATCACGAGGAGTTCCGGAATGGTCCGGAGAATAAGATTCATATATAGGAAGTCATATTCCAAGTTTGGAAATGATCCGGTGCATTTATGGCAGGTTCTAGAAGGTTCTAGAAAAGTCCGAAAGAAATCACCATGGAAAGTAGAGTCCCGGAGGGACTCCACCTTGCATGGCCAGCCAACCCTAAAGGGGAGGAGTCCAAGGTGGACTCCCCTAGGGTGGCCGGCCAACCCCCCTCATGGAAAGGGGGAATCCCACCCCAAGTGGGATTCCCACCTTGGGTAGGTTTCCCTACATATGGGAGGTTTCATTGTTGGGGTCTTGTTCGAAGACTTGGATACCAACACTTGGGGATTTCCACCTATATAATGAGGAGGAGAGGGAGGGGGCTGCCCACTCTTGGCCGCACCACCTAGGGCTGTCCTTGGTCGGCGCCCTAGCCTCCCCCTCTCTCCCCAAACCCTAGTGGTATCTCTCCTCCACCACATCCCGCACGCTTAAGCAAAGCTCCGCCGGATTTCACCACCACCACCGACACCACGCCGTCGTGCTATCGGGTTCAAGAGGAGCTACTACTTCCGCTGCCCGCTGGAACGGGTAGGTGGACGTCGTCTTCATCAACAACCGAACGTGTGACCGAGTACGGAGGTGCTGCCCGTTCGTGGCGCCGGAAGCGATCGTGATCAAGATCTTCTACGCGCTTTTGCAAGCGGCAAGTGAACGTCTACCGCAGCAACAAGAGCCTCATCTTGTAGGCTTTGGAATCTCTTCAAGGGTGAGACTCGATATCCCCTCGTTGCTACCGTCTTCTAGATTGCATCTTGGCTTGGATTGCGTGTTCGCGGTAGGAAATTTTTTGTTTTCTATGCAACGTTATCCTACGAGTGGTATCGAGCCGTGTCTATGCATAGATGGTTGCACGAGTAGAACACAATGGTTTTGTGGGCGTTGATGCTCTTGTTGTCTTTAGTTTGAGTACTTTGCATCTTTGTGGCATAGTGGGATGAAGCGGCTCGAGCTAACTTTACATGACCGCGTTCATGAGACTTGCTCCTCGTTCGACATGCAACTTGTATTGCATAAGAGGCTTTGCGGGTGTCTGTCTCTCCTACTATAGTGAAGATTCAATTTACTCTTCTATTGACAACACTAGTATCACCGTTGTGGTTCATGTTCGTAGGTAGATTAGATCTTAATCGAAAACCCTAAACCACGTAAAATATGCAAACCAAATTAGAGACGTCTAACTTGTTTTTGCAGGGTTTGGTGATGTGATATGGCCATGATGTGATGATGAATATGTATGAGATGATCATTATTGTATTGTGGCAACCGGCAGGAGCCTTATGGTTGTCTTTAAATTTCATGTTGAGTAGTATTTCAAAGTAGTTGTAATAGTTGCTACATGAGGTGAACAACCATGAAGACGGCGCCATGAACCTTGACGCTACGCCGACGATGATGGAGATCATGTCCGTTGATGATAGAGATCATGTCCGTGCTTTGGAGATGAAGATCGAAGGCGCAAAGACTAAAGGGCCATATCATATCACATATGAATTGCATGTGATGTTAATCCTTTATGCATCTTATTTTGCTTAGATCGCGACGGTAGCATTATAAGATGATCCCTCACATTAATATCAAGATAATAAAGTGTTCTCCCCTCGTATGCACCGTTGCCAAAGTTCGTCGTTTCGAAGCATCTCGTGATGATCGGATGTGATAGATTCAACATTCATATACAACGGGTGTAAGCCATGTTGCACACGCGGAATACTTGGGTTTGCTTGACGAGCCTAGCATGTACAGACATGGCCTCGGGACAACGGAAACCGAAAGGTTGAACACGAGTCATATGGATGATATGATCAACATGTTGATGTTCACCATTGAAGCTACATCATCTCACGTGATGATCGGTTTTGGTGTAGTGGATTTGGATCGTGTACCACTTAACAACTATGAGGGATGTTGTATTAAGTGGGAGTTTATTAGTAATAAGATTAGAACATGAACTAATTATCATAAACATAGTCTGAGTAGTATTTTGAATTATTTTTTGTAGTATTGGCATCCGTTTTCTACTATGCGCTAGTCTTGTTATTGAGATAGAAATATTGTTAAAATCTGATAAGAAACTTTACGGATTGGTACCATATTGTTAATGAATCAAGAAATGATTAAGTCCTATTGCAAACTTTTAGTAAACCTCACATTTTTGATTCAAAGAGCTATGGTTTCAATTAGTACCTAAAGTTATCTTGTCTCCGTCAAACTTGAAGTTCAAATTTGTTTGAAAAGTAAGGAGTTGAAAATTTAGTTTTCAGAAATAATCAAGGTATGAGATATATGAGATATCTAAGACCTTATTGCAAGATGATAGAATATTATATGGTGAGACTACATAAACTCATAAGTTTTATGGGAATGTATGAAGGTTGAAGACGCCAGGCGTCACAATCCTCCAACTATTGGTGCACTAACGATATTCGCATATCCATGAAGTTATCATCCTTAGTATGCACCGTTGCTAAGACTCGTCGTATCGAAGCATCACGTGATGATCGGGTGTGATAGATTCTACGTGTGCATACAACGGGTGCAAGCCAGATTTGCACATGCGAATACCAAGGTTAAAACTTTATGAGCCTAGCATGTACAGACATGGTCTCATAAAGTCATCATGATACAATGGATAAAATTATGAGTGAAATTGTTCATCATATTACAAGGTTACTAATAGTGAAATCCGGAACACTTATCATATGATGATCAACTTCAAAGTAAGAACCTCAAGGTTATTGGTATTTGACCAACAAACCTAGAAGTTAATGATGTTGAAGTGTTTTCTGAATAATGAGGAAAGCTAAAAGAGAAACTGCAAAAGATATTTTGGCAAAAAGAAAAGAAAAGACTAGAAAGTCTAGCTCGGGTGTATATAAATGATATACATGTTATGGTTGTATTCCTAGTTAAGTCACACTATGAAATTCTTGGGTATTAGTACTATATTGGTTGGTATGAAGTGTCATACAAAACAACGCAATACAAGAATACAATGGCCTAAGTGACTCGACAAGGAATATGATAGGAATGCACGTCCGGAACAAAATAAAGTGTTATTATGTTCGTCGTTGGCATTCTCTCTAGCCCTTAGAATTTATAATAAAGAACTTAATAATTGTTATTTTGCCCTGGTCAAATGAAAACAATGAGTTGTTCAAATTATGACATTACTCCATGTACGATGGATAAGTTATTATAAATCTTAATGGTGAAACACACATACATAACATCGACGCTAAAATGCCATAAGGCAAATGATTTGAATTCCACTTATTTGTGGAACCGCCATTTAGGTCATGTTAGAAAGGAATGCATGAAGGAACTCCATGCAAATGGATTTTTGGAGTCATTTGATTTTTGAATCATTTGGCCCTTGCAAATCTTTTCTAAAAAGAATGACTAAAATACCGTCCATAGGCCAAGAGTTGAACGGGCAACTAACTTAGTGGAAACATACATGCTGATGTATGTGGTTCACTGGGCATAGTTGTGTGCGGGAGATTCTTCTACTTCATAAAAACTTCCAACAATGAATTGAGTATATATATATGGATATATTCAATAAGGAAGAAGTTTGAAACATTTGAATGGATTCAAATAAATTTCAGTATGAAGTGGAAATCATCGTAATAGAAATCGAATATCTATGATTGGATCATGGTGGAAATATTTGAATTACGAGTTTTAGCGAACATCTAAGAGAGTTATGAAATTGTTCTACAACTTACGTTTCTTGGAGTATCATAGTGATGATGAAGTATCCAAGAGATATATCCAAACTTTGTTGGATCAATGATGAGATAAAATATTGATGCCATTATATTTTTGTGGATTATGCTTTAGTGACTACCGCTTTTACACCGAATAGAGCATCATCATGATCCGTTGAAATGACACCATACAAGTTATGGCATGGGTATAAACCCTAATAGTCAACCAAACTCGGATGAATGTCTTTGTTGGTTATCCCAGAGATTTAATTGGGAATTCTTCCCACGAGACAAAGACAAAAGTGTTTGTCAATGTTTCTTATTTCCGAGAAATTGTTTCGAGTGAAGTATTTGAGTGGGAGGACAATATAATTTGATAAGGTTTATGAACCCGAGCATAATGATCGGAGTAGCACAAGCATCGGAATTGGTTTCGAAGCGGCCACGACGATCATGGCTCTCATGACTACAAAGTGTTTTAGCCATGGAGATCGAAGTACATATTGAACCTTGTAGGTATGGTTTACTTTGTGATCAAATAAATGATTTGTGGACAAAGGATTGATTTTGAACAATGATAAACCAACTACAAAACAAAGAAGTTATGATGGGCCCTGACTCCGTTAAAATGGCCATGCGCCATGAAATCCAAGATAGATGAATAATTTATGAAAGTAAATGGATCTATGAAATTGATAGACTTGGATGAAATATCCTTGAAGAAAGCTTGACTTATCGAAAAATTGTTTACGACAAAGTTCAAAGAGTTGAATACGATAAGATTAGATCTTCCGTAGCAATGCTTATAGTCTATGTGGATTATTCTAGTAATCACTACATATTTCTTTTATGAGATATGCTAGTAGGATGGCAAAATACACTACTTAACGAAGTATGTATACAAGATACAACCAAGAGTTTTGTTGGTCCGTGGAATACTAGATAGGTATACAAGCTTCAATTGGATGAAGTAAGTATCACGGAGTTGGAATCTTCACCAGATGAAATAGTCAAAGAGTTTTAGATTTCATCAGAGACGATGAAGAGGCTTGCATTTGCAAGAAATTAAGTGGGAGTGCTAAGACACATTTATAATACTTTATGTAGGTGACATATAGTTGATTATAAATGATGTAATTATATACTTGATTAAAAAGGTTTCATTGAGAATTAACTTCAATGAAAGGATATGGACTGAAACAAATTTAGTGACAAGATCAATGAAGATAGATTGAAACACATAAATAAGTTTAAGTCAAAGTACATATGATGGATATTGAAGTAGTTCAATATAGAAATATTAAGAAAATGTTCTTGTCATGTGAAGGTTTAACAAGACTTGAGTGTATCTGACACTCAATGAGTAAAAAACACATGAGTGATTATAGATCACGAATAATATGTACACAATCAGATATCATGTGCTATAAAGTGTTATGAGCATATACCGTAATGATTCATATGATGATCATTGGACGACAGTAAGAATATCCTTGAGTACTTTAGAAGAACTAAGGATATATATATATATATATATATATATATATATATATTTGTATGAAGAAATGACAAACAAATCACTGTAAGGTGTTACACCGATATTGGTTTTGTCACATATAAAATATAATTTCAATCTCAAATTAGACTAAGTGTTGTTTAAAAGGTAGCACAATGAGCTAGAAGTTGTCTATGCTAGATTTAGAAGAGTTCTAAATATTGTGACGGATTCTACAAAAGAAGGCAGAGTATGTCATTATTTTGACAATGACAAAGGATGATAAGTCAAGAGGTTCTTTGAGAACTTGGTGTAGTTCCGACAGAGTCGAACTTTGAAGCTATATTGTGTGTGACAATATTAGTGACATATTTCGGACAGTGGAATTAAGGTTCCACCGTAAGATCAAACATATTTAATGCCAACTCATTTGGAAATGAGTGATGCGTTGAGACGCAAATGAATTACAAAATACATACGTTTCGAGCGTGTCGGATCCGATGACTAAAAACCTTTCCCGTGAGCAATACATGATAAAGCACCGGAAGGCCAAGGTGTTATATCTTTACAAATGTAAACTAGATTATTGACTCTAGTGCAAGTGGGAGATCGAAGGAGATATGCCCTAGAGGCAATAATAAAGTAGTTATTATTTATATCTTTATGTTTATGATAAATGTTTATATATCATGCTATAATTGTATTAACCGAAACATTAGTACATGTGTGATATGTAGACAACAAAGAAGTCCCTAGTATGCCTCTTAAACTAGCTTGTTGATTAATGGATGATTAGTTTCATAATCATGAACATTGGATGTTATTAATAACAAGGTTATATCATTATATGAATGATGTAATGGACACACCCAAATTAAGCGTAGCATAAGATCTCGTCATTAAGTTATTTGCTATAAGCTTTCGATACATAGTTACCTAGTCCTTATGACCATGAGATCATGTAAATCACTTATACTGGAAAGGTACTTTGATTACACCAAACACCACTGCGTAAATGGGTGGTTATAAAGGTGGGATTAAGTATCCGGAAAGTATGAGTTGAGGCATATGGATCAACAAGTGCGATTTGTCCATCCCGATGACGGATAGATATACTCCGGGCCCTCTCGGTGGAATGTCGTCTAATGTCTTGCAAGCATATGAATAAGTTCATAAGAGACCACATACCACGGTACGAGTAAAGAGTACTTGTCGGAGACGAGGTTGAACGAGGTATAGAGTGATACCGATGATCAAACCTCGGACAAGTAAAAATATCGCGTGACAAAGGGAATTGGTATCGTATGTGAATGGTTCATTCGATCACCGAAGTCGTCGTTGAATATGTGGGAGCCATTATGGATCTCCGGATCCCGCTATTGGTTATTGGTCGGAGTGAGTACTCAACCATGTCCGCATAGTTCACGAACCGTAGGGTGACACACTTAAAGTTGGATGTTGAAATGGTAGAACTTGAATATGGAATGGAGTTCGAATATTTGTTCGGAGTCCCGGATGAGATCCCGGACATCACGAGGAGTTCCGAATGGTCCGGAGAATAAGATTCATATATAGGAAGTCATATTCCAAGTTTGGAAATGATCCGGTGCATTTATGGCAGGTTCTAGAAGGTTCTAGAAAAGTCCGGAAGAAATCACCATGGAAAGTAGAGTCCCGGAGGGACTCCACCTTGCATGGCCAGCCAACCCTAAAGGGGAGGAGTCCAAGGTGGACTCCCTAGGGTGGCCGGCCAACCCCCTCATGGAAAGGGGGAATCCCACCCCAAGTGGGATTCCCACCTTGGGTAGGTTTCCCTACATATGGGAGGTTTCATTGTTGGGGTCTTATTCGAAGACTTGGATACCAACACTTGGGGATTTCCACCTATATAATGAGGAGGAGAGGGAGGGGCTGCCCACTCTTGGCCGCACCACCTAGGGCTGCCCTTGGCCGGCGCCCTAGCCTCCCCCTCTCTCCCCAAACCCTAGCGGTATCTCTCCTCCACCACATCCCGCACGCTTAAGCGAAGCTCCGCCGGATTTCTCCACCACCACCGACACCACGCCGTCGTGCTCGTCGGTTTCAAGAGGAGCTACTACTTCCGCTGCCCGCCGGAACGGGGAGGTGGACGTCGTCTTCATCAACAACCGAACGTGTGACCGAGTACGGAGGTGCTGCCCGTTCGTGGCGCCGGAAGCGATCGTGATCAAGATCTTCTACGCGCTTTTGCAAGCGGCAAGTGAACGTCTACCGCAGCAACAAGAGCCTCATCTTGTAGGCTTTGGAATCTCTTCAAGGGTGAGACTCGATATCCCCTCGTTGCTACTGTCTTCTAGATTGCTTCTTGGCTTGGATTGCGTGTTCGCGGTAGGAAATTTTTTGTTTTCTATGCAACGTTATCCTACACCTCCGACACGACGTGCGCGATGGATCACACACGTGATGCCGGAGGAATTAACACGAGCGGTAACATTACAACAGGATTACAATAGAGCCCACAAGAAACAGATATATTACAACAATGACTCCAACGAGTCAAGATACAACTATACAATACAAAGATCCAAATCATACAGAAGATCAAATACATCCGAGTAGGAACAAGATATAAATTTGGACTAAGAGTCCTGAAGATAACCAGTGACGTCCATAACCCTGCCCAGGCCAAGCCGGAAGGGTAACCTTGCTAACATCGTCTTCATCGAACATATCTTCATACCTGCTCGGTTATGTCCCGTAGAAGTAGCAATAAGTACGGGTTCGTACTTAACAAGACTTCAAGACGTATAAGCATTCGTCAACCAGTCGTCCTTTGTACTTGAGGCACGCAAGGGATTTAGAGGACGCAAGAGGAACGTCATAGGCAATATGGTGGGGTTAAGCGGCAGCGCGCAAGCACTAAAAACCTATAGAGACACTCTACAACAGTCGTTTAATCAGAGAAGATGAGACAACTCACAACTAACAGTTCTATACTCTGCAAACATAACACAGCCGATGTGTTCCCCCCTCGCAAGGAAGTACTTACAAGGGCACTCACACGGTTGACAAGTTTTAACCATTTATTATTGAAGTTGTACTAACTTACTACGCAAGTTATTATTAATAAACAACACGTGTAAGTTGTCTATGGTCGAGTTATACAGCTCCAAGTCGTCCATAACCGCGGACACGGCTTATTGATAAGATGTACACCCTTCAGGGGTTGCCCAAATGTACCCACACGCACGATCGACCCACTTATGACAGGTGGATATCACGACTCGCACTCTCCTTCACGACAACAATATCCAGGAAGCCAACTAACCAAGTTGAATCCGAATCGAAGTCTGGCCGTATCTCCGAAGCGGACTTAGCTGTTTAAGTCTACGGCTAAGTCAGTTCCTAGGAGATGCACATTGGATCAGAGCTCACTCTGGGGAGATGACCAATGACCTCACTCTTTCGGATACCGCTTAACATCGTATCACACCTATACGTGCGTACAAGAACAATGGGATACAAGGCATAAGGCTTCCCCAAAAGTAACAGAAGGAAACAAGCTTGCACGCACGCATCAAAAAGGAATCGTTACAATCTAGTTGTGGCCATTGGACAAAGCTATAGATTCCGGCAGTGGTCGAGGAGAGACCCATAGGCATACCCACGTGTGGTTAGAGCGCTCAGTCTCGGAACAGATAACAAGAACTCGGGTCCTAAGCTTTAAAGAAACAGAAGCGAGCCGTCACAAAACGATCAGCTGACCCACCGATGCCTCCGCTAACAACTATTAACAAGTAATCATGATACTCCCAACAGATATAACCATGTAGCATGTGTCATGAACTCCCAACAGATAACCCGATAAGATAGCGGTAACGGTAACACGATATAAATAGCACTAGCATGCACTACGACTCGCAAGGCAGACCCGATAACCAAACAACAACTATAGGAGATGGTGGTGGCAATATGGCTGCTTGAGGTAACAGGTGGATAGGACACGTGACAAGAACGCAACTATAGGATAGCATGATGGAGAAGGAAAAATAAAATAGGTGAGCGACTCCTACAGGGATAGGAGTATAGGGAAATGCTTGCATGTTAAAGCTTGCCGAGGAACATCCGGAGAACTTGTCGTACCTCACCGCACCACTTTGTGATCCTATCCGGGAAGAAGCAATTGCTGGAACACACAACGTATGCAAGTCTTACTACTATGGATAAAGAAGATCCAGCATGATCAAGATGATATGCATGACATGGCAACGATGGTGCAGTGCAACTTATCCAAATTAATCGGAGTCGGAACCCTGGACAATCAAATTAGAGTTGGAGTTGCATTTTCTATCGGCAAATTTAAGGGTGGATTAGCATGGCAGTAACATGGCAGGGGTGCGCTACTTTAAATTCAAATGGAACCGGGACAACATTTATATAATATCCCACATATTCCATATGTTATCTATTAGGTGATAATGCAAACTATCACGAAACTATATGATGCATAATGCGACAACAAGCATATATGACATATTATTATTCCACACATTTTTCTAATTAAATTTTACATAAAGCACTTTTCAAATAGATCTATGGATTACAAGTTATAGAATAGAACAGATTGCATATAGGAATTAAGTAGGCTGTAGAAGATAGAGATGCAAAAGGGCCGGACCTGACAAATATCTGGGAACAAGAAGCTAACACAGAGATGTTAGTCAGACGATTGTGGATTTGATCCTGGGATATACTGTTTGGAGAAGCAATGGGCAAGCCACAAGACTAGAGTGCTGCTGTTGATTAGATAGCTGCTTGCTGAAAACAAATTAAGGCAACCAGAGCCGTGACTATTTTTCTGAAATAGAGATGGAGAACATCCCCTTTACTGATGAAACTGAAACAAGAAACAGAGACAGGCCGGCGTAGGATGGATAGCAAGCAGCTAAGCACACAGGCAGGCAGCTGGATCAATTGATGCCGTGTTTAGCTAGCTAAAACAAGCAGGCTAGCAGGTGGAAGGATGGAGATGCATACGTGTGAATCTAAGAAACCAGGAAGCTAGCTGAAAATTGGAGTCTGCACTTGTGGATGGATCAAAGCATGTACTGCCTGGAAACAAAAACAACCCTGGACACTTGCGTGCAAGCGGAACGACAACAACGAGCAAAGCAGCACAGCCTGAACATGCACAGGTGCGAACAATTTAGGAACCATCTCTGCTGGGGCAATATGAGCCAGACCTGGAGGTGCACAAGGATACAGACGAGATAACGGGGAATATGGTTCTAGTGATGAGGACCAACAGGGTAGCTGTTGCATGCGCAGGTGCGAGAGACTAGAAACAAAGTGCTAACTGAACCCCACATATTTTGAGCACTTGGGGACGATGTTCAGAAACAACGACGGCCTTCCATGCACAACTTGAGATCTGGAAGAGGGGAATGGAATGAGGAGCTCACCGAGAGGCTGTTGCCGGAGGACGAGTGTGCCGGGAAGGAATCCATCAGGAACGACGAACACGAGCAGCACGCAGGCTTGCCGCCGGCCATGGTGGAGATGAGCTCGTACAGACACAGACGACAGTTTCGTCAGATTTAGGCAACAACGGAAAAAGGTCAGATGCAATGGGGAAAGGGCGGAAAAGGTGCGCCGTCTCACCAGGAAGCTGATGAACACTTCAGAGGTGGCCAGAAACAACGATTTCCCGCCGGATTCGGGGAAGAGGACGGGGTCGTTGGCGTTGATTGCGTGCTCGATTTCGAGGAGTTCTTGGGTCGAGGATGAACACCCTGACGAGGGGAAGCTCTTGGTGGCCTTGGTTCGGCGAAAGGTGGTCGGAGACGATGGGGCGACGACGATGCTGGGTGTTTTGCTCTGAAACTTTTGTCTTCTCTCGTCTGCGTGGTAAGGGAAAAGAAGGGACGGCGGCCGAGGATGGAGAGGAAGCGGGCTAGGGTTTGCTGAAGTCAGGAGGGGACGGGGTGGTTGGCTTGGTCCAGCTAGGGATGGATTAGGGCATGCTCAATGCACTGCCCTAGAGCTGCTGCCCTTAGAGCTAGTTTTGTATGCCACCACTATGCCCTTAGGTGAGCGCTCGGCTCACGTTTTCTGCCTGGGAGAAGACAACATTGGAGCTACCTCCAGGAAAAGAATGAGACTAAAGATGTGCTCGGCCTTTTACAATTTTCTGGAAAGCTGCAAATGGTTTTGCAGAAAGGCAAGAGAGAAACTTCGGAAAAATTAGAGAGACCAATAAGAGGAAAAGAAAATGAGAAGATAGGATCCAAAACACATTTTGAAAAAGATTTATTAATAACCAAAACAATTTGCAAGGATTAAAATATTTGGTTTTGGGGTTTTGCTAAATGAACTGACATAGAGCAGGTTTATTTTATAAACCATATGAGAGGGAAACTCAAAATAGTTTTTATTCAAAATAATTTTTATTTGATAAAATTTTGTGGATGATATGATGCATGATGTTATGATGATGCACAAAAGAAAAAGAACAATCAAAATCTAATAGGGGTATTTTCTGGGTCGCTACAGTCTGGCACCAAAGTTTATTATAAAACTTTATAAACAAAAACAATTCAATTCCCTAGGGGTAAAATAAGCAACAACGCCAATTTAACAAGCTACTTCAAAACAATGCAAACAAAAATTTGGTAAAATTGTAGAGAGTAAAGCTTAGTTTTATAAAACTACAGGAATTGGATTTGCTCAATTTGGGTTTTTAAAATAGTAGATAAGAGTTTTCTAAACCTAGTAATGGCTTAGGAGCTAATTAAAAATGGCTAAAAGTCTCTGTAACTCACAAAAACACAAACAAGATATCTACTAGAAGCTAACAATATATAGAATCAACTGCCACCGGAAAAACTCAAGATAACATTTGAAATAATTTTAAACATTTTAATAACCCAAAAACTATAGTAATCCACTTTTAAGGCACACATATATCAGGGCATATAAAACCAGTAAAAATCATACCAGCCGATAGGTATTGAAAAACGTGATCCACCAAAATTTGTTTGGCATTTTTATGAGCTATAAAATAATTATCACAATTTTTATACTAAAAAGGTACCATGTTTTGGTTATAAAATACCCATAAATAAAATATAGCTCACCAAAATAAACCCTCTTACCTAGTTATAGGATAACAAGATATCTAACAAAGTAACTTGGTTTTGGTGCAAAACCATTTTTATTTTTCAAACTAAAAATCAAGAAAGTGCATATAGATTTATAAACCATCTAAAAAGAAGGAAGCTCCTGCATGCACAACCTATGCCAAAATGAAGCTATACAGTAACACAAGCCAACAAAATTGTTTTTATACAAGAATGATCTACAGAACTCTCACAAAAAAATTTATACCAAAACAATAACATTTCATAAGCACAAATAATACTAAATCTATATTGCAGGAAAAGCCATGCGTGAAACTCCATGTGGTTAAGAATTTGTTTAGGAACCTGCAAAAAATTTGATTATGTAATTTGGGTCAAAAAAGAATTTTTAAACGATTTAAACCTGAGCTAGGCTGGCAGGAGGAATTTTTGTCAAAAAGGAAAAGGAGAGGAAGTCAGGCCACATCGGCCAGATCTGGGCCATGCAGCACCAGGTCGGCCCACGACCACAGCGGGCGCGCGCGGGAGATGTCGACGTTTAAACGGCCTAGGCGGGGCCTGTCGGTCCCCCGGCCATGTAGGCGGCCAGGCCGCTTGCGGTCGTGGATCTCTGATTCGACGGTCGGGAACGAATCCATCCGATCCATTAATAGGACTCGACAATGTCGACCATAATCTGGTGGCGTCCGACGCCGGTGACAAGGAGAAAGGAGGGGCTCACCGAGGTTAGCGAGGAGGTGGCTGCGACGAAGTTGACGAGGAGGTGCCCCGGAGATGCAGAGGTTGTCCGGGCAGCTCAAGTGTGACGCCCCAAAACCGGTACCATGAGGATCCTAGCGAATACATCGAAATCCGCACGATATCGATTCTGAGACGCCCTCCGACACGACGTGCGCGATGAATCACACAAGTGATGCCGGAGGAATTAACACGAGCGGTAACATTACAACAGGATTACAATAGAGCCCACAAGAAACAGATATATTACAACAACGACTCCAACGAGTCAAGATACAAATATACAACATAAGATCCAAATTATACAGAAGATCAAATATGTCCGAGTAAGGATTAGATACAAATTGGACTAAGAGTCCTGAAGATTGCGTTCCCCCCTTCGCAAAAGAAGTACTTGCAAGGTCACTCACACGGTTGACAAGTTTTAACCATTTATTATTAGAGTTGCAATGACTTACTATTCAAGTTATTATTATTGCAGCAACAGGTGTAAGTTGTCTATGGTCGAGTCATACAGCTCCAAGTCATCCATAACCGCGGACACAGCTTATCGACAAGATGTAACCCTGCAGGGGTGCCCAAATGTGCCCACACGCACGATCAACTCCAAAGGCAATGGAAAATAAGGTGGGGCATCACGACTCGCACTCTCCTTCACGACAAGAATATCCAGGATGCCACCTAACCAAGTTGAACCCGAATCGAAGTCCGGCCGAATCTCCGAGACGGACCTAGCTATTTGCGAAAATGGCTTCCTAGGGTCAAAACACACACTAGGACGAATGACCCGCTTCAGATAAACGCGCAGGCCGCGAACCTATAGATGCATACCAGAAACAAGAGATACAAGGCACCCAAGGGCTTCCCAAAGTAAGTAAGTAACATGTTGGTATGCACGCAACAACAAATAGTAAAATATTACGAAACTAGTTGTGGCCACTGGATAAAGCTGAAGATTCCGGCAGTGGTCGAGGGGAGATCCAATAAACATACCCACATGTGGTTAGAGCGTTCAGTCTCGGAACAGATAACAAGAACTCGAGGTCTTAGATTTTTAAGAAACACAAGTGACCCGTCATAAAACGATCAGCTGATCCACCGATGCCTCCGCTAACAACTATTAACAAGTAACCATGATACCCTCAATAGATATATCTATAAATCATGTGCCATGTTCCCCAACAGATAACCCGAAAAGATAGCGGTAACGGTAACGAGATATAAACAGTAGTAGCATGCACTACGACTTGCAAGACAGACCCGATAACCAAACAGCAGCTGTAGGAGGGTGGTGGAGGCAATATGGGCTGCTTGAGGTAACCGGTGGATAGTTAGCATAAGAGAGAAGGCAAAATAAAATAGGTGAGTGACTCCTGTAGAGACAGGGGTTTAGGAAATGCTTGCCTGTTAAAGGTTGCCGAGGAACATCCGGATAACTCGTCGTATCTCACCGCACCACTTCGTGATCCTATCTGGGAAGAAGCAAAGCGCTACAACAACCAACGGATGCACATCTTACTACTACGGTAAAAGAATCGGCATGATCATGATATGATATGCATGATATGACAAACATGATGCGATGCAACTTATCCATATTAAGCGGAATCGGAATCCCGACAATTAAATATTAAGTTCAAGTTATTTATCTACCACGTAAATTAATTATTGATTAGCATGACAAAGACATGGCATGGGTGAGCTACAATTTAAATGGAGCGGGAAACCGTATCCGGCATTTCCAATTACTCCGCATATTAGTTATTAGGTGTGATGCAAACTAACACGACACGATATGATGCGAGATGCAAACAATTATATAGATGGCATATTAATGGTCCTTGCAATTTTCTGATCAAAATTCGTATATAAAACATTTTCGTTTGAGTTACAGAATACTGAAGAAGATATGAATATTGCAAGATAAGGGCATTTTCTGGAATTCCTGGAAAACAGAGAAAGGGCTTTTGCGTGCAACGCGATTTGAACAGAGGACCTCACGGTGCAAACATAGATCGAACCAGATGAGCTGGGCGCTGGATGCTGGATGAGAAAAGGCGCGCAACAAGTTGAAGTAGAAGCGGGCCGTGCCTCGATCTGATGGCGTAGACGGGGAACAGGTGCTGCCGGAGGCGGACGGACAAAACAGGCGGCGCTGCGTGTTCACGTACATCAGGGAGCGCGGCCTGCCGGCGGTGGTGAGGTAGACCCGACCTTGAGGGAAACCGTGACGAGGACGGAGAGGGTCGAGGCAGATGAGGCCGACGGGCGGCGAGCACGCTCGGGCCAGAGCGTGGGCGTCGCAGTCGCGCGGGAAGACGAGCCGGACGAGGAGCTCTTGGTCGACGGAGATGGAGGCCGTGGACGGGCGAGGTCGACGAAGGTGAGCAGGTGCGCGCGCAGACCGCGGGCGTGCACGGTCGAGACCGGAACGTGCTGGGGCGCGTGCCAGCGATGAAGGAGAGAACGCGTTGCTGCCGAGAGGCGTTGGAGACGTGACGGCAGGCGATCGGTCGGAGACGTGGTCGACGGTTAGGGTGTTAAGGTGGGATCCCGGTGAGATGTCATTTTGTACTATGTAGTTCAAATTTTGATGTCAAAATTTATACTAAAAAAGTTAAATTATACTACAAGTGGAACAAAAGTGGGATCCTACTTGACACACTTATCGACGGTGTACTGCTCTGAGGCGAGGCGCTTGCGGTGGTGGACGTCCGCGTCGATGGCAGGGAGGAACTTGTGGTTACGGCGCGGCGCATCCACGGTCAGGGAAGGCGACGTGAGCTTGGCGAGCACATGAGGTCGACAAAGAGCAGTGCCGGAGTGTGCTGGAACAAGGCGAGGTCGACTAACTGAATGGCCTGGAGGATGCAAAGGTGCGCGTCGTGCGCGAGGAAGCTGAGGAGAGACGGCTCAATGGCGTCCGGGACGATCTCGAGGAGGCGCGGTTTCGGAGAACAGCGAGAACGATGAAGAGCAGCGCTGGCGATTGCGTGCTCTGAAACAAGACGAGACCGGCGACTGGAACTAGGTAGACGTCGACGTTGAGAGCGGATGAAAGGAAAAGGACGGAAGCGGCGACGGTAGGGGAAGGAAGCAGAGCTAGGGTTGGTGCAGGTTTAGGTGTTGTTTATAAGGAGGAGAGGCGCTGCATGGGAGCTGTCCGGCCCATCGCTTGGACAGCGACTGGCAGGAGCACAGATGCGCTGCCGTACGACGAAGGAGGAGCAGAAGGAGGAGCAGACTGCAATGCTGGTGTTGGTGGGCTACTTAGGTGGAGGAAGTTGGGCTTGGTGGTGATTTTAGGCTAGAATGGGGTCCTCCTCCCTCGCGCCCGCGCGCCCCCTATCCCCCGCTTCGCTGAAGCAATTCCTTAACTGGGCCTTGTTCGTGGCTCAATTATTTGCCAGCCGCTTGTTCCTCGCGGGATGTTTCATTTGTTTCATTTAGTTCCAGCCCTGGTTCCTTCGTTCCCGGGCCGCGTTTCCGCGCGTTCGGGCTGCTGGTGCTAACAATAGTGGCGGCTCGGTATATAAACTGGTGGGATTTCCTCTAAACTTCCGAGGTGGGATTATTTTCCTTCGCTCGTACCGGTTCGTTCGATGGTTTGCGGGATGTTTCTCTCTGACCGTTGACCTGATCGGTGGGACCAGATCGTACGCGCGCTGGTTGGACGGATGGCTTCTGCGTTGACTGGACTGTACGCGTGTGGCGGGAAGAATTGAACGAAAGAAATGGAACAAAACAAGAGGTAACATTGTTCCAATGTCCAGGAACAAGTAAGCCGTAAGAACTAGAACTAGTAATTGTTCCCACATTGGAAAAAAGGGTGACATGGACTTTTCACATGAAGACCATCCCGCACAGATCACAGGAGCAAAACTTTACATAGAAGATGTGCAGCAATAATTTCAGAAATAATTCCATGGATTACTGAAAAGTATAATTGCAGGAAAATGCGAAAAATAAATAAAAATATGGTAAATAAATGTCCAGGATCTTCCTGTTCTTCATCCTTACTGCTATGTCTAGGATCTCTCAACATTTTGGCGAAACCTGTGAATTAAGAAAAATAATTTGAAGTTAAATGGAGCAGTTAAAAAATGGGATAAATTTGCTAATAAATAATCATTTGAAGAAATCTGGAATTAGAAGAAAATTCACTGATTACTTGTACACCTTCAGCTATATATAGTTTGGAAAAAAAGGAAAATAAATTGGAATCATGATAAAAATAAAAGTCCGTCACATAGTACATTAGTATTTTAACATAGTATACATAAGCATAGCGTTACGGGTATGAACAAAAAAGAAAGAGGGACATAAAGAAATCATACATTCATTGAGATGAAATCCTTGATCCTCTTGCTTTTTTTTGCTAAGTTGTACTGATTAGTAACAAGTTGGAATAGCAGTTTCCCTTTGATAGCAGGTAAGTCTTCCTTTAAATCAGAGACAAAAGGTATTATAAAAAAATGCAGTTTAAAATGTGTGAATTAGTACTAGAAAAGAATGCAGTTTAAAAATGTATTAATAGTATTCTGGGAAATCTTTACTAACACTTGAGAACGAAGGCACTTCGAAACGATTATATGTCAGCATGAAGATCAGGATGAAAAAAGCAGAATCATATCTATGTATCATATCTATGAATTAGCTTGAGAAACAACATAAAAATGTAATTAAAGAAGAAAAGATTAGAAAATTAAGAAACATTGGAATTCTTACTTGAAGTTTTGTTTGGGTACAGGCACAAATCTCACTTTAAAGTGGGAAATGTTAAAATTGGGACAATGTGGGTAAGAAAACATGAACAGTTCTTTGAAGTTATGCACAACTGCATCCTTTGCTGGTATTAAGTTATATGCATTTTGAGCTGGAATGAGGATATCAAAGTACTTGTCCATAAAATTAGCAGTAACAAGGAACCACTGCTTGTTTATAGGACAAGGTATGTGTACCTAGAAAAACAAAAGGAAAACATATAAAAACACCACTTCAGTGCATGATTACAACAAAAACCAAGCGTTTCAGTCCCAAAACAAGTTGGGTAGGCTAAAACATATAAGAACAAATGGAAACATATAAAAACATTTGAGAATGAAGGCACTTCAAAAAATTGTTTTTCTTATTTGTACTCACCAAAGCAGCATGCTCAAGTCTGAAACCGACCATTGCTTCTGTTAGTAATTTTTTATAAAGCTCGCAATCAAGTTCTGGATCCATTAGTAGTTCCTATGAGGACATGCAGAAAAGAATTAAATGAATTAAATGTGGAATGCTTGAAGTATTCTGCCATGAAAATGCTAGAATAGGATATGATTTGGGTGAAGCAAAAGATGAAAGAAACTGCAAACTTATTGTAGTTTCAGTAGATGTGATATGCTTCAAGCAAGCAATTTTTTCACTGCATTTATCTTTCATCTTTTGATCATTGAGAATCATTTGATGAATGGATTCATAACATAATTGTTTACGTATCCTCCATTGGACATACACAATGCTAAAGTTCTTTCAGCAGCCCATCTTTCTCCAATTTGGAAAATTCTAGAGCTGAAAGATAGAAGAAATAATGGTTGAGTAATGAGAACAATTAGGAAAAAATGAATGTAAGCCATGAATTATATATTAGTGTATTGGTACATGGAAGAAATACCTGAAAACAATGTTCTTGATGTTCGAAGTTAATAAGTTAAAAAGTTCATCTTCAAGAGCCGTAGAGAAGACAATCTGTTTGTCTGAATTCAATACTGTAGAAGCAGGCTGAAAAGAAACATTGTTCGACATATTCCAAAAATTTGAATGATGCCCATAAGATGTTGCTTTCATATTCTCTGATGACGGAGCCGCTAAATCCATTTCGGTCTCATTAAAATAAACATCTTGAGATGTGTATGTATTGTCAGTTTCAACATGTTTCAAAGATTGAGGCCTGAATTCGCGTTCCTTAAAACATAAGCCATGAGTGTTCCTACTGAAGTTGACACTTGTGCTTCCAGAAAGCATATCATCAGTGTTTTCCCTCTGACAAGATAAAGGAGATGCAGTTCTTAGAGAACACATATTTCTTTGCCCCATGTTTTCATTTAACCACTGTATAGATTTGCTTGTATTTTGATAATCTGCATAAACATATTGGCGACCTATTAAGTCAACTACATTGTTGAAACTAAGTAAGAAAATATAGTCTTTATCAATTTGGCAGAATGTACTGACCTTCCAGGTTCTTCAATTGAGGGAAAGCATTAACATGCGTGTTCTTCTGAACTGTGGTTGCAGAAGGTTCAGGAAAAACTACTGATGGCTCGTATGTTGACTTGTTGAAACTGAGATATTGGTTTGGAGCAGTTGTTTTCCCGGTGTACATATTGGAATCATCCCTGACCATCATTGAAGCAACTGGAGTGGCTGGTGACTGTTCAATCTCGAACTCTTCGCCGAAACTCCAACTTGGGAATTCACTCCATTGTTTGCAGTGTGTTGTGGTAATGAGCATCCAGCAAGCCTCTCATACGAGCGTTGAATCTCTTCACAGTATTTCCTTCCAATCCTTCATGCTCAAAATTATGAGAAACAATATCTGCAAAAGTCATTACATATTCAAAAGTAATTATAGCAGAGTAAAAATGAAAATACATATGTTGAAAAAAGAACAGAATTCCCAACTCTTTGTAAATTAGAAAAAATAAGGAAACTGAATGAACTAACATGTACTGGTTTTATGTAGGTGATGATCAAACCAACCAGAGAAATCAATTCTCTCCTCCTTTATGGGGGCTTCTTCGCTGATTGATCCAGGCATGATAAAATTGCAAGCATCTGTGAAAAAAAAAAGTATATAACCTTTATTAACACCATCAACAAGAAGTATTCAAAAAAAGAGAGCAGAAAGTAAAAAGAGAACAACGAAGAAAAAATAGCACAGACCTAGAATAGACATTGGTTGGTATCCATCATCATAGTTTGAGATGTCGAGCTTTGTAACTAGTAACTTTGCAAGATATTCATCAACATTTGCCATGGTCAGAAAGCCACTTTCTTGCTGGATTTCTCTTTCTTTCAAGTTTTGAAGTAGTTCATGGAAAATTTCTGGTGTGGATATTAGCTCTTGCTTTGACAACTCAGGAATTATAACTTCAGGAAGAGGAGGGAATGAAGTTTCCATGTAATGGTAAATCATTTCCTTAATCATTTCTTGGGTTGATGTTACTGGATCCTGAGCAACAACAATTTCTTTGCAGACACCTTGATCTTTCTTTTCTGCTGGACTAAGGAAAGAAGCATCTAGCAAATCCTTGAATTGAATGCTGCCTGGATTGAAATTCTGTGGAGCATCTACTGTTACATCATTGCAGATAGCTCGCAATACTCCATCAACACAGTTTGAAATTGCTGTCGTAGTGTTGCTTAATATGGTTGCATGCAAATTGCTTGAAAGCATGTTAAGTTTTTTCTTTACCTTCAATAGATAGAAACAAAGCAAAAAAGGAAGGTTGAATAATCGTTCAAACATTTGTCAAGTAAGAAAGAAAAAAAATGATACCTGAATTTAAGAACTTACTTTTGTTTGCTCATCATCATTATATGTGTTCTCTATGAAGTTGACAACATCCTTAGGCATAATATATGACAGCTTGCATTTCTGGTAAATATTAGCAAAGGGTGTTGAACACTGATGTTTCATCTAGAAAAAAAACACGAGATATTTGTCATACATACATTATATTAAAGCAACAGAAAATAAAAAAAAATACAGTTCAGTAATGAGGGAACTTGTTTATCTTACTGGAAGTTTCCCAAAGATTGAATTATCCTTACAATCTAGAATAGAATATAGTTTGATGGCATTATCTGTCCACAAAGGAAGGCGGGGTATTGTATTTTAAAAATCAATTTCAAGAACCATGAGGAACTCGAAATAAGTGATCTACAGAAAAAGGAATTTGTTAGTTAGAAATTTTAATAATGGTTATGTAATAAAATCAAAAAAGGAATTTCTTGTTCCACTAAAATAGAAAAAATGATTAAGAACCAAGATAAAATTCTGAAAAACAGAAAGAAGAAGAAAGCATTTACATACCACTGGAATTAACCCACAACCAACGCAACTTCCACTATAACAGTTGAGCTGGAACTTGTTGACAGATAGCAGAATCCATTGCAAAATGTATGAGCACCAATCATATTCTCTGATCTTATCTTCATGCACAATAGCAGTGTAATGAAGAGAACTAGGCAAAGTCTGTTTTGTGGGACAAAGAAGAAGACAATTTGCAAGTAG
>NC_061513.1:233400531-233634806 GCF_022539505.1 Lolium rigidum | reverse complement strand
CATTTTCCAACCCCTCCCCATTTTCCAACCCCTCCCCATTTTCCAACCCCTCCCCATTTTCCAACCCCTCCCCATTTTCCAACTCCTCCCCATTTTCCAACTCCTCCCCATTTTACAGTATGTTATATATATCCATACTCTGCCAAGTTGCAACACCAGTTTCATTTTCCAACTCCTCCCCATTTTCCAACTCCGACCCATTTTCCAACTCGTCCCCATTTTACAGTATGCTATATATATCCATACTCTGCCAAGTTGCAACACCAGTTTCATTTTCCAACTCCTCCCCATTTTCCAACCCCTCCCCATTTTCCAACTCCTCCCCATTTTCCAACTCCTCCCCATTTTACAGTATGTTATATATATCCATACTCTGCCAAGTTGCAACACCAGTTTCATTTTCCAACCCCTCCCCATTTTCCAACCCCTCCCCATTTTCCAACCCCTCCCCATTTTCCAACCCCTCCCCATTTTCCAACTCCTCCCCATTTTCCAACTCCTCCCCATTTTACAGTATGTTATATATATCCATACTCTGCCAAGTTGCAACACCAGTTTCATTTTCCAACTCCTCCCCATTTTCCAACTCCGACCCATTTTCCAACTCGTCCCCATTTTACAATATGCTATATATATCCATACTCTGCCAAGTTGCAACACCAGTTTCATTTTCCAACCCTCCCCATTTTCCAACCCCTCCCCATTTTCCAACCCCTCCCCATTTTCCAACCCCTCCCCATTTTCCAACTCCTCCCCATTTTCCAACTCCTCCCCATTTTACAGTATGTTATATATATCCATACTCGCCAAGTTGCAACACCAGTTTCATTTTCCAACTCCTCCCCATTTTCCAACTCCGACCCATTTTCCAACTCGTCCCCATTTTACAGTATGCTATATATATCCATACTCTGCCAAGTTGCAACACCAGTTTCATTTTCCAACTCCTCCCCATTTTCCAACCCCTCCCCATTTTCCAACTCCTCCCCATTTTCCAACTCCTCCCCATTTTACAGTATGTTATATATATCCATACTCTGCCAAGTTGCAACACCAGTTTCATTTTCCAACCCCTCCCCATTTTCCAACCCCTCCCCATTTTCCAACCCCTCCCCATTTTCCAACTCCTCCCCATTTTCCAACTCCGACCCATTTTCCAACTCGTCCCCATTTTACAGTATGCTATATATATCCATACTCTGCCAAGTTGCAACACCAGTTTCATTTTCCAACTCCTCCCCATTTTCCAACCCCTCCCCATTTTCCAACTCCTCCCCATTTTCCAACTCCTCCCCATTTTACGAGTATGTTATATATATCCATACTCGCCAAGTTGCAACACCAGTTTCATTTTCCAACCCCTCCCCATTTTCCAACCCCTCCCCATTTTCCAACCCCTCCCCATT
The DNA here is from genome assembly GCF_022539505.1 of Lolium rigidum. Taxonomy (NCBI): domain Eukaryota; kingdom Viridiplantae; phylum Streptophyta; class Magnoliopsida; order Poales; family Poaceae; genus Lolium; species Lolium rigidum. Next base: position 233,633,400 of record NC_061513.1, on the reverse strand, counting down.
TTCAAACCCCTCCCCATTTTCCAACTCCTCCCCATTTTCCAACTCCTCCCCATTTTACAATATGTTATATATATCCATACTCTGCCAAGTTGCAACACCAGTTTCATTTTCCAACTCCTCCCCATTTTCCAACTCCTCCCCATTTTCCAACTCCTCCCCATTTTACAACTCCTCCCCATTTTCCAACCCCTCCCCATTTTACAGTATGCTATATATATCCATACTCTGCCAAGTTGCAACACCAGTTTCATTTTCCAACCCCTCCCCATTTTCCAACCCCTCCCCATTTTCCAACCCCTCCCCATTTTCCAACCCCTCCCCATTTTCCAACTCCTCCCCATTTTCCAACTCCTCCCCATTTTACAGTATGTTATATATATCCATACTCGCCAAGTTGCAACACCAGTTTCATTTTCCAACTCCTCCCCATTTTCCAACTCCGACCCATTTTCCAACTCGTCCCCATTTTACAGTATGCTATATATATCCATACTCGCCAAGTTGCAACACCAGTTTCATTTTCCAACTCCTCCCCATTTTCCAACCCCTCCCCATTTTCCAACTCCTCCCCATTTTCCAACTCCTCCCCATTTTACAGTATGTTATATATATCCATACTCGCCAAGTTGCAACACCAGTTTCATTTTCCAACCCCTCCCCATTTTCCAACCCCTCCCCATTTTCCAACCCCTCCCCATTTTCAAACCCCTCCCCATTTTCCAACTCCTCCCCATTTTCCAACTCCTCCCCATTTTACAGTATGTTATATATATCCATACTCGCCAAGTTGCAACACCAGTTTCATTTTCCAACTCCTCCCCATTTTCCAACTCCTCCCCATTTTCCAACTCCTCCCCATTTTACAACTCCTCCCCATTTTCCAACCCCTCCCCATTTTACAGTATGCTATATATATCCATACTCTGCCAAGTTGCAACACCAGTTTCATTTTCCAACCCCTCCCCATTTTCCAACCCCTCCCCATTTTCCAACCCCTCCCCATTTTCCAACCCCTCCCCATTTTCCAACTCCTCCCCATTTTCCAACTCCTCCCCATTTTACAGTATGTTATATATATCCATACTCTGCCAAGTTGCAACACCAGTTTCATTTTCCAACTCCTCCCCATTTTCCAACTCCGACCCATTTTCCAACTCGTCCCCATTTTACAGTATGCTATATATATCCATACTCTGCCAAGTTGCAACACCAGTTTCATTTTCCAACCCCTCCCCATTTTCCAACCCCTCCCCATTTTCCAACCCCTCCCCATTTTCCAACCCCTCCCCATTTTCCAACTCCTCCCCATTTTCCAACTCCTCCCCATTTTACAGTATGTTATATATATCCATACTCGCCAAGTTGCAACACCAGTTTCATTTTCCAACTCCTCCCCATTTTCCAACTCCTCCCCATTTTCCAACTCCTCCCCATTTTACAACTCCTCCCCATTTTCCAACCCCTCCCCATTTTACAGTATGCTATATATATCCATACTCCGCCAAGTTGCAACACCAGTTTCATTTTCCAACCCCTCCCCATTTTCCAACCCCTCCCCATTTTCCAACCCCTCCCCATTTTCCAACCCCTCCCCATTTTCCAACTCCTCCCCATTTTCCAACTCCTCCCCATTTTACAGTATGTTATATATATCCATACTCTGCCAAGTTGCAACACCAGTTTCATTTTCCAACTCCTCCCCATTTTCCAACTCCGACCCATTTTCCAACTCGTCCCCATTTTACAAGTATGCTATATATATCCATACTCTGCCAAGTTGCAACACCAGTTTCATTTTCCAACCCCTCCCCATTTTCCAACCCCTCCCCATTTTCCAACCCCTCCCCATTTTCCAACTCCTCCCCATTTTCCAACTCCTCCCCATTTTACAGTATGTTATATATATCCATACTCGCCAAGTTGCAACACCAGTTTCATTTTCCAACTCCTCCCCATTTTCCAACTCCGACCCATTTTCCAACTCGTCCCCATTTTACAGTATGCTATATATATCCATACTCTGCCAAGTTGCAACACCAGTTTCATTTTCCAACTCCTCCCCATTTTCCAACCCCTCCCCATTTTCCAACTCCTCCCCATTTTCCAACTCCTCCCCATTTTACAGTATGTTATATATATCCATACTCGCCAAGTTGCAACACCAGCTTCATTTTCCAACCCCTCCCCATTTTCCAACCCCTCCCCATTTTCCAACCCCTCCCCATTTTCAAACCCCTCCCCATTTTCCAACTCCTCCCCATTTTCCAACTCCTCCCCATTTTACAGTATGTTATATATATCCATACTCTGCCAAGTTGCAACACCAGCTTCATTTTCCAACTCCTCCCCATTTTCCAACTCCTCCCCATTTTCCAACTCCTCCCCATTTTACAACTCCTCCCCATTTTCCAACCCCTCCCCATTTTACAGTATGCTATATATATCCATACTCTCCCAAGTTGCAACACCAGCTTCATTTTCCAACCCCTCCCCATTTTCCAACCCCTCCCCATTTTCCAACCCCTCCCCATTTTCCAACCCCTCCCCATTTTCCAACTCCTCCCCATTTTCCAACTCCTCCCCATTTTACAGTATGTTATATATATCCATACTCGCCAAGTTGCAACACCAGTTTCATTTTCCAACTCCTCCCCATTTTCCAACTCCGACCCATTTTCCAACTCGTCCCCATTTTACAGTATGCTATATATATCCATACTCTGCCAAGTTGCAACACCAGTTTCATTTTCCAACCCCTCCCCATTTTCCAACCCCTCCCCATTTTCCAACCCCTCCCCATTTTCCAACCCCTCCCCATTTTCCAACTCCTCCCCATTTTCCAACTCCTCCCCATTTTTCGAGTATGTTATATATATCCATACTCTGCCAAGTTGCAACACCAGTTTCATTTTCCAACTCCTCCCCATTTTCCAACTCCTCCCCATTTTCCAACTCCTCCCCATTTTACAACTCCTCCCCATTTTCCAACCCCTCCCCATTTTACAGTATGCTATATATATCCATACTCTGCCAAGTTGCAACACCAGTTTCATTTTCCAACCCCTCCCCATTTTCCAACCCCTCCCCATTTTCCAACCCCTCCCCATTTTCCAACCCCTCCCCATTTTCCAACTCCTCCCCATTTTCCAACTCCTCCCCATTTTACAGTATGTTATATATATCCATACTCTGCCAAGTTGCAACACCAGTTTCATTTTCCAACTCCTCCCCATTTTCCAACTCCGACCCATTTTCCAACTCGTCCCCATTTTACAGTATGCTATATATATCCATACTCTGCCAAGTTGCAACACCAGTTTCATTTTCCAACCCCTCCCCATTTTCCAACCCCTCCCCATTTTCCAACCCCTCCCCATTTTCCAACTCCTCCCCATTTTCCAACTCCTCCCCATTTTACAGTATGTTATATATATCCATACTCCGCCAAGTTGCAACACCAGTTTCATTTTCCAACTCCTCCCCATTTTCCAACTCCGACCCATTTTCCAACTCGTCCCCATTTTACAGTATGCTATATATATCCATACTCGCCAAGTTGCAACACCAGTTTCATTTTCCAACTCCTCCCCATTTTCCAACCCCTCCCCATTTTCCAACTCCTCCCCATTTTCCAACTCCTCCCCATTTTACAGTATGTTATATATATCCATACTCTGCCAAGTTGCAACACCCGCTTCATTTTCCAACCCCTCCCCATTTTCCAACCCCTCCCCATTTTCCAACCCCTCCCCATTTTCCAACTCCTCCCCATTTTCCAACTCCGACCCATTTTCCAACTCGTCCCCATTTTACAGTATGCTATATATATCCATACTCCGCCAAGTTGCAACACCAGTTTCATTTTCCAACTCCTCCCCATTTTCCAACCCCTCCCCATTTTCCAACTCCTCCCCATTTTCCAACTCCTCCCCATTTTACAGTATGTTATATATATCCATACTCTGCCAAGTTGCAACACCAGTTTCATTTTCCAACCCCTCCCCATTTTCCAACCCCTCCCCATTTTCCAACCCCTCCCCATTTTCAAACCCCTCCCCATTTTCCAACTCCTCCCCATTTTCCAACTCCTCCCCATTTTACAGTATGTTATATATATCCATACTCTGCCAAGTTGCAACACCGCATTTTCCAACTCCTCCCATTTTCCAACTCCTCCCCATTTTCCAACTCCTCCCCATTTTACAACTCCTCCCCATTTTCCAACCCCTCCCCATTTTACAGTATGCTATATATATCCATACTCGCCAAGTTGCAACACCAGTTTCATTTTCCAACCCCTCCCCATTTTCCAACCCCTCCCCATTTTCCAACCCCTCCCCATTTTCCAACCCCTCCCCATTTTCCAACTCCTCCCCATTTTCCAACTCCTCCCCATTTTACAGTATGTTATATATATCCATACTCTGCCAAGTTGCAACACCAGTTTCATTTTCCAACTCCTCCCCATTTTCCAACTCCGACCCATTTTCCAACTCGTCCCCATTTTACAGTATGCTATATATATCCATACTCTGCCAAGTTGCAACACCAGTTTCATTTTCCAACTCCTCCCCATTTTCCAACCCCTCCCCATTTTCCAACTCCTCCCCATTTTCCAACTCCTCCCCATTTTACAGTATGTTATATATATCCATACTCGCCAAGTTGCAACACCAGTTTCATTTTCCAACCCCTCCCCATTTTCCAACCCCTCCCCATTTTCCAACCCCTCCCCATTTTCAAACCCCTCCCCATTTTCCAACTCCTCCCCATTTTCCAACTCCTCCCCATTTTACAGTATGTTATATATATCCATACTCGCCAAGTTGCAACACCAGTTTCATTTTCCAACTCCTCCCCATTTTCCAACTCCTCCCCATTTTCCAACTCCTCCCCATTTTACAACTCCTCCCCATTTTCCAACTCCTCCCCATTTTACAAGTATGCTATATATATCCATACTCGCCAAGTTGCAACACCAGCTTTCATTTTCCAACCCCTCCCCATTTTCCAACCCCTCCCCATTTTCCAACCCCTCCCCATTTTCCAACCCCTCCCCATTTTCCAACTCCTCCCCATTTTCCAACTCCTCCCCATTTTACAGTATGTTATATATATCCATACTCTGCCAAGTTGCAACACCAGTTTCATTTTCCAACTCCTCCCCATTTTCCAACCCCTCCCCATTTTCCAACTCCTCCCCATTTTCCAACTCCTCCCCATTTTACAGTATGTTATATATATCCATACTCGCCAAGTTGCAACACCAGTTTCATTTTCCAACCCCTCCCCATTTTCCAACCCCTCCCCATTTTCCAACCCCTCCCCATTTTCAAACCCCTCCCCATTTTCCAACTCCTCCCCATTTTCCAACTCCTCCCCATTTTACAGTATGTTATATATATCCATACTCGCCAAGTTGCAACACCAGTTTCATTTTCCAACTCCTCCCCATTTTCCAACTCCTCCCCATTTTCCAACTCCTCCCCATTTTACAACTCCTCCCCATTTTCCAACCCCTCCCCATTTTACAGTATGCTATATATATCCATACTCGCCAAGTTGCAACACCAGTTTCATTTTCCAACCCCTCCCCATTTTCCAACCCCTCCCCATTTTCCAACCCCTCCCCATTTTCCAACCCCTCCCCATTTTCCAACTCCTCCCCATTTTCCAACTCCTCCCCATTTTACAGTATGTTATATATATCCATACTCTGCCAAGTTGCAACACCAGTTTCATTTTCCAACTCCTCCCCATTTTCCAACTCCGACCCATTTTCCAACTCGTCCCCATTTTACAGTATGCTATATATATCCATACTCTGCCAAGTTGCAACACCAGTTCATTTTCCACACCCTCCCCATTTTCCAACCCCTCCCCATTTTCCAACCCCTCCCCATTTTCCAACCCCTCCCCATTTTCCAACTCCTCCCCATTTTCCAACTCCTCCCCATTTTACAGTATGTTATATATATCCATACTCGCCAAGTTGCAACACCAGTTTCATTTTCCAACTCCTCCCCATTTTCCAACTCCGACCCATTTTCCAACTCGTCCCCATTTTACAGTATGCTATATATATCCATACTCTGCCAAGTTGCAACACCAGTTTCATTTTCCAACTCCTCCCCATTTTCCAACCCCTCCCCATTTTCCAACTCCTCCCCATTTTCCAACTCCTCCCCATTTTACGAGTATGTTATATATATCCATACTCTGCCAAGTTGCAACACCAGTTTCATTTTCCAACCCCTCCCCATTTTCCAACCCCTCCCCATTTTCCAACCCCTCCCCATTTTCAAACCCCTCCCCATTTTCCAACTCCTCCCCATTTTCCAACTCCTCCCCATTTTACAGTATGTTATATATATCCATACTCTGCCAAGTTGCAACACCAGTTTCATTTTCCAACTCCTCCCCATTTTCCAACTCCTCCCCATTTTCCAACTCCTCCCCATTTTACAACTCCTCCCCATTTTCCAACCCCTCCCCATTTTACAGTATGCTATATATATCCATACTCGCCAAGTTGCAACACCAGTTTCATTTTCCAACCCCTCCCCATTTTCCAACCCCTCCCCATTTTCCAACCCCTCCCCATTTTCCAACCCCTCCCCATTTTCCAACTCCTCCCCATTTTCCAACTCCTCCCCATTTTACAGTATGTTATATATATCCATACTCTGCCAAGTTGCAACACCAGTTTCATTTTCCAACTCCTCCCCATTTTCCAACTCCGACCCATTTTCCAACTCGTCCCCATTTTACAAGTATGCTATATATATCCATACTCTGCCAAGTTGCAACACCAGTTTCATTTTCCAACCCCTCCCCATTTTCCAACCCCTCCCCATTTTCCAACCCCTCCCCATTTTCCAACCCCTCCCCATTTTCCAACTCCTCCCCATTTTCCAACTCCTCCCCATTTTACAGTATGTTATATATATCCATACTCTGCCAAGTTGCAACACCAGTTTCATTTTCCAACTCCTCCCCATTTTCCAACTCCTCCCCATTTTCCAACTCCTCCCCATTTTACAACTCCTCCCCATTTTCCAACCCTCCCCATTTTACAGTATGCTATATATATCCATACTCGCCAAGTTGCAACACCAGTTTCATTTTCCAACCCCTCCCCATTTTCCAACCCCTCCCCATTTTCCAACCCCTCCCCATTTTCCAACCCCTCCCCATTTTCCAACTCCTCCCCATTTTCCAACTCCTCCCCATTTTACAGTATGTTATATATATCCATACTCGCCAAGTTGCAACACCAGTTTCATTTTCCAACTCCTCCCCATTTTCCAACTCCGACCCATTTTCCAACTCGTCCCCATTTTACAGTATGCTATATATATCCATACTCGCCAAGTTGCAACACCAGTTTCATTTTCCAACCCCTCCCCATTTTCCAACCCCTCCCCATTTTCCAACCCCTCCCCATTTTCCAACCCCTCCCCATTTTCCAACTCCTCCCCATTTTCCAACTCCTCCCCATTTTACAGTATGTTATATATATCCATACTCGCCAAGTTGCAACACCAGTTTCATTTTCCAACTCCTCCCCATTTTCCAACTCCGACCCATTTTCCAACTCGTCCCCATTTTACAGTATGCTATATATATCCATACTCTGCCAAGTTGCAACACCAGTTTCATTTTCCAACTCCTCCCCATTTTCCAACCCCTCCCCATTTTCCAACTCCTCCCCATTTTCCAACTCCTCCCCATTTTACAGTATGTTATATATATCCATACTCGCCAAGTTGCAACACCAGTTTCATTTTCCAACCCCTCCCCATTTTCCAACCCCTCCCCATTTTCCAACCCCTCCCCATTTTCAAACCCCTCCCCATTTTCCAACTCCTCCCCATTTTCCAACTCCTCCCCATTTTACAGTATGTTATATATATCCATACTCGCCAAGTTGCAACACCAGTTTCATTTTCCAACTCCTCCCCATTTTCCAACTCCTCCCCATTTTCCAACTCCTCCCCATTTTACAACTCCTCCCCATTTTCCAACCCCTCCCCATTTTACAGTATGCTATATATATCCATACTCGCCAAGTTGCAACACCAGTTTCATTTTCCAACCCCTCCCCATTTTCCAACCCCTCCCCATTTTCCAACCCCTCCCCATTTTCCAACCCCTCCCCATTTTCCAACTCCTCCCCATTTTCCAACTCCTCCCCATTTTACAGTATGTTATATATATCCATACTCGCCAAGTTGCAACACCAGTTTCATTTTCCAACTCCTCCCCATTTTCCAACTCCGACCCATTTTCCAACTCGTCCCCATTTTACAGTATGCTATATATATCCATACTCTGCCAAGTTGCAACACCAGTTTCATTTTCCAACTCCTCCCCATTTTCCAACCCCTCCCCATTTTCCAACTCCTCCCCATTTTCCAACTCCTCCCCATTTTACAGTATGTTATATATATCCATACTCGCCAAGTTGCAACACCAGTTTCATTTTCCAACCCCTCCCCATTTTCCAACCCCTCCCCATTTTCCAACCCCTCCCCATTTTCAAACCCCTCCCCATTTTCCAACTCCTCCCCATTTTCCAACTCCTCCCCATTTTACAGTATGTTATATATATCCATACTCTGCCAAGTTGCAACACCAGTTTCATTTTCCAACTCCTCCCCATTTTCCAACTCCTCCCCATTTTCCAACCCCTCCCCATTTTACAACTCCTCCCCATTTTCCAACCCCTCCCCATTTTACAGTATGTTATATATATCCATACTCTGCCAAGTTGCAACACCAGTTTCATTTTCCAACCCCTCCCCATTTTCCAACCCCTCCCCATTTTCCAACCCCTCCCCATTTTCCAACCCCTCCCCATTTTCCAACTCCTCCCCATTTTCCAACTCCTCCCCATTTTACAGTATGTTATATATATCCATACTCTGCCAAGTTGCAACACCAGTTTCATTTTCCAACCCCTCCCCATTTTCCAACCCTCCCCATTTTCCAACCCCTCCCCATTTTCCAACTCCTCCCCATTTTCCAACTCCTCCCCATTTTACAGTATGTTATATATATCCATACTCCGCCAAGTTGCAACACCAGTTTCATTTTCCAACTCCTCCCCATTTTCCAACTCCTCCCCATTTTCCAACTCCTCCCCATTTTACAACTCCTCCCCATTTTCCAACTCCTCCCCATTTTACAGTATGCTATATATATCCATACTCGCCAAGTTGCAACACCAGTTTCATTTTCCAACCCCTCCCCATTTTCCAACCCCTCCCCATTTTCCAACCCCTCCCCATTTTCCAACCCCTCCCCATTTTCCAACTCCTCCCCATTTTCCAACTCCTCCCCATTTTACAGTATGTTATATATATCCATACTCGCCAAGTTGCAACACCAGTCATTTTCCAACCTCCCCATTTTCCAACCCCTCCCCATTTTCCAACCCCTCCCCATTTTCCAACCCCTCCCCATTTTCCAACTCCTCCCCATTTTCCAACTCCTCCCCATTTTACAGTATGTTATATATATCCATACTCTGCCAAGTTGCAACACCAGTTTCATTTTCCAACCCCTCCCCATTTTCCAACCCCTCCCCATTTTCCAACCCCTCCCCATTTTCCAACCCCTCCCCATTTTCCAACCCCTCCCCATTTTCCAACTCCTCCCCATTTTCCAACTCCTCCCCATTTTACAGTATGTTATATATATCCATACTCTGCCAAGTTGCAACACCAGTTTCATTTTCCAACTCCTCCCCATTTTCCAACTCCGACCCATTTTCCAACTCGTCCCCATTTTACAGTATGCTATATATATCCATACTCTGCCAAGTTGCAACACCAGTTTCATTTTCCAACCCCTCCCCATTTTCCAACCCCTCCCCATTTTCCAACCCCTCCCCATTTTCCAACCCCTCCCCATTTTCCAACTCCTCCCCATTTTCCAACTCCTCCCCATTTTACGAGTATGTTATATATATCCATACTCGCCAAGTTGCAACACCAGTTTCATTTTCCAACTCCTCCCCATTTTCCAACTCCGACCCATTTTCCAACTCGTCCCCATTTTACAGTATGCTATATATATCCATACTCGCCAAGTTGCAACACCAGTTTCATTTTCCAACTCCTCCCCATTTTCCAACCCCTCCCCATTTTCCAACTCCTCCCCATTTTCCAACTCCTCCCCATTTTACGGTATGTTATATATATCCATACTCTGCCAAGTTGCAACACCAGTTTCATTTTCCAACCCCTCCCCATTTTCCAACCCCTCCCCATTTTCCAACCCCTCCCCATTTTCAAACCCCTCCCCATTTTCCAACTCCTCCCCATTTTCCAACTCCTCCCCATTTTACAGTATGTTATATATATCCATACTCTGCCAAGTTGCAACACCAGTTTCATTTTCCAACTCCTCCCCATTTTCCAACTCCTCCCCATTTTCCAACTCCTCCCCATTTTACAACTCCTCCCCATTTTCCAACCCCTCCCCATTTTACAGTATGCTATATATATCCATACTCGCCAAGTTGCAACACCAGTTTCATTTTCCAACCCCTCCCCATTTTCCAACCCCTCCCCATTTTCCAACCCCTCCCCATTTTCCAACCCCTCCCCATTTTCCAACTCCTCCCCATTTTCCAACTCCTCCCCATTTTACAGTATGTTATATATATCCATACTCTGCCAAGTTGCAACACCAGTTTCATTTTCCAACTCCTCCCCATTTTCCAACTCCGACCCATTTTCCAACTCGTCCCCATTTTACAGTATGCTATATATATCCATACTCTGCCAAGTTGCAACACCAGTTTCATTTTCCAACTCCTCCCCATTTTCCAACCCCTCCCCATTTTCCAACTCCTCCCCATTTTCCAACTCCTCCCCATTTTACAGTATGTTATATATATCCATACTCGCCAAGTTGCAACACCAGTTTCATTTTCCAACCCCTCCCCATTTTCCAACCCCTCCCCATTTTCCAACCCCTCCCCATTTTCCAACCCCTCCCCATTTTCCAACTCCTCCCCATTTTCCAACTCCTCCCCATTTTACAGTATGTTATATATATCCATACTCGCCAAGTTGCAACACCAGTTTCATTTTCCAACTCCTCCCCATTTTCCAACTCCGACCCATTTTCCAACTCGTCCCCATTTTACAGTATGCTATATATATCCATACTCTGCCAAGTTGCAACACCAGTTTCATTTTCCAACCCCTCCCCATTTTCCAACCCCTCCCCATTTTCCAACCCCTCCCCATTTTCCAACCCCTCCCCATTTTCCAACTCCTCCCCATTTTCCAACTCCTCCCCATTTTACAGTATGTTATATATATCCATACTCTGCCAAGTTGCAACACCAGTTTCATTTTCCAACTCCTCCCCATTTTCCAACTCCGACCCATTTTCCAACTCGTCCCCATTTTACAGTATGCTATATATATCCATACTCTGCCAAGTTGCAACACCAGTTTCATTTTCCAACTCCTCCCCATTTTCCAACCCCTCCCCATTTTCCAACTCCTCCCCATTTTCCAACTCCTCCCCATTTTACAGTATGTTATATATATCCATACTCGCCAAGTTGCAACACCAGTTTCATTTTCCAACCCCTCCCCATTTTCCAACCCCTCCCCATTTTCCAACCCCTCCCCATTTTCAAACCCCTCCCCATTTTCCAACTCCTCCCCATTTTCCAACTCCTCCCCATTTTACAGTATGTTATATATATCCATACTCTGCCAAGTTGCAACACCAGTTTCATTTTCCAACTCCTCCCCATTTTCCAACTCCTCCCCATTTTCCAACTCCTCCCCATTTTACAACTCCTCCCCATTTTCCAACCCCTCCCCATTTTACAGTATGCTATATATATCCATACTCTGCCAAGTTGCAACACCAGTTTCATTTTCCAACCCCTCCCCATTTTCCAACCCCTCCCCATTTTCCAACCCCTCCCCATTTTCCAACCCCTCCCCATTTTCCAACTCCTCCCCATTTTCCAACTCCTCCCCATTTTACAGTATGTTATATATATCCATACTCTGCCAAGTTGCAACACCAGTTTCATTTTCCAACTCCTCCCCATTTTCCAACTCCGACCCATTTTCCAACTCGTCCCCATTTTACAGTATGCTATATATATCCATACTCTGCCAAGTTGCAACACCAGTTTCATTTTCCAACCCCTCCCCATTTTCCAACCCCTCCCCATTTTCCAACCCCTCCCCATTTTCCAACCCCTCCCCATTTTCCAACTCCTCCCCATTTTCCAACTCCTCCCCATTTTACAGTATGTTATATATATCCATACTCGCCAAGTTGCAACACCAGTTTCATTTTCCAACTCCTCCCCATTTTCCAACTCCGACCCATTTTCCAACTCGTCCCCATTTTACAGTATGCTATATATATCCATACTCGCCAAGTTGCAACACCAGTTTCATTTTCCAACTCCTCCCCATTTTCCAACCCCTCCCCATTTTCCAACTCCTCCCCATTTTCCAACTCCTCCCCATTTTACAGTATGTTATATATATCCATACTCTGCCAAGTTGCAACACCAGTTTCATTTTCCAACCCCTCCCCATTTTCCAACCCCTCCCCATTTTCCAACCCCTCCCCATTTTCAAACCCCTCCCCATTTTCCAACTCCTCCCCATTTTACAGTATGTTATATATATCCATACTCTGCCAAGTTGCAACACCAGTTTCATTTTCCAACTCCTCCCCATTTTCCAACTCCTCCCCATTTTCCAACTCCTCCCCATTTTACAACTCCTCCCCATTTTCCAACCCCTCCCCATTTTACAGTATGCTATATATATCCATACTCGCCAAGTTGCAACACCAGTTTCATTTTCCAACCCCTCCCCATTTTCCAACCCCTCCCCATTTTCCAACCCCTCCCCATTTTCCAACCCCTCCCCATTTTCCAACTCCTCCCCATTTTCCAACTCCTCCCCATTTTACAGTATGTTATATATATCCATACTCGCCAAGTTGCAACACCAGTTTCATTTTCCAACTCCTCCCCATTTTCCAACTCCGACCCATTTTCCAACTCGTCCCCATTTTACAGTATGCTATATATATCCATACTCTGCCAAGTTGCAACACCAGTTTCATTTTCCAACTCCTCCCCATTTTCCAACCCCTCCCCATTTTCCAACTCCTCCCCATTTTCCAACTCCTCCCCATTTTACAGTATGTTATATATATCCATACTCGCCAAGTTGCAACACCAGTTTCATTTTCCAACCCCTCCCCATTTTCCAACCCCTCCCCATTTTCCAACCCCTCCCCATTTTCAAACCCCTCCCCATTTTCCAACTCCTCCCCATTTTCCAACTCCTCCCCATTTTACAGTATGTTATATATATCCATACTCGCCAAGTTGCAACACCAGTTTCATTTTCCAACTCCTCCCCATTTTCCAACTCCTCCCCATTTTCCAACTCCTCCCCATTTTACAACTCCTCCCCATTTTCCAACCCCTCCCCATTTTACAGTATGCTATATATATCCATACTCCGCCAAGTTGCAACACCAGTTTCATTTTCCAACCCCTCCCCATTTTCCAACCCCTCCCCATTTTCCAACCCCTCCCCATTTTCCAACCCCTCCCCATTTTCCAACTCCTCCCCATTTTCCAACTCCTCCCCATTTTACAGTATGTTATATATATCCATACTCTGCCAAGTTGCAACACCAGTTTCATTTTCCAACTCCTCCCCATTTTCCAACTCCGACCCATTTTCCAACTCGTCCCCATTTTACAGTATGCTATATATATCCATACTCTGCCAAGTTGCAACACCAGTTTCATTTTCCAACCCCTCCCCATTTTCCAACCCCTCCCCATTTTCCAACCCCTCCCCATTTTCCAACCCCTCCCCATTTTCCAACTCCTCCCCATTTTCCAACTCCTCCCCATTTTACAGTATGTTATATATATCCATACTCGCCAAGTTGCAACACCAGTTTCATTTTCCAACTCCTCCCCATTTTCCAACTCCGACCCATTTTCCAACTCGTCCCCATTTTACAGTATGCTATATATATCCATACTCGCCAAGTTGCAACACCAGTTTCATTTTCCAACTCCTCCCCATTTTCCAACCCCTCCCCATTTTCCAACTCCTCCCCATTTTCCAACTCCTCCCCATTTTACAGTATGTTATATATATCCATACTCTGCCAAGTTGCAACACCAGTTTCATTTTCCAACCCCTCCCCATTTTCCAACCCCTCCCCATTTTCCAACCCCTCCCCATTTTCAAACCCCTCCCCATTTTCCAACTCCTCCCCATTTTCCAACTCCTCCCCATTTTACAGTATGTTATATATATCCATACTCCGCCAAGTTGCAACACCAGTTTCATTTTCCAACTCCTCCCCATTTTCCAACTCCTCCCCATTTTCCAACTCCTCCCCATTTTACAACTCCTCCCCATTTTCCAACCCCTCCCCATTTTACAGTATGCTATATATATCCATACTCTGCCAAGTTGCAACACCAGTTTCATTTTCCAACCCCTCCCCATTTTCCAACCCCTCCCCATTTTCCAACCCCTCCCCATTTTCCAACCCCTCCCCATTTTCCAACTCCTCCCCATTTTCCAACTCCTCCCCATTTTACAGTATGTTATATATATCCATACTCTGCCAAGTTGCAACACCAGTTTCATTTTCCAACTCCTCCCCATTTTCCAACTCCGACCCATTTTCCAACTCGTCCCCATTTTACAGTATGCTATATATATCCATACTCTGCCAAGTTGCAACACCAGTTTCATTTTCCAACTCCTCCCCATTTTCCAACCCCTCCCCATTTTCCAACTCCTCCCCATTTTCCAACTCCTCCCCATTTTACAGTATGTTATATATATCCATACTCTGCCAAGTTGCAACACCAGTTTCATTTTCCAACCCCTCCCCATTTTCCAACCCCTCCCCATTTTCCAACCCCTCCCCATTTTCAAACCCCTCCCCATTTTCCAACTCCTCCCCATTTTCCAACTCCTCCCCATTTTACAGTATGTTATATATATCCATACTCTGCCAAGTTGCAACACCAGTTTCATTTTCCAACCCCTCCCCATTTTCCAACCCCTCCCCATTTTCCAACTCCTCCCCATTTTCCAACTCCTCCCCATTTTCCAACCCCTCCCCATTTTACAGTATGTTATATATATCCATACTCTGCCAAGTTGCAACACCAGTTTCATTTTCCAACTCCTCCCCATTTTCCAACCCCTCCCCATTTTCCAACTCCTCCCCATTTTCCAACTCCTCCCCATTTTACAGTATGTTATATATATCCATACTCGCCAAGTTGCAACACCAGTTTCATTTTCCAACCCCTCCCCATTTTCCAACCCCTCCCCATTTTCCAACCCCTCCCCATTTTCAAACCCCTCCCCATTTTCCAACTCCTCCCCATTTTCCAACTCCTCCCCATTTTACGAGTATGTTATATATATCCATACTCTGCCAAGTTGCAACACCAGTTTCATTTTCCAACTCCTCCCCATTTTCCAACTCCTCCCCATTTTCCAACTCCTCCCCATTTTACAACTCCTCCCCATTTTCCAACCCCTCCCCATTTTACAGTATGCTATATATATCCATACTCGCCAAGTTGCAACACCAGTTTCATTTTCCAACCCCTCCCCATTTTCCAACCCCTCCCCATTTTCCAACCCCTCCCCATTTTCCAACCCCTCCCCATTTTCCAACTCCTCCCCATTTTCCAACTCCTCCCCATTTTACAGTATGTTATATATATCCATACTCTGCCAAGTTGCAACACCAGTTTCATTTTCCAACTCCTCCCCATTTTCCAACTCCGACCCATTTTCCAACTCGTCCCCATTTTACAGTATGCTATATATATCCATACTCTGCCAAGTTGCAACACCAGTTTCATTTTCCAACTCCTCCCCATTTTCCAACCCCTCCCCATTTTCCAACTCCTCCCCATTTTCCAACTCCTCCCCATTTTACAGTATGCTATATATATCCATACTCTGCCAAGTTGCAACACCAGTTTCATTTTCCAACCCCTCCCCATTTTCCAACCCCTCCCCATTTTCCAACCCCTCCCCATTTTCCAACCCCTCCCCATTTTCCAACTCCTCCCCATTTTCCAACTCCTCCCCATTTTACAGTATGTTATATATATCCATACTCTGCCAAGTTGCAACACCAGTTTCATTTTCCAACTCCTCCCCATTTTCCAACTCCGACCCATTTTCCAACTCGTCCCCATTTTACAGTATGCTATATATATCCATACTCGCCAAGTTGCAACACCAGTTTCATTTTCCAACTCCTCCCCATTTTCCAACCCCTCCCATTTTCCAACTCCTCCCCATTTTCCAACTCCTCCCATTTTACGATGTTATATATATCCATACTCGCAAGTTGCAACACCGTTTCATTTTCCAACCCCTCCCCATTTTCCAACCCCTCCCCATTTTCCAACCCCTCCCCATTTTCCAACTCCTCCCCATTTTCCAACTCCTCCCCATTTTACAGTATGTTATATATATCCATACTCTGCCAAGTTGCAACACCAGTTTCATTTTCCAACTCCTCCCCATTTTCCAACTCCTCCCCATTTTCCAACTCCTCCCCATTTTCCAACTCCTCCCCATTTTACAGTATGCTATATATATCCATACTCTGCCAAGTTGCAACACCAGTTTCATTTTCCAACCCCTCCCCATTTTCCAACCCCTCCCCATTTTCCAACCCCTCCCCATTTTCCAACCCCTCCCCATTTTCCAACTCCTCCCCATTTTCCAACTCCTCCCCATTTTACAGTATGTTATATATATCCATACTCTGCCAAGTTGCAACACCAGTTTCATTTTCCAACTCCTCCCCATTTTCCAACTCCGACCCATTTTCCAACTCGTCCCCATTTTACAGTATGCTATATATATCCATACTCTGCCAAGTTGCAACACCAGTTTCATTTTCCAACTCCTCCCCATTTTCCAACCCCTCCCCATTTTCCAACTCCTCCCCATTTTCCAACTCCTCCCCATTTTACAGTATGTTATATATATCCATACTCGCCAAGTTGCAACACCAGTTTCATTTTCCAACCCCTCCCCATTTTCCAACCCCTCCCCATTTTCCAACCCCTCCCCATTTTCAAACCCCTCCCCATTTTCCAACTCCTCCCCATTTTCCAACTCCTCCCCATTTTACAGTATGTTATATATATCCATACTCTGCCAAGTTGCAACACCAGTTTCATTTTCCAACTCCTCCCCATTTTCCAACCCCTCCCCATTTTCCAACTCCTCCCCATTTTCCAACTCCTCCCCATTTTACAGTATGTTATATATATCCATACTCTGCCAAGTTGCAACACCAGTTTCATTTTCCAACCCCTCCCCATTTTCCAACCCCTCCCCATTTTCCAACCCCTCCCCATTTTCAAACCCCTCCCCATTTTCCAACTCCTCCCCATTTTACAAGTATGTTATATATATCCATACTCGCCAAGTTGCAACACCAGTTTCATTTTCCAACTCCTCCCCATTTTCCAACTCCTCCCCATTTTCCAACTCCTCCCCATTTTACAACTCCTCCCCATTTTCCAACCCCTCCCCATTTTACGGTATGCTATATATATCCATACTCTGCCAAGTTGCAACACCAGTTTCATTTTCCAACCCCTCCCCATTTTCCAACCCCTCCCCATTTTCCAACCCCTCCCCATTTTCCAACCCCTCCCCATTTTCCAACTCCTCCCCATTTTCCAACTCCTCCCCATTTTACAGTATGTTATATATATCCATACTCTGCCAAGTTGCAACACCAGTTTCATTTTCCAACTCCTCCCCATTTTCCAACTCCGACCCATTTTCCAACTCGTCCCCATTTTACAGTATGCTATATATATCCATACTCTGCCAAGTTGCAACACCAGTTTCATTTTCCAACTCCTCCCCATTTTCCAACCCCTCCCCATTTTCCAACTCCTCCCCATTTTCCAACTCCTCCCCATTTTACAGTATGTTATATATATCCATACTCCGCCAAGTTGCAACACCAGTTTCATTTTCCA
This sequence comes from Lolium rigidum, assembly GCF_022539505.1. Taxonomy (NCBI): domain Eukaryota; kingdom Viridiplantae; phylum Streptophyta; class Magnoliopsida; order Poales; family Poaceae; genus Lolium; species Lolium rigidum. Next base: position 233,615,309 of record NC_061513.1, on the reverse strand, counting down.
ACCCCTCCCCATTTTCCAACCCCTCCCCATTTTCCAACCCCTCCCCATTTTCCAACCCCTCCCCATTTTCAAACCCCTCCCCATTTTCCAACTCCTCCCCATTTTCCAACTCCTCCCCATTTTACAGTATGTTATATATATCCATACTCTGCCAAGTTGCAACACCAGTTTCATTTTCCAACTCCTCCCCATTTTCCAACTCCTCCCCATTTTCCAACTCCTCCCCATTTTACAACTCCTCCCCATTTTCCAACCCCTCCCCATTTTACAGTATGCTATATATATCCATACTCTGCCAAGTTGCAACACCAGTTTCATTTTCCAACTCCTCCCCATTTTCCAACCCCTCCCCATTTTCCAACTCCTCCCCATTTTACAACTCCTCCCCATTTTACAGTATGCTATATATATCCATACTCTGCCAAGTTGCAACACCAGTTTCATTTTCCAACTCCTCCCCATTTTCCAACCCCTCCCCATTTTCCAACCCCTCCCCATTTTCCAACTTCCAATCTCTCTCTCTTCATTCCATGCCACCAGAATTGTTCCTTCATGTCTTGGTACATCTTGGTTCCTCCGCGATGAATGGAATACAGGGTATCATGAGCTTCCTTCAGAATGACTGTTTCAACTCCGAATCTGCTGGTACGCAGAGGCGATCGTTGTACCAGAGAACTCCTTCTTCATCTTCGGTAAATCCCGGTGCCTTTCCTGCAGCTATGCGGTGCTTGATTCCATCAATGCTGGCATTTCCTTTCTGGGCTTCCTTAATCTGACTAATCAAGGTGGGATGGAGCTCAATGCTCGCTAGTAATCCTTCACTAACTAGCTCCTGTCTAAACTGCTCAAACTCTTGATACAAACTAGGCTGTTCTTCTGCGATCATGGAGTTCAACTGACACAGCTGTCTACTTAGAGCATCCGCTACCACATTGGCCTTGCCGGGGTGGTAGTGAATCTCCAGGTCATAGTCCTTAATCAACTCTATCCATCTTCTATGTCTCATGTTTCGCTCCTTCTGGGTGAAAATGTACTTCAGGCTCTTATGACCTGAATAGATCTCACAGCGATTACCCATGAGGTAATGACGCCAAACCTTCAAGGCTAAAACTACAACTGCTAGCTCTAAGTCATGGGTTGGGTAATTCTACTCATGTTGCTTCAGTTGCCTAGACAGATATGATATCACTTTGCCTTCTTGCATCAATACACATCCATTTCCAATATTGGAGGCGTCACAATAGACGTCAAATGGCTTGGTAATATCGGGCATGATCAGTATTGGGGCTGTGGTTAATCTTCTCTTGAGCTGCTGGAAACTCTCTTCACATTTATCAGTCCATTCAAACTTCTTATCTTTCTTCAACAGTTGAGTCATGGGTCTTGCTATGCTTGAAAATCCTTCAAAAAACCTGAGGTAATATCCCGCCAATCCAAGAAATGCACGGACTTCAGTTTGAGTGGTTGGGGCTTTCCATTCTTCAACGGTCTTGATCTTCGTAGGATCCACAGCAATTCCTCCCGTGGACAAGATATGTCCCAGGAATCCTACTTCCTTTAACCAGAACTCACATATTCTAAACTTCGCATACAACTTGTGCTCCCTAAGGGTTTCTAGGATAATGGTCAGATGTTGCTCATGCTCTTCTTCTGACTTGGAGTAGATTAGGATGTCGTCGATGAAGACAACGACAAACTTATCCAGAAAGTTCATAAACATCTTATTCATGAGATTCATGAAATAAGATAGGGCATTGGACAATCCAAATGACATGACATTGTGCTCATACAATCCATATCTGGTGGTGAAAGCAGTCTTGCGAATATCCGTTGCGCGAATCTTCAGTTGATGGTAACAAGTCCTAAGATCAATCTTAGAGAACACTCTGGCACTGGTCAGCTGGTCAAACAGGTCTTCTATCTTTGGCAGGGGGTATTTGTTCTTGATGGTGACATCGTTCAACTTACGGTAATCCGTAAATAAACGAGTGGCACCGTCCTTCTTATCCACAAACAATACCTGGGATCTCCAAGGCGAAGCACTTGGTTGAATCAGAACTTTGTGTAGCATGTCATCCAGTTCCTTTGAAGCATTGTACAGAAGGAAGTGTCGTACACCTTTGAACTGGTCGGAAGTCGAAAATAGTCAGATCTTTGGACCCGATATTCTACGAGAAGCTGAAGAGAAGTTTCACAAGATCTGCGAATACCTCGAGACAACCCAATCGAGACAAAGTTATGCTGACAAGAGACGCCGAGAGATGACCTTCAACATTGGAGACTTTGTGTATCTGAAAGTATCACCCCTCAAAAGAATGCAGAAACTCCAACTCAGAGGAAAGCTTGCCCCTAGATATGTTGGACCCTTCACGGTTTTGAGTCGCCGAGGAGAAGTATCATATCAGCTGGAACTGCCGGAGGAAATGTCAGCTGTGCATAATGTGTTTCACATCTCGTTACTTCGGAATTGTTTGGAAGTTCCCAAGAAGACGGAGGTTTTCAAAAACATAGATCACAGATCTGTGGATATCAACAAATACTTGACCTATCGCGAAGTACCCATCCGTATCCTAGAAGAAGCTTTCAGAATCACCTGCACCAGAAGTATCAAGTTTCTGAAAATTCCGTGGAGCAACCATACGGAAGAAGAAGCCACCTGGGAGTGAGAAGATGATATTATGATTGAATTCCCTGATCTCTTTAGTTCCTAATTTTTCTTTAGATCTCGGGATGAGATCTTTTGTAAGGGGGAAGGGTTTGTAACATCCCAACTTTTCAAATCAATGAAGAATATCAATTCCCTTTCCCTAATTTTGGAGCCAACAAAAACTTACATTGAATTGCTTTGTGTACATAGGGGCATGCATGTATGTTGTGATTATTGCCATGATGCTTGTTTGAAGTGTCTACCAATGTTTCTAAAACCCTAAACCTTGATGATTGGGATCAAAGAGAAACAAAACAAAATACAAGAAAATAAGAATATCATCACATATGAGCCTATGGCCTCTTTTGTAAAACCCTAACCTAGGCCATTTTATTTTGTGTAAATAGTTTGGAAACCTTACTCAACTCATAATAATCACATTTCAAGCAAAGAAATAAAAAACAAATCAAAAGAAATATTACAACCAAGTTACCTGTCATAATGGTCACTTGTGCCATTTTTAACATGTTACCCACTTTGATCCCCTATATTAAGAAATTTCTAAACTAAACTTTCCCAATTCATTTCTCCTCATCCAAGAGCACATCAAGGTGAACACATTTGGTGTTAACAAACCATGCAAATTCTTTTTCAATTGCTTAATATAAGCATGCCAAGTGGCAACATTGAATCGGATTATAGATCATACCAAATTTGAATTTCACCAAACCTCTTCCATTTTGCAAACCAACACCACCACTAGGTGCCAAACATTATTTGAATCACACGCCTAAAATATTTTGGCCAAATTCAAACTCAAACTTCATGCGGCCATTTCATCAAATACTTGGTGGGCATGAATCTGGTTTGAGCACACACCCTATTATCCTTTGGATTTTTGCCTAAACCAGAGATCAAGTGTGATCATTACTGTACTTCTTCACCCCCTGGACCAAACCATGCATTTGCAAGCAATGATCAAAGCAAGGAGAGGACCAGACCTTGCCATGCCATGGTACCATGCCACTACACCGTGCCACTCATCACCCTACGCTCTCCTCTCACCTCCACCATGTCCTGGAGACTCCCCTCTCTCCCCTGATGATGACCATGCCATCCCTTGGCCAAGGAGAGGCTGGCATTGGCCAGCACCGTACGCGCCCAGGACGCCCAGTCATGCCAGCGCGTGCACACTCGCGACACGGACGCGCCAGAGCACGAGCTCGCCCCATCGCCTCAGTCCTTCCATTGACCTCTGCCTCTGCCCATAGCATCACCACGACACCAGCAACGCGCCAGACATGCCCGCTCTCTCTCCCGTGCCCTGTCGTCGTCACCCTCATCGACGACTTCCGCCGGACCAGTGGCAGACGCCGAAGCCTCCCGAGCCATTCCGTTCACCTTTTTCTGCACCATCAAGCACTCGATGATCGCCATGATGCTAGGAACCCCACACCGTCCTCGCGTTGCCCCTTCGTAGCCCAGAGAGCCGTCGCCATGGACGCCACCGTGAACCCCGCAGCACCCCTATCCTGCTATAAATAGAGGCCTCCCCCGCTCCAATTCTTCACAACATTCCACTCCTCTCCTCCCACTGACCCTCCTCGAGCAATCCCTTGTCCCAATTTCACCCACATAGCCTCAATCGATCGCCGGAGCACCGCCAGTACAGTTGCAAGATCGCCGGAGCTAGGAGCCGCCCCAGGAGACGCCGCCGGTACCAGGAGCCTCGCCATCGTCGACAACCTCGCCCTGCATCAATGCCGACGATCGCCGGACCTCCGGTGAGCCATCGACCCCCTAGGCTCGCTGCCAGTAGGGCTCGATCTCGTCGGAGACGACGATGATGGTCCACCGTTCGATCTGCTTCTAATCCTACGGTCCACCGCTAGCGTACCGTTTCGCTGTTAAATAGTCGCTGACAGGCGGGTCCCACTGTCAGGCAGCCCACGCGTGCGAGACGCATAGTTGGGCCAGCCCGTTTTCTTTTCTATCTCTAGCCCAAGTCGTTTCCCGCCAGAGCCCACCTATTTGAATTCGGTATTTTCGTTTTAAATCAAATTTCAACACTGGTGCTTTGCTAAAAATTGAATAACTTAAAATATATAAACCCAAATGGAGTGATTCCAATTTTGTGTGAAAGTATATGAAAAGATCTAACAAACCCCACTAGTCTCAAACCCTAGCTCATTATAGATCACTTGCAAGAAAAATAACAAGTCAATACCTTTTCAAATTTTATATAATTATTAAAAATCAACCATAATGAATTTAGAGGTGATTCCAACTCTCATAATTCACATTTCAGAAACTCTAATTTATTATGCAAAAATATGAAATAGTTTTTTCATATGATCATGGGGTAGAATCAAATAATGGCTATGTAGTCATTTCTAGCCCATTTAAATTATTTCAAATTTAGTATTTCAAATCTATGAGGTGTAGCATCTCTTAAATCACTTTCCCAAGTAATTTGATGTGAGGTGATAACTTTAGTTTCATGGTCTCATATTCTCTTATTTGTGGATATTAAATCTTAGTAATTATAAATGAGAGGAAATTATTTTCCCAAACTAAATAGAGAAAACCCTTGTGTTATGTTGAGTGATGATTGTGATGATGCTAGATCATATTGACTGAGCCATTAAGGATAATTAGTCTCATTAAGTATTGTTTGGTGATTGTTACCTCATATCCGTTTATAGACGCTAGTACCGAAGGCTACGAGGAGGAGGAGGTCTTCTACGAAGAAGAAGAAGAACACTTTGATCAGTACACCAACCAAGGCAAGCTCTACTAATGCCAAGATACTAGTGCAAGATACAATCGCACTAGTATTGTTGTTTACAAGTTTTATCTTTCCAAGCCCAAGTTTTTATCTTACAAGCCTTTACTTTGATTTACCAAGTCTTACCTGTTGGAGTTAATTCTTCTCTAAGTATAGAGTACCACAAGAGTCAAACTTAGCCTAGAGAGAGAAAATGTAGTTACCATCCCTCGTGATTAGTTGCTAGTGCTAAACTAAAATTGACTACTCTAGATGGGAAAGTTTTGAAGGTGAATGTGACTTTTGAATGACACGGTGAATTTGAAAACAACTGATGGTTGGGTTCAGATGCGATACCATTCCAATTTTAGACTACCCCCACAATACCTGATTATGGGTAGGGCTTTAGCTGGAAATTTACGTATCTTAGTATGGATTCCCTCTGAACAAGTGTCATAGAGGTTATACCGAGGCTGCCTCAGTTAAAAGTGAAATGACGTGAAAAGAGATTAATATCCTGTCAACACCCGGATTTTTAAGTCCAGATGCCTATTATGACATTCATCGCAATCCCAGGAATATTGTTGTTGCCAGACATAATAGTCGATAACATAAGTCATCATTCATTACATGCCATAGTCGTCTTACAAATAGAGATCACATGATCCAATATTACACAAATAGTTGATCTAATGATCAACGAACATATTACATAGCGGAAGCGTAACAGAAGTGGACTATTAAATCCACAGGCCAACGTCGGACGTCAGAAGATTCCCTAGTTGTCGTAGACGTCTTGTTGTCCGTCCTCCTGGTACTGCTGCTCTTCTTCATAGTCTGGCCATTTGAATAGCTAGGGACACAGCCGTGAGTACTTTATAGTACTCGCAAAGTAATACTAGTGTAAGTACTATCATTTTTAGAAAAGGGGTGCTAAGCTCTAGTTTATTTTGCATAAAGCCAATTTAAGTTCACAAGTATTTGATAAAAGACTCTTCATGTGCTAACTAACTCAAGCGGGAACATTAGTGTCATTCCCACAACTCAGTTGTAATTCAAGTCCATTCACCATTCACTTCATCAACATTTTCAAGAATATCTGACACCGGAAATTGTATGGCCTTTCCAACCGTCTGTCACCGTGGACGCGGCTATTCGAATAGATTTACACTCTGCAGAGGTTGCACACTTGTGCCACAACATTTGATTACATCCGTCAGGGATAACCTCGAATCATCGTAACTCAGTACGGGGATCATCAACCATAACCTTTCACTTACATACCCTAGTATAGGTACCTCTCCCCATGAGCTTGGCCTCCCAGTGAAGACCAACTGTCAACCTGGGAACTGCACAGGGCTTGGGTCGTACATTCACCTCATTTCACATCATTTCTCATTCTACAATTGTTAGCCCTATGATGCTTGTTCAGAGGGAACCCATACTAAGATGTATAAACTTCCAGTTAAGCCCTACCCATAATCAGGTATTGTGGGGGTACTCAAAAAATTGGAAAGGTATCGCATCCAAACCAATATCAGTTTAATCAAAATCCACCATATCATTCATGTCATATTCACCTTAAAAGCTCTTTAAATAGAATGACTCATCATTCCAAAGTTTTCAAATTCATTTCAAATCACAAGTTCCCATCTAGAGTAGTCAATTTTAGTTGTTAGCACTAGCACTAATCATGAGGGGTGCTATCTTGCTTGGCCATCTTTGAGGCTACTTTACTACTCTAGTAACACTCTAAACTTAGACTAGAGTTAACTATAAAAGTAATCTTTGAGAAACCAAGTAAAAGCTTGTAGGTAAAAACTTGGGATGGGATCATTGCACATAAGGTAAAAGTAATGTTGCCTTGCTCTATTAGAGCTTTGCACTTGCAAGAATATCAGCTTGCAACAATATAACTTGCATTAGTCTAGCTTGCCTTGGTTGGGGTAGTGATCAAAGTTCTCTTCTCCTTCTTCTTGGTAGAATACCTCCTCCTCTTGATAGTCTCCGGTACTAGCGTCTATAAACGAATACGAGGATACAATCACCAAACAATACTTAACTAGACTTAACTAGCCTTAAGGGCTCACCCAAGATGATCTAGCATCATCACTTATCATTTATCCAATAAAATTATGCTAGGGTTCTCCTATTTAGTGTTAGGCAGATAATTTCCTCTTATTGAAAATTGGATTAGGGTTTCCATTTAGTTCCTTTGGAGAAATAATTTCCTCTCATTGAATCTTGTTAAGATTTAATCTTCTCAAATAACAAGGTATAATCACATGTTGACCAAGGTCAACACTTCACACTTATCATTTGAGAAACATGATTTAAATGAGGTTGAGCACCTGATGCAATTTAACACTACCATCATTATGATTTAACATCACTACCTCGTATAAAGTTACTTGGGACAAGAATTAAATGAGGGCAAACACCTCATATGATTTATTATATAGTTTTGGACAATATCACTTGACTAGAAATAACCATATAGTCCTTTATTTCATCTAGGCCATGATCACACAAAGTAACCATGCCATATTTTTTCCTAAACAATCAGAGGGTTTGAAATGTGAATCATAGCATTTGGATTCATCTCAAAATTCATTTTGGTTGGTTTTCTAAATTTATTTGAAGTCTGAAAACTATCTGACTTGTTATTTTTACTATTAAAAATCTACAATAGATATGGATTTGAATCCTATGTAGTTGGATAGAGCTTTTCATAAGCTTTCCAACAATATAAAGTTGGTCAAATTTGGTTTGGTAGATTTTATTTTATTTAGATTTAAAGAGGACACCAGTATGCATTTTCATTGAACTGAATTAAATAAAATTCAAACTATTGGGCTTGCGCGGGAAAAGTAACGGGCCGAAACGGGAGAGAAGGAGTTGGGCTGGCCCAACAGCGCGTCTCGCGCGGCAGGCCGCCTGACAGGTGGGGCATGCCTGTCAGTGTGTTTTAAACACCGAAACGGTATGTTTTAACAGGGGCCGTTGGATTAGAAGCAGATCGGACGAGCGAGGCGCGTCGTCTTCTCCGGCGAGAGGCCGTGGCTCTAGCGGCGAGCCTAGGGGGTGGGAGAGCATACCGAGGCTCCGACGGTCGGCGACGAGGTGCGCGGCGACGTTGTCGAGGACGAGGAAGCGAGCGTTGGTCACGGCAGCGCCGAGGGTGGACGAAATCGATGACGGCGTCTGCTACTGGCTCCGGCGATCGTCGACGCGATTGGGGCTAGCTAGGGCTCAATGTGGATGGGCGAGAGGTCGAGGATGATCAGGAGGAAGAGGGGAAGCGAGGTGTGTGAAGAATTTGTGCGCGGGGGCTCTCCTTTTATAGGGGCGCGAGGTGGCCGAGGGTGCGGAGCAGGTCGACCATGGCGCGGCGATTCCGGTGAGCGAAGGGATAAGACGAGGGTAGGGTTGCGTAGGCAACGTCCAGGCGAAGCTAGGGAGCATGTTGGCTAGGACGGGGACGGTCGGGTTAGCGCGGGCGAGTGTGATGCCGTGCGGCACGGTGGCGGAGAAACGGCGACGATGTCGATGGCGACAGCAGGCGTGCGTGCATAGGAGCGTGTCTGGCGTGCCAGGGGTGGTCGTGTGCAGCGAGGTGGGCGCGTGTACCACCGTGCCCGTGGGCGGCGTCCATGCGCACCCTCGCATGCTCTGGGCGCGTCGGAGCACGTGGTGTTCCCGCTGCAGTGGCGTTCTCCTCCGACCAAGGTTGGTCCAGGCTGGTCCAGTAGGGCTAGGGGATGCTGGGAGACAAGGTCAGCTGAGGTAGAGAGGGGAGGAGCTAGGGTTGGCTTGGTGTGTGCCATCATGGCCGGCATGGGCATGGCCATGCCATGTTTGGCCTCCATCTAGGGTTACTATGCAAGGTTTAGGTTGAGAGGAGGCCAGGGGACATGTGTGAAGCAAGGGGAGACAAGAAATTAGGCCAACACTATTGAGAATAGTGTTTTAGGGATTTGGGTTAGATTTGGATTTCTAGTTTTTGTCAAATTTGCCTTATGCCATTTAATTTGAAAATTGTGAGAGAGAGAGGGATTGGACTTGCTTCAGATGATCCACAACACACATTGGTGGTGGTGGAATTTAAAAATAAAAAGAATCGCAAAATTTCAAAGTGGGTGTGATGTCGAATTTGTTAAAAAGTCCCAACTTTGCTTGAGCATAGTTTTTGATCCAAGATGAATTTGTACTTGTGGTCTTTACCAAAGTTGTTCACCTTGATGTTTACTTGGATGTGGTGCAAAGAGTTGGATTTGTTTGGTTCGAAAATCTCCAAATACAGAGGCTCAAAGTAGTGATCAGACAAAAAATGGCAGATTTGACAATTATCATATGTGACTATGTTTTTGAATTTCTCTTGATTTGATTTGAGTTTCTTTGGTTCAAAAAGTGTTTAAAAGTGTTTAGTAACATTCTACAAGCAATGGCACAAGCCAAAGTGGCCTAGGTTAAAGATTTGCAAAATGGCCATAAGCACATGTGTGTGTTGAATTGGATTTTTCTTAATTTCCTATTTTGGTTCACTTGATCCCAATGGGCATGTGTTAGGGTCTATTTATGGTTAGATTGAGTTTGGTAAAAGGTTTCAAACCATTTGGGTAGGGTATGACTGTATAGGGCAAGATTTATCATTATGGCTAAGTGCCACATATGTCTCTATGCACTTTGTTATTTTATTTTTGGTTTCACCTTGGAGTGGGTCGGTAAGCACTAGGTTAGGTTTGTTGAGGTATTTCAAATCATCTACACAAGGTAGCCATGGCAAAATTTATTATTTGCAAATATAGCCATAGGCTTTTTTCTTATTTAATATCATCTCTTTTTATTTCGTTTTTAATGGATGGTGATAAGAGGGTTGAGGTTTAGGGTTTACTGGGGTTTACAATGGTTCCCCACTATTTAGAAAAGTAAGAAGGGTAGGGGTCAAGATTTACCTATTAGGTCTATATGCCCACATATGTCTTTTTATTTTATTTTAGTTTCTTCGTATTTGATCCACTTTGGTTCTTGAGATGCTTAGGGTTTTAGGGTTTTGGAAGAATGTTCAAAGTAACAAACAAACATTCATGGAAATAACACAAGTATTAGGTATGAGCACTATGCATAGCACCCTATGTAAGAAAAGTTTTAGTTGGTTCTCATTTTTGGATAAAGGAAATTCATTTTCTTCTTTGTTTGAAAAATTGGGATGTTACAAACCCTTCCCCCTTAAACAAATCTCGTCCCGAGATTTTAAGAAAAGTTAGGTTCCTAAGAGAGATTCGGCACTATGATTAACAGGAAAACATACTTGGCATGGCCTGAGGTACCTCCTGTGCTTCTGTTGCATTCATGTGGTAGAGGCGGCCATTGTGGTTGTTCTGGTTCCTTCTGGCGGCGAAGCGGCGCTGTTGCTGGGCAATTGCAGCAGGGTTGGTGGCAGGCTTGGCTAACCTTTTGGGGCACTTATTGGAGTAGTGTCCCACCACTCCACACTCATAACAAGTTATGGTGGATTTGTCCTTGGGGGCGACGGGGATGGCGTTGCTTCCAGTCCTCGGACCAGTGTTGGTGTTGTTGTTTTTCCCATTGTTGTTGTTGCTGTTGGGGTTATTGTTGTTGTTGTGATTGTTGTTGTTATTGCCTCCGGGCTTCGGGGGTCCTCCATGGTTGTTGGTGTAGTTTGGGCGGTAATTATGAGCAGGTGGCCTATTGTTTCTAGGGGTGAACCCTCCAGTTGAGTTGTTGCGGTACTTCTGGGCATTGCTGGACCCATTCTGGTTCATCATCCGGCGTTTGCGGTTCTCGTTGGCTTGGTGAAGCTTCCCTTCCATCTGGATGGCGGATTCCACCAGGGCTTCTAGGTCAGCAAAGGGAATGTTGACCAGTACAGTCTGCATCTCGTCGTGTAATCCGTTCATAATTCTTTCCTTCCACTTCTCGTTGGTGTCGGTCTCATCCGGGGCGTACCTTGACAGAGTAAGAAACCCGTCGCGGTATTCCACCACGGACATCCTTCCTTGCTTGAGTTCGCGGAACTCGTCTCTCATCTTCTTGATCAGTCCTTGTGGTCATTATTTGTCCCGCATTCATTGCACGAGCACTCGTCCACCAGGCTCTTGCAGGTCCTGACAGGTAGTAGGTGGCGAACAGTACTTTCTCTGCGGCTTCTACTCCCGCAACTTCCAGGTTGTTCTCCATTGTCTGGAGCCAATCATCTGCGTCAAGGGGCTCTTCGGTCTTGCTGAACATGGGTGGGTTGGTGTTCTGAAAGTTCTTCGGCTTCGATCCAGGGTGATCGTGGTTTCCATGGCCATGATTGTTGTTAGCGATCTGTTGCAGTGCATCTATGTTGGCTTGGCGTTCAGCTCTCTCGGCTTCTCGGTCTTCCATCATCATCTCCAACATCTGCATCATGCCGTCTTGGTTGGTGCTGCGGGTTGGTGGGACCATCTGAACATTGAGGTAGATGCTAAGATAAGAGGGAAATTTCTAGGGTTTGTTTGGTTTAAAGTTCAAGAAGTTCAAAAGTTCAAAACTTGAAAACTTGAGTAGTGTTGAGGGGGTAAAAACCAACAACACTTTTTCATTCATACCAAACATCACACATTACAAATCTAACACACCGTTGGTTTGAAGAACAATTCATTCGCTCTAAGATACAAGGGGATCCTGATACAACTCACACCTACTCAAGTGCTTTAGTGATACTACTCTTGGGTGGATCCTTCGTCTTCACGGGTAATGTGTTTGGCGAAAGGTGAGGGCGTTGTCCAACTCCTTGCGGGTCTTGTACAGCATGAAGTCCAGGTGTGCTACATAGTGGTTCATCTCCATGTGCGGGGGCATGGTCATCGGTCTTCCCATGGGGTCATGTCTTGGGTAGTAAACAAAGCGAGTGTTCTTGATCTTGTTCTCATTTTGTCCACACAGACGGGCAATTGCTTCTTGCATAGCTCTGACTAGTCCTTCCTTCCAAGTGTTTCCTATTACCGAAAACCAAAAGGTTTCCCATATTGGGGCTCCAAGCTTTCTTCGCAGATCTGCAGTAACTTCCCACCGAGGTGGTCCTCCTGAGTGATTATTGAGGGGTATTCCGAAGAACTCGGGATACGGGCGTCCTAAATATTCAACTAGTTGCTTCAAATCCTTCTCGAACATGAGGTTTCCTCCGTGGCCAAGTTGATAGGACTTGTAGGTGTACTCCATATGTGAGCAATTAGGATGAGTAAGTTAAAGAAGTGGTCAAGTGTGTAAAGTTTTATGTAGTTCTACAAGGAAAAGTAGAGCATGAATTTCTCTTTTTGAAAAAAGATCTCAAGGATAAGAATGAGAATAAGTTTTTCACAAATATTCACTTCTTTGGCTTTGAAACTAAGTTTTTCAGACGTCCATTCTAACTAGGGTCTCCTAAGGTCAAACAATGGCTCTGATACCAACTTGTCAACACCCGGATTTTTAAGTCCAGATGCATATTATGCCATTCATCGCAATCCCAGGAATATTGTTGTTGCGAGACATAATAGTCGATATCATAAGTCATCATTCATTACATGCCATAGTCTTCTTACAAATAGAGATCACATGATCCAATATTACACAAATAGTTGATGTAATGATCAACGAACATATTACATAGCGGAAGCGTAACGGAAGTGGACTATTAAATCCACAGGCCAACGTCTGACGTCAGAAGATTCCCTAGTTGTCGTAGACGTCTTGTAGTTCGTCCTCCTCGTACTGCTGCTCTTCTTCATAGTATGGCCATTTGAATAGCCAGGGACACAACCGTGAGTACTTTAAAGTACTCGCAAACTAATACTAGTGTAAGTACTATCATTTTTAGAAAAGGGGTGCTAAGCTCTAGTTTATTTTTCATAAAGCCAATTTTAGTTCACAAGTATTTGATAAAAGACTCTTCATGTGCTAACTAACTCAAGTGGGAACATTAGTGTCATTCCCACAACTCAGTTGTAATTCAAGTCCATTCACCATTCACTTCATCAACATTTTCAAGAAATATCTGACACCGGAAACTGTATGGCCTTTCCAACTGCCCATCACCGTGGACACGGCTATTCGAATAGATTTACACTCTGCAGAGGTTGCACACTTGTGCCACAACATTTGATTACATCCGTCAGGGATAACCCCGAATCATCGTAACTCAGTACGCGGATCATCAACCATAACCTTTCACTTACATACTCAAAGAGCCGATCCACCCATGATTCAGACGAGGTGTCCGAATATATGGTGGTCCTACTTGATCAAGGTAAAGCTAATGAGATCTACGACGATGTGGGGTTTTCACCGCATAATCGGATCGTCCTACTCCAGGTTGGGCCTCGCGGCCACGCACGGTGATCGTAAGCCGATCCTAAACAAGGCCTAAAAACCAACACGAGGTTGATCCTCGGAACATCCTGCTTAGGGCCAACGAACGACACCCTACGTGCCGCTGGATCCTCCCCCTTTGTAAGGCCTAACTATTGCAGATATTAAACTAATCCTTGTAGAACAAGGAGCAACCGTAACGGATCAGATCTACTAAACTATGATCAAGCGGGGTGCCGCCCCTACACCTAAGATAGGCGTAAGGGCGGCTAGACATGCAAGGGTTGCACTACGAAAGCATGTAACATGAAGAACAATGCTAACCCTAACATGTCTAAGATAACTACGTTGCTCGCCATCAAAAAGGCTTCGATACGAGCAACGCGTGAACAACGTAGGCAGGCTTGTGCTGCCTAGATCGCAAGATGCGATCTAGGCAGCATGACGCTTACCGGTAGAAACCCTCGAGACGAAGGAGTTGGCGATGCGCCGAGATTTGTTTGTGGTTGAACGTTGGTTGTTGTTTATTCCATAAACCCTAGGTACATATTTATAGTCCAAGCGGACTTTCTAATGTGGGCGTGCACTAAACCGTGCACGAGTAAGATTCTAACTTCTAAACTAAAATGCGATCTAATATGTTACAGATACACGGGCAATTAAGCCCAACTTGGTAAAAGGCCGATTCACGTATTCCTTCTATATATATATTCTTCACGTCCATCTTGATCGCGGCCCACCTCTGACTCGGTCAAATTCTGGTGATAACACATGCCCCCCTGGTTTTGGAAATGACATTTCCAAAATCATTACGCTTTCTTTCGTCGGGTCATGTCGTAGCAGAGCAGAACTGCCGCAGAATCTTCATCATTATGCCTTGCCCCTTCCACTTCTCCACGTGGCCGTAAAATTTTCCTGTTGGGCAACATCTCCTCGGAAGCTGCTGTGGCATTGAATCTCTCTCATATCCCCTTTATTTAACCGTTCTAAACAGCTTCCGCCTCCTTCGTCCTCCTCGCATTAGCACCAAAAACCCTCTGTGCCGCCATGTCTTCTTCCTCTTCCTCCGAGTTTTCCTACGGGTCCGACTCCTCCCGCGAGACGCCGCCGGAAGTTCGTGCCCCGGAAGACTGGGACGAGGAGAGCCATGCCCCCTCCATTTGGTCTGAGGACGACAAGTCCTTGACCAGCGGGGATGAAGATCTTCAGTTCCTCGCCGATGGGGAACTGGAGCCAAAAAGCGAGGACGACCAGTTCTCCTGGGACGGCTGCCCCACCTCTGAAGAAGAGGGAGAAGAAGACGACGACGATGACGACTCCCTCGAAGGCTACCCGCCGGCGAAGCGCCTCCGCATGTGGTGGGACGACGATAGCAGCGACGACGAAGACGGGGATGAAGCCCCCGTGGAGGGCTACGGGAGTAGCGAAGAGGAGCCCATCGGCAGCAGTGCCGATGAGAGTTCTGAGGATGACGATGAGGGCAGTGATGGCCCATAGATTAGGATCTAATAGTATAGGCCTAGCAGTAGTAGATTGGTCAATAGACCCTTCTTTTGTTCTTCCCTCCTTGAGCAATCGGCTCCCCATTGTAAGAAACCCCAATACTAATGAAGAATTTCCTTAGCTTGATTTCGCCGATTTCTTTCATGCTGAGTTTGTCGACTGTTGGCCTAATCCATGCTTAGCGACTGATGGTAACGCATCAGCTCCATGATAATCTGCGAGACAGGCCAATTTAGCCATCCCTCCAAGCTAGCCGGCTTCTGCCGATGACGATGACACAGCCGATCTTAGTAAGCTGGCGACTTGATCTTGGAGCAGGCGACTTTAAAAGAGCCCTGGAACCGCTTTGGATGCTCAAACTGATGACTCTGTAACAGAACACCGCTCTCCAAACCAGTTGTGTCGCAGGGCTAGCCGATTCCAACCAAATCGGCTCCCCAGAGCAACGACCTTCAGGGCGAGCTGCCCCCCGAGCCATACGTGCCGACATTAGCCTTAACTCATAACGTAGCCCCAAGCAGAGAACCTTTACGGTGAGCTGCCCCCCGAGCTTCTTCAGTTCTTGCCGGCCAGATCGGCTCCTTTCCTTTGGTGGATCTGATGCGATCCATCCTTGACCTGATCTACACGTTCAGGCTGCTCTTGGTCTTGTCCTTGAAGAGAGGATCCGAGCTCTTAAGCTACTCCATTAAGGAGTTCTTTCATTAAAACCCTCTTCGTGCTCCATTGACCCTCTGATCGTATCAGTTATTCCTCTTGAGTCGATGGCCATGCATCGGCTTTTATATCCTTAAGTCGATGTCTGCTGCATCGGCTGTGTTCGAAAATTTTCGAATTTTCAGTTTTTTTTTGTTACGGCCGACTAGTGCATCGGCCCCCATATTCCAATACCCATCACCAAAGGATGAGACGCTTCTAGTGCATATCCTCGTGTTCTATCCTCCTGGGTGCCCCCCCGAGCCGATTCTGTCAAGAAAATTGATGGTATCGGCTCTGTTGGATAACATGTTGAACCCAGGCAGAATGGTGGGTGAGGATAATTTTGGCCGATTGCTGGAATCGGCCTCCACGTTGCTTGCTCGGTGAAGGTTTTGTAAGTTCCCTTCATAAATTTTTGGGGCCGATCACAAGGACCAGCCTCACCATGTTTGCTCCTTGACGTGCTCTTGCTACTCGTTCAGGCCGGTAGACAAAACCAGCCTAATCTCTGACTTTATCATGTTAGTGCGCTTGCTGTCGTCCACCTTGGATGTATCGTGTAACCGTGGAGCACTGAGCTTTGTCGGTAGAACGAGCACCATGTTTGTGCCAGCCGATGTTTCATCATCGGCTTTCCTTTGCTTGGGGCGCCACTCCATTTTTCGTGGACGACCCTCTTCATCCAGGGTTCGCTGAACCTTCGCAGCCAGATCAGGCCTTGCCTTCCTCAATGTATGCAAGTATAACCTCTCGGCTTCTTCCGGGCCGCGCAATGGTTGAACCCTGCGTTTCTGGGAACGGCTGAGTCCGTCAGGGCACCACCTTGGCCGGTGGTACCTGTCCTCTTCTTCTCCCTCGTCTTCTGAATCTTCGAGATCTTCCAACCGAGGGGACTCAGCTCGTTTGCTCTGTGGCGGGAGAGGTCCCAAGCGCTCGAACACGGACACGTTGGCTGCCTCCTTCTTCTTCCGGTTGCATTCTGGGCAATTGCCGATTTTTGGCAATCGGCTCATTCCTCGAATCCCAGCGAGTGCCTCGAAGAAAGGACAATCCCAGTGTCTGTCCTCGTCGTCCCGCTCCCTTGCCTTTCCCCTGGCGCAACGCTCGTGCTCCTCCTCATCGCGATTATGCCGACGATGTCTTCTAGCCAGACGATTTCTTTCATCATCATCGATGGACCGTCGGCGTTGGTCGTACTGACTCACATACTTGTTGAGGAGGTGATCAGAGAGAGGTCGTTGATATCTTATGTTCTTCACTTCTCCCTCTGTTACGTAGCGCTTGCCGTCTTGGCGGAGCCGATCGCGTGAAGCGGCTTCCTCTGTATCTTTGCTATGAGAGCTGCTTCCCTCATCTCCATCCTTGCCAGCGTGATGTCCAAGATCTACCATGTTGATATTGCACAGGAAACCCGGCTGGCACCCTGCATGGCAAGCATACTCCACCATGTTCACGGCGGGAAAGGGGTGTGTGTCGACCTTCATGGCGTACTGGTTGAAAATCAGACGCCCATTCTCTATCGCCGCTTGGATGTGCTGACGCCACACCCTGCAGTCGTTGGTGGCATGGGAGAGCGAGTTATGCCATTTGCAGTATGGCTTTCCATTCAGCTCTTGCGCCGTGGGGAATTTGAGACCTTCGGGTATCTTCAACTCGCTTTTCCTTGAGTAGGAGGTCGAAGATTTGCTCGGTCTTAGTCACGTCAAAATCAAATCCCCGGGCGGGCCTCGGTGGCTTTACCCATTTGCAGGACACAGGGGTCCCTCCCCGAGTCCACTCAGCCATCGCTACTTCTTGGTCTCCCGCAGGAACTTCGTCTTCCTCTCGCATCGACCGGGGCTACCGCACGCTTGAACTTGTCTTGGTACAGGTCCGGGTGGCGCTGTTCATATGCTGAAAGTTTCTGAACCATGTGCGCCAGCGAGGGATAATCTGCTTGGGAGGCCATGTCCTTGAGCTGTGTTGCAAGGCCTCGCTACCGCCAACTCGATCGCTTCCTTTTCGGTTATACGAACCGAATAACATCGGTTCCTAAGATTCCTGAAGCGCCGGATGTATTCTGTCACAGTTTCTCCGCGCTTCTGACGTAGTTGTGCTAGATCGGCAATGCTAGACTCGGAAGCTTCTGAATGGTACTGCTCATGGAACTGCTCTTCCAACTGCTTCCAGGTTTGGATGGAGTTCGGTGGTAGCGATGTGTACCACCCGAAAGCCGATCCTGTGAGGGACTGCGAGAAGAACCTCACGCGCAACTCATCTGACGCTGAGATCGTGCCCAGCTGTGCCAAATATCGGCTCACATGCTCGATGGAGCTGGACCCGTCTGATCCACTGAACTTTGTGAAGTCCGGGAGCCGATATTTAGGTGGCAGCGGGATCAGTTCGTAGCTGTTGGGGTACGGCTTGGTGTAGCCGAACGCCTTCCTTTTCGGCATCATGCCGAACCGATCTTTCAGAATTGCACAAATCTGATCCGTCGTGATGGCTGAAGGTGTCGAACCCTGAAGATTCGCCGGGGTGGCATACTTAACCAGCCATGCTTGCTTTTCCGGTTCTAAGCCAACTGCAGGAGCTGGGCTTTGGAGGTTTGTCGGGGCGGCGTACTTAGCCAGCCACGATTGCTTCTCAGGATCGGCTCCTGACGTTCCTCCTGCCGTTCCAGAGGCCGCTGTTATTGCAGCCTGGTTCGAGAGTGCCCAGGCGTTGCAGTCCGGCACGTATGCGCATGCGTATCCGTGCGGGACCTCCTTAGGTGGCTCAGGTAGGAATTGGTAGTCACTAGGATCACCACCAATCTTGTAGACGACGTATGCCGATGAGTTCGGCAGTTCCGGTGCTATCCATGCGAACGGCTGGGGCCGGAGCGGCATCTCTCCTTTGAAAGTCCCCGAGCCGATCCCGACGGGGAGTACCGGTGACTCATGATTTCCTGGACGACGCGCGAGCGACACGCTCCAAGGTGTTCACCGGGCTCTCGAGTGGCGGTGCAGCGAATGAGCCACCATGTAGTTGATCTCCTCGCCGCAGCCGACCTGGTGCGTTCTTCTGACGGGGCGGACAGGTCCACTCCATCAAGCGCGCCTTCAGGTGTGAAACCCTTCCACCTGACGCCATGGGAGCGGGTTCGGTGGAAGGAGCCGATGCGTTCGGCTTCGAGGGTTGCCTTGATCTCGTCATGCTTCTTCTTGAGCTCATCAGGCAGATCCTCGTACTTGACCGGAGTGCTTTCCGCCATCTCGGACGTAGATGGCGATGTCGTGGATGTCGTCGATGGTCCCACCGGGCGTGCCAGAATGTGTTGACGTCAGAAACCCCCTGGCGGGCAGAGACGGGCAACACGGTAGAGCCGGGAACAACTAGGGCTGCGGCTGGCCCCAGTCCCTCAGAGCGACGGCCCGCAAAGCCTCCTGGTCGCACGCACCGATGTTTATCACAAGGGCGTGCCACCTGACCTATACCTGGCCAGGAAGGTGTAGATGATGCCTCGCTTAGTTTCCTACAGGGCACACACGTAAACGTTAAATACGAGCCTCGATCGGCTCTCAGGTTATCCTGTGAATCGGCTCAAAGAGCCGATCCACCCATGATTCGGACGAGGTGTCCGAATATATGGTGGTCCCGCTTGATCAAGGTAAAGCTAATGAGATCTACGACGATGTGGGGTTTTCACCGCATAATCGGATCGTCCTACTCCAGGTTGGGCCTCGCGGCCACGCACGGTGATCGTAAGCCGATCCTAAACAAGGCCTAAAAACCAACACGAGGTTGATCCTCGGAACATCCTCGCTTAGGGCCAACGAACGACACCCTACGTGCCGCCGGATCCTCCCCCCTTTGTAAGGCCTAACTATTGCAGATATTAAACTAATCCTTGTAGAACAAGGAGCAACCGTAACGGATCAGATCTACTAAACTATGATCAAGCGGGTGCCGCCCCTACACCTAAGATAGGCGTAAGGGCGGCTAGACATGCAAGGGTTGCACTACGAAAGCATGTAACATGAAGAACAATGCTAACCCTAACATGTCTAAGATAACTACGTTGCTCGCCATCAAAAAGGCTTCAGTACGAGCAACGCGTGAACAACGTAGGCAGGCTTGTGCTGCCTAGATCGCAAGATGCGATCTAGGCAGCATGACGCTTACCGGTAGAAACCCTAGAGACGAAGGAGTTGGCGATGCGCCGAGATTTGTTTGTGGTTGAACGTTGGTTGTTGTTTATTCCATAAACCCTAGGTACATATTTATAGTCCAGCGGACTTTCTAATGTGGGCGTGCACTAAACCGTGCACGAGTAAGATTCTAACTTCTAAACTAAAATGCGATCTAATATGTTACAGATACACGGGCAATTAAGCCCAACTTGGTAAAAGGCCGATTCACGTATTCCTTCTATATATATATTCTTCACGTCCATCTTGATCGCGGCCCACCTCTGACTCGGTCAAATTCTGGTGATAACAGGTTTCCATTTAGTTCCTTTGGAGAAATAATTTCCTCTCATTGAATCTTGTTAAGATTTAATCTTCTCAAATAACAAGGTATAATCACATGTTGACCAAGGTCAACACTTCACACTTATCATTTGAGAAACATGATTTAAATGAGGTTGAGCACCTCATGCAATTTAACACTACCATCATTATGATTTAACATCACCAACTAACCCAATATGAGATTATGTAAACCATGGTCACTACCTCATATAAAGTTACTTGGGACAAGATTTAAATGAGGGCAAACACCTCATATGATTTATTATATAGTTTTGGACAATATCAATTGACTAGAAATAGCCATATAGTCCTTTATTTCAACTAGTCCATGATCACACAAAGTAACCATGCCATATTTTTTCCTAAACAATTAGAGGGTTTGAAATGTGAATCATAGCATTTGGATTCATCTCAAAATTCATTTTGGTTGATTTTCTAAATTTATTTGAAGTCTGAAAACTCTCTGACTTGTTATTTTTACTATTCAAAATCTACAACAGATATGGATTTTAATCCAATGTGGTTGGATAGATATTTTCATAAACTTTCCAACAATATAAAGTTGGTCAAATTTGGTTTGGTAGATTTTGTTTTATTTAAATTTAAAGGACACCAGTATGCATTTTCATTGAATTGAATTAAATCAAATTCAAACTATTGGGCTTGCGCGGGAAAAGTAACGGGTCGAAACGGGAGAGAGGGAGTTGGGCTGGCCCAAAAGCGCGTCTCGCGCGGCAGGCCGCCTGACAGGTGGGGCACGCCTGTCAGTGTGTTTTAAACACCGAAACGGTATGTTTAAACAGGGGTCGTTGGATTAGAAGCAGATCGGACGAGCGAGGCGTGTCGTCTTCTCCGGCGAGAGGCCGTGGCTCAAGCAGCGAGCCTAGGGGGTGGGAGAGAATACCGAGGCTCCGGCGGTCGGCGGCGAGGTGCGCGGCGATGTTCTCGAGGACGAGGAAGCGAGCGGTGGTCGCGGCAGCTCTGGGGTGGACGAAATCGACGTCGGCGTCTGCTACTGGCTCCGGCGATCGTCGACGCGATTGGGGCTAGCTAGGTCTCAATGTGGATGGGTGAGAGGTCGAGGATGATCAGGAGGAAGAGGGGAAGCGAGGTGTGTGAAGAATTTTAGTGCGGGGGCTCTCCTCTTATAGGGGCGTGAGGTGGCCGAGGGTGCGGAGCAGGTCGACCATGGCGCGGCGATTCCAGTGAGCGAAGGGATAAGGCGAGGGTAGGGTTGCGTAGGCGACATCCAGGCGAAGCTAGGGAGCATGTTGGCTAGGACGGGGACGGTCGGGTTAGCGCTGGCGAGTGTGATGCCGTGCGGCACGGTGGCGGAGAAACGGCGACAGCAGGCGCGCGGGCAAAGGAGCGTGTCTGGCGGGCTCCTGGTGATGTGGCGGTGCTCCAGGCAAAGAGAAGGGGGCCAGGGCTGGTCGTGTGCAGCAAGGCGGGCGCGTGTCCTGCCGTGCCCGTGGGCGGTGTCCATGCACACCCTGGCATGCTCTGGGCGCGTTGGAGCACGTGGTGTTCCCGCTGCTGTGGCATTCTCCTCCGACCAAGGTTGGTCCAGGCTGGTCCAGGAGGGCTAGGGGATGCTGGGAGACAAGGTCAGCTGAGCTAGAGAGGGGAGGAGCTAGGGTTGGCTTGGTGTGTGCCATCATGGCCGGCATGGGCACGGCCATGCCATGTTTGGCCTCCATCTAGGGTTACTATGCAGGGTTTAGGTTGAGAGGGGGCTAGGGGACATGTGTGAAGCAAGGGGACACAAGAAATTAGGCCAACACTATTGAGAATAGTGTTTTTGGGATTTGGGTTAGATTTGGATTTCTAGTTTTTGTCAAATTTGCCTTATGCCATTTAATTTGAAAATTGTGAGAGAGAGGGATTGGGCTTGCTTCAGATGATCCACAACACACATTGGTGGTGGTGGAATTTTAAAAAAAAAGAATTGCAAAATTTCAAAGTGGGTGTGATGTTGAATTTGTTAAAAAGTCCCAACTTTGCTTGAGCATAGTTTTTCATCCAAGATGAATTTGTACTGGTGGTCTTTACCAAAGTTGTTCACCTTGATGTTTACTTGGATGTGGTGCAAAGAGTTGGATTTGTTTGGTTTGAAAATCTCCAAATACAGAGGCTCAAAGTAGTGATCAGACTAAAAATGGCAGATTTGACCATTATCATATGTGCCTAGGTTTTTGAATTTATCTTGATTTGATTTGAGTTTCTTTGGTTCAAAAAGTGTTTAAAAGTGTTTAGTAACATTCTACAAGCAATGGCACAAGCCAAAGTGGCCTAGGTTAAAGATTTGCAAAATGGCCATAAGCACATGTGTGTGTTGAATTGGAATTTTCTTAATTTCCTATTTTGGTTCACTTGATCCCAATGGGCATGTGTTAGGGTCTATTTCGGGTTAGATTGAGTTTGGTAAAAGTTTTCAAACCATTTGGGTAAGGTATGAGGGTATAGGGCAAGATTTATCATTATGGCTAAGTGCCACATATGTCTCTATGCACTTTGTTATTTTATTTTTGGTTTCACCTTGGAGTGGGCTGGTAAGCACTAGGTTAGGTTTGTTGAGGTATTTCAAATCATCTACACAAGGTAGCCATGGCAAAATTTATTATTTGCAAATATAGCCATAGGCTTACATAGGCCTTTTTCTTATTTAATATCATCTCTTTTTATTTTGTTTTTAATGGATGGTGATAAGAGGGGTGAGGTTTAGGGTTTAGTGGGGTTTACAATGGTTCACCACTATTTAGAAAAGTAAGAATGGTAGGGGTCAAGATTTACCTATTAGGGCTATATGCCCACATATGTCTTTTTATTTTATTTTAGTTTCTTCATATTTGATCCACTTTGGTTCTTGAGATGGCTAGGGTTTTAGGGTTTTGGAAGAATGTTCAAAGTAACAAACAAACAATCATGGAAATAACACAAGTATTAGGTATGAGCACTATGCATAGCACCCTATGTAAGAAAAGTTTTTGTTAGTTCTCATTTTTGGATAAAGGAAATTCATTTTCTTCTTTGTTTGAAAAATTGGGATGTTACATATCCTACCCAATCCCTGTGCAGTTCCTAGGATGCCAGTTTGCCATCACTAGGAGGCCAAGCTCATAGGGGAGGTGCCTATACTAGGGTATGTAAGTGAAAGGTTAATGGTTGATGATCCGCATACTGAGTTATGATGATTCAGGGTTATCCCTGACGGATGTAATCAAAAGTTGTGGCACAAGAGTACGACCTCTGCAGAGTGTTAAACTATTCGAATAACCGCGTCTGCGGTCATGGACAGTTGGATGGCCATACTGTTCTGTTGTGAGATGTTTTCTAAAAATAGATGGTGACTTGAAATGTGACTTTGACTTGAATCACAACAGAGTTGTGGGAATGACACTAATGTTCCCACTTGAGTAAGTCTAGGTAAATTAAGAGTCTTAACTAGTAAGTGCTTATGAAATAAAACTGGCTTTGTGCAAATGAACCTAGAGCTTAGAACCTACTTAGAGCTATTAGTACTTCTATTAGTATAGTTTGGGAGTACTTTAAAGTACTCATGGCTTTGTCCCTGGCTATTCAAATGGCCAGACTATGAAGAGGAGAACCAGTACTCAGAAAGTGGACAGCAAGATGTCTACGATAACTAGGACTACCTCCTGACGTCAAGCATTGCCTGTGGAACAGATGGACCGCTACTACGTATCTTCCGCTATGTGTTATGTATTTGATCTTTAGATCAATTGTTGTATTGAGACTGGATCATGTGATCCTTTGATGTAAGACAATTATGGTTTGTAATGAATGATGTGCTGTGATATGAACTTATTATGTCGTGCAAAAACAATCTTCCTGGGATTGCGATGTACGGCATAATAGGCATCTGGAATTAAAAATCCGGGTGTTGACAACACCGCACAACTATACAAGGGTAAGGTTACCGCCGAGTCCGGATTGCCGTGGTTGGAGGCAATAGTATAACGGGATGCCTTTAGGGCTACCCATCCGGAAGACACTATGGGTCTCCTGGCTTGGCGGTGGAGCCACGCTCAAAGTGAGGTGAGCTGCCATAATGCCGGGGAGGTACATACTCCATAGGGTAGGATCCTGTGCTAAGATGAAATAGGCAAAAGGCTATGTCCGAGTTTTTGTCATGGCATAGTTGATATGCGGGGATGATGCCCACATGATGAACTCGCGGATCTTGTGGGGAAAGTGTGCAAACTCTGCAGAGTCAAATCTATTCGAATAGCCGTGTCCGCACCCATGGACGGTTGAAACGGCTGTTGCTTAGTCTAATGAGTTTTATTTGAGAAAGTGTTTACCAAAGGAAAAAAAGGAACTTGTTTTCAGAGTACCGAAAGGGTACTAGAATGGTTTGGTTGACCATATGGAGATGGTCGGAAAGGAAATAAACTGGGTTACTCCCATCCTAGTGTTTTATGTTGTAGAACTCTTTTGAAGTATCTTCTTCAACAAAGATATATAGATGTCATATGATCTTGTTAGTGTCCCCTTCAACTGTGATGTTGGGATGCTACATCCACAAGAGAAACTATTTCTCTTTCTTGTGCTATATCCACAAGAGAAACTACTTCTTTTCTACATGCTGTTTACACAAGAGAAATTAGCTCTCCCCTCTTGTCATCTAGATTAGCACTTGTTATCTTGCACTCGTGCAAAGTACCTTCTTGATGGTTTGCGAGTACAATTCCAAATGTACTCACGGCTTTGTCCCTGGCTATTTACTTGGCCAGACTTGGAGGAATTCGACAAATGAACAAGGACTTGGCTGACGTCTATGCGAGCTAGGAACGTCTTCCCAGCCAGTTTCCGGTAGGGTTAAGGAAGATGACTCGGGCTCTACGCTACTGAAGTGATTCCGCTACTCTGATGATTAAGTTAGGCCCTTCGAGGCTATTATGTAAAGATTGGTCATGTGACCTTGTTGTAATTTTCTTATTCCGTTTTGTAATGGGTGATGTAACTTTGATATCAGTTCGGTTATGTGTTCATGGCGCACTGATCATGGGAAGGTGAACTGTATACATAACGGGAATTTCAGACAGCTAGTCCGGGGTCCCCACAGTCATCCAATCTATCCCAAGTATTACCTCTAAGCCTTGGGCTCCTAGAACTATGAGTTTAGCTTGGAATGGTACTCCTTGGATTTCTATAGGGACTTGTTTGCAGGATAGATGGGTTTTGGCAGTGGATCCGAGTATTTGCACTAGAATGAGTCTATCCATAAGAGTTAGTGTCATCCCACTTTTCTTAACAAAGGGTTCAGTAACAAAAGAATGCGATGCTCTGGAATCAAATAAAACTCTTGCAGCGGTGGAGTGGACTAGGAACATACCCATCACAATGTCGGGAGATTCCTCAGCTTCCTCAACATTGACATGATTCAGATGTCCCCTGGCAGCATTGACTTGTTTCTTTGGGTGGGGGCTTCTTTCCAGTTGCATCATGAGCTTTTCCTTGGTGCATTGGGGCACTGAGTGGCGTTCATCTTAGAGGGGCACTCACGAGAGAAGTGTCCAGGCTGTCCACAAGCAAAACAACCATCCCCCGGCGCACGAACATTGGGGTTATTGTGAGGGTTGTTGTTTTTGTAGTTTCCTCCTCCAGAACGTTGTGGCATAGCTTGGAAATTGGGGTTGTTGTTGGTAGGGCGATAAGCTGGGGCTAGAGCTCTCTAGGGCTGAGGCGCCGGCCTTGGTGGAGGCGGGCTGCGGAACCTTGCATTGTTGGGTCCACTCTGCTGCTACTGCATCTTGCGCTTGCGGGTCTCATAGGCGGCCTTGCGCTTTGATCCAACCATGATGGCAGCATCCACCAGCGCTTCCAGGTCCAGATAGGGAACAGCCACCAGGATGCTATGGATCTCCTCATGCAGACCATTAAGGAAACGGTCTCGCTTCTTCCCGTCGGTGTCGGTGTCATGAGGGGCGTACCTAGCCAGAGTGTTGAACTTATCAAGGTACTGGAACACACTAGTGTTCTTCTACTTCAGGTTGAAGAACTCATCTCTTTTCATCTTGATTAGTCCAGTGGGGATGTGGGCTTTGCGGAACTTAGTGGTGAACTCTTCCTAGTTGATCACATGGCGTTCAGCTTGCATGGCCTTTAAATTTTCCCACAACGCCCTAGCAGGTCTAGCAAGGAAGTGCGTGGCGAGAATCACTTTCTCATTGTCTCCAATAGCGGCAACTTCTAGATTGTTCTCAATGGTGCGGAGCTAGTCGTCCGCATCAAGAGGTGCAGTGCACTTGGAGAACACGGGTGGGTTGGTGTTATAGAAGTCTCTCAGTCGGGACCTTGGTGCTTCCTCACCATTCCCCTCATTGTTGTTGTTGTTACCCGCGACAAGCTATGCAATCTGCTGCAGTGCCGCAATGTTGGCTTGACTTTCAGCTCAGGCAACTTGGCAATCCTCCATTAGAAGGCCCATGATCTGGGCCATGTTGGGATTAGGTGGGGTGAAGGGTCGTCCTGGCTTCCAGAACCGCCATGGCGAGTTTCAACCATCTGATGAGACAAAGGTATAAGGCAAAGGGAAAAACACCAATAGGCAAGGATCTTCTAAGGGGGGAGATTGGATGCATAAAAACTTGTTGAAAATTCAAAAAGAAATAAACACATAAACAAATGCAAGCATAACCATAGCGTAGATACTACCAAAAGATCATAGTTTCACAACCAAGTCAAGGTCACAGCTAGACCAACATCGTACGTCGTGATAAAGAGGGACAACATCACATAACATCGCTATCGAAGGTGCATCGGACTAGTCGTTGTCGAGGACAATAGTGTCGTCCTCGAACAGGGGGCTCAACAGGGTCATCCTCCTCCTCAACCGTCGACTCCTGGCGTGGAAGGGGCTCGGGGTCCTCCGGTTCGTTGTTGATGAAGGCAAGGTCCTCCTGATCCTCATCCTTGTCTTTCCCGTACCATTTGTACCCCTCATCCTCCATGTAGTCATCGTCGTCACTCAGGAGTGCGGTATTCTCCATACGGAGATCCTCACCCACATCCTGAGCAGTCTCAATCTTGTCCTCGGGCTCACGGAGGGCGGCCTTGAGGTGCATCACCTTGACCTTCAGCATATAGTTGGACTCTCAAACTCGAAGTTTCATCCTCCTCTGGCGGCGGCCCTCGAGCTTCGCTAACTTCAGCTCCTCCTTGGCCTCTTCAAGCTCGGACTTCAGCACCTCATTCTCCATCCTGTTGGGGTCGAGGCTGGCCTGAGTCTTGTAGAGCAGGTACTCCATCTGGGCAGCCTGGCGACCGAGTGGGCAAGTGTAAGGCACCACGGTGGCGATTCCCTCCTCGTTGTGGCATCCCAAGTGGGCATGGGGAAGTCCCTTGGACTCCAGCTCCTCACGGTGGTGAAACACAAGGCGAGCAAGGGCTGCCTGCATCAACCTCACAAGTCCTTCCTCCCAAGTGCGATCGAACAACTGGAGCTCAATCTCCTCGAGGTTCGCCACATGGGAACCCCAAAGAGTGCACACCACCATCCATGACAACTCTTTGTACTCCATGCGGATCATCTGCCCGCCCTTCACCTTGGGAAGCAAGCGTCCCACGGCCTGCGACACCTCGATAACGGCGGACTCGAAAAGGTACCGAGGCTACTCAACACCAAGCTGACGGCTCTTGGTGTACATGCCATCCACCATCTACACAAAATTTTAAGGTTGTAATTAGTAATATGACCAAGGTGCGCAAAATTTTAAGTACATAAAGTAAAACTTTAAGGATTAATGCAAGTAACTTAGATTTACAATAACTTAGGGGAGAGACAAGCCATTTTTTAGCATATAGTCATCTCGTTTTTGATATCGAAAGTATTGTTGTCCTACATTAACGCCCATGCTAACTAAGGTCTCCTACAGTCAGGATGGCTCTGATACTAGCTCTGCGGGGACCCCGGACTAGCTGTCTGAAATACCCGTTATGCATTCAACTCACGATCCCATGATCAGTGTACCATGAGCACATAACCGAACTAATAAAACAAAGTTACATCATACATTACATAGTACCGAATAAATAAGTCTTACATATGGTCATATGACCAAGTCTTACATAAATGCCACTTCAGGCTGAATACAACAAACACTTGCAGCGGATACAAATCAATGGCGTCAGGCCCAAGTCATGCCTTAAACCCTATAGGCAGCTGACTGGGAGATCGTCCTAGGTCACATAGTCATCCTGGTAACCTCCATCATCTTCGAACTCCTCCTCATAGTCTAGCCAAGTTAATAGCCAGGGACAAAGCCGTGAGTACATTGGAATTCTACTCACAAACCATCAAGAAGATACTTTGCAAGAGTGCAAGATAACAAGTGCTAGTCTAAGATGACAAGAGGGAAATACTAGTTTTTCTTGTGGATATAGCATGTAAAAGAGAAGCAGTTTCTCTTGTGGATGTAGCATCTTTACTTCTTTATTGAAGTGGAAACCTCAAAGGGGTCCTACGACATCTCTATATCCTGGTTGAAGAAGATACTTCAAAAGAGGTCCTATAACATCTCTATATCTTTGTTGAAGAAGATACTTCAAAAGAGTTCTACAACATAAAACCGCTAGGATGGGGGTAACCCTATTTATTTCCTTTCCAACCATCTCCATATGGTCATCAAAACTTTTCCCGTACCCTTCCGGTGCTCCGAGAACAACTTTATCTTTGTAAAACATTTCTAAAACAAAACTAGCCCCGGTTAAGTATGGACATTACAACTCGTCCATGACCGCAAAAGCGGCTATTCGAATAGATTGATACTCTACAGGGTTTGCGCACTTCCCCAAAAGATCCGCGAGTCTATCATGTGGGTATCATCCCCGCAGATCAACTATGCCATGACAAAAACTCGGACATAACCTTTCACCTATTCGTCTTAACATAGGATCCTACCCTATGGAGTATGTACCTCCCCGGAAAACCATGGAAGCTCACCTCTCTTTGAGTGTGACTCCATTGCCACGACGGGAGACCCATAGTTTCTTCCAGACGGGTAGCCCCGAAGGCATCCCGTTATACTATTGTCTCCACCAACGACAACCCGGATTCAGGGGTAGCCTTACACTTATATAGTTGTGAGGTATCCCATGTTAAGAAGAACAAACTACGAGCTAAGCCCCGTCCCTTCTCATGGTAGTGTGGTTGCACGATAAAAAGTTGGGATGACGAACACTTATATGCAGTGCTCTTTTTAAATCATTTTACCCACTCTTCCTTTTGTTATCAACTAACCATAAACCACTTTCTGAAACATCGTGACCTTTCTCTTGAAACAATACTTGGGCAAGACCACATCTTACCAAAGTTTTCAAAGCCTTTCCAAAACATAAAACATCGGGGTTCCCAACCTAAGGTTTTATTGAGATGAACTAAGCTTAACAACAAGGGGCATGATGCTAGCCATCATACCACTAAGGATATGATAGTTGAGGTGTCAAGGGGGTCATGCATTCTTACTATAAGCATGCATAGCGTCAACATGAGTAGGATCAACCCAAGATGGATCAAGAGGCAAGGATTTCAAGAAGGCAAACAACAACAAGTAATATAGCAACATGAGATCAAAGTATGGATTGCTGATGACCCACAAGTATAGGGGGTGTATCGTAGTATTTTCGATAAGTAAGAATGTCGATCCCAACGAGGAGCAGAAGGTGTTGACAAGCAGTTTCGATGAAGGATTCACTGTAAATGCTCACAGACAAGTATTCAGGGGGTTTAGATGTAACAGTTGAATAAAGTACGAGTAAGTAAATTGCGAGAGTAACAATTGCAGCGAGTGGCCCAATCCTTTTTAGCACAAAGGACAAGCCAGTTTGTTTACTTCTAATGACCAAGCGTTCTCGAGGACACACGGGATTTTAGTCTAGTGCTTTCGCTACATACGGCTAAATAATCTTCATTGTTATGATAAGTGTTGTGTGGGTGATCCTATGCTAATGCACCGCCCTTCCTAGGACTAATACATACTTGTGATTATACCCCTTGCAAGCATCCGCAACTACAAGAAAGTAATTAAGATAGATCTAACCACAGCCTTAAACTCTGAGATCCTGCGATCCCTCCTGCATCGATATACCAACGGGGTTTAGGTTTCGTCACTCCGGCAACCCCGCAATTGGCAAACGAATACAAGATGCATTCCCCTAGGCCCATAAATGGTGAAGTGTCATGTAGTCGACGTTCACATGACACCACTAGAAGAATAACACCACAACTTAAATATCATACCATTGAATATTACTCAACCATAGTTCACTACTAACAATTAGACTTCACCCATGTCCTCAAGAACTAAACGAACTACTCACGAGACATCATATGGAACATGATCAGAGGTGATATGATGATGAATAACAATCTGAACATAAACTTGGTTCAATGGTTTCACTCAATAGCATCAATAACAAGTAGAGATCGATACCGGGAGAGTTTCCCCTATCAAACAATCAAGATCAAACCCAAATTGCTATGGCGGTGACGGTGTCCAGCGGTGGAGACGGCGGTGATGATGGTGGAGATGATGATGATGGTGATGGAGATGATGTCCAGCTCGATGATGGTGACGATGGCGTCGATTTCCCCCTCCCGGAGGGAATTTCCCCGGCGGATTCCTGCCCGCCGGAGAGCTCTTTTCTCTCTGGTGTTCTCCGCCCCGCAGAGGCGGCTGTAACTCTTCGCGAGGTACCCTCTGTGGCTTAGGTTTTCGGGACGAAGGATTTCGCGAAGAAAAGGAGGCGAAAGGGGCTGTGGGCCCCCCACACCACATGGCGGCGCGGCCAGGGCATGGGCCGCGCCGCCCTAGGGTGTGGGCCCACCCTGGGTCCTCCTGGCTCCTCCTTCTGGCTTCCTTCGTCATCTTGAAAAATAGGATTTTTGGTATAATTTCCTTCCAGAGTTGATCTTCCGAAATATTGCGTTCTGACGGTGCTTTTTCCAGCAGAATCCCGGCTCCGGTGCTTGATCCTCCAATAATGATGAAACATGCAAAATAGATGAAATAACATAAGTATTGTGTCCCAATATGAAATATATCAATGAATAACAGCAAATTATGATATAAAATAGTGATGCAAATTGGACGTATCAACTCCCCCAAGCTTAGACTTCGCTTGTCCCCAAGCGAAACCGAGCTCGATAGACGAGGACCACATGTTTATGGAGTGAAGAGTCGATAAATAAAATACGGACAAGAAGCATCATATTCATTCACACAAGACATTATAGTAAACAACCTCTTATAACTCAACTTGAAACAAGTATAAGGTAATCACAAATAAAGGTGCATAAGAAATCATAATTGGTGATGGCAAACTTTGTTCTTGGTCAGAGAACAATTAACAGATTATACTTATCTCATTAAGCAGCGCTCTCATGTTAAAGTTTATAAGGCACAACTTTCATACTCAATCATAATGGTCTTTTCATGATCATTGATAACTTGCAAAGCTATATTCATTCAGATAAAACTTGTACTAAACAAGGAAGAATAAAAGACATGATGAAGCAAATCACAATATAATGGTTTGATCACAACTACTCAAATGCTTGCTTGAGATGGAGGGAAATAGGTTTACTGACTCAACATAAAGTAAAAGACAGGCCCTTCGCAGAGGGAAGTAGGGATTAAATCATGTGCTAGAGCTTTTTCAGTTTTGCAATCATATAAAGATAATAAAAGTAACATTTTGAGAAGTGTTTGTTGTTGTCAACGACTGGTAGCGGGTACTCTAACCCCCTTGCCAAACAACCTTCAAAGAGCGGCTCCCATATTATTTTTATTTTGTGTGGCACTCCTTCCAACCTTTCTTTCACAAACCATGGCTAACCGAATCCTCGGGTGCCTGCCAACAATCTCATACCATGAAGGAGTGCCCTTTTATTTTAGTTTTATTATGATGATGACACTCCCCCAACCTTTGCTTACACAAGCCATGGCTATCCGAATCCTTCGGGTGCCGTCCATCAATCACGTACCATGGAGGAGTGTCTATTTAGTTTAATTAATTTGGGACTGGGAATCCCATTGCCAGCTCTTTTTGCAAAATTATTGGATAAGCGGATGAAGCCACTAGTCCATTGGTGGAAGTTGCCCAACAAGATTGAAAGATAAAACACCACATACTTCCTCATGAGCTATGAAACATTGACACAAATAAGAGATACTAAGTTTTGAATTGTTTAAAGGTAGCACATGAAGTATTTACTTGGAATGGCAGAAAATACCATGTAGTAGGTAGGTATGGTGGACACAAATGACATAGGTTTGGGTTAAGGTTTGGATGCACGAGAAGTATTCCCTCTCAGTACAGGTCTTTGGCTAGCAAGGTTAATTAGCAAGCATAAGAGTCAGGGGAAACAAACAAATATACATATGATAGAAACAATCATGCATCTTCCTTGTAAGCACAAACAATTTTAACTTCAGAAATAATAAGCTATGAGCTAACAAGAAAGAAAGACAATGAAACAACTACATGTATTTCTCGTTTCTATTTAAACCTCAAAGTGTTGTTGCTATTGACCAATGCTAAGTTTGCCAAAACCAAATAGATTTATTCAATGCTCCCAAAGTGATACCAATACTAACAACAAAGTAAATCATATGATAGAGATTGCAAACTAGAATAAGATGTGCAATATGTAAATGATAAGACTTCTCATTAATATTCCATAGCGATAACTCACACCAAGGGATACATAGATAACCAACTAAAGGAGAGATACTTCCAACTGCAACCCATCTTATATGATAACTTCCCTACTCATGATATGACTCTACTTGACAATAAAAAGTAAAAGGTAGTGATAATGTGATACCGCAGCACTCCCCCAAGCTTGAACAAACCAAGGGGATGCCAACACTGATGATGAATTACTCCTGCGGAGATGGTGGTGATGAAATCCTCCCGCGCTTCTTAATAAGCTCCTTCAACTTCAGTTTCTCAGCTTGACAATTCTGCACTAAGACTCGAAGAGATTCATTGTTATCTGAAGTTGGCGATGATGACCTTTTGATGCGAATCGAGTGGTATTCGAGCATTCTTCGGAGACGGCAATTCTCCTCCTGGAGTATCTCCACTTCTCTTCTTAGAGCCCGATATTGATCACAAAACTCATCGGTAATCCGTAGAACTTCTTCCAACATGGGGAAGGAGTCGAGGCTAAGAGCGGGTGGTAAAGGTCCCTGCAGGTTATGAGAAAAAGAACGTCGAGTGTCAACAGATCCCACCAAGATTTGCTTGCTCCCTCCGGCTTGCTGCTCTTGTCTTGATGGCACCTCCTTCACTTCTTCCTCCGAAAGCTCCTTGCCCTTATTGTTGGAGGCCATGGTGCTTCTAGACCGAAAACAGATCCTGGCAGAAACAGCTCGAAACAAAACACGTCGAGAACACGATATACGGACCTCCAGGGGTCCGGGGGATTATATAGCAAAAATTTTCACGGCAAACGGAAAGTACCAGATCGAACCAGAGTCGGAAAGGGGCGACGAGGCGACCAAACCACAGGGCGGCGCGGGCCCAGGCTTGGCCACGCCGGCCTATGGTGGCGCCCCCTCGTGCGTCCTTTCCACTCCGTTTCGAACTCGTAATTTTCATATTTTCCAAAAACAGCGAAAATATTGTTCGGAAAGTAAATTGCGTACTTTTCATTACCAGTACTGTTACCTATTCAAAGTCGAGTTATGGCGGACTGTCAATTTGCCCTTTGATGAAAGCCTCCGGTGTTTCCACTTGAATAATATCAACATCAACATTATAAGAATCACCCGAGATATAATGCTTGAGTCTTTGTCCATTCACCACTTGCGTGGCATTGCCTTGGAGAGAGCTAATTTTGATTGCTCCTGAACGATACACCTCCTCGACAACATATGGTCCTTCCCATTTTGAGAGTAATTTCCCTGCAAAGAATCTGAGACGAGACCGATACAATAGGACTTTATCCCCAATATTAAATTCTCTTTTGATAATCCTTCTATCATGCCATTTTTTAACTTTCTCTTTAAAGATTTTAGCATTTTCATAAGCTTCACTTCTCCATTCATCTAGAGAACTTAATTGCAACAACCTCTTATCACTGGCAAGTTTAGGATCTTTATTTAACTCTCTAACAGCCCAATAAGCTTTGTGCTCTAGTTCTAAAGGTAAATGACAAGCTTTCCCATAAACCATTTTATAAGGAGACATTCCCATGGGATTTTTGTAAGCAGTTCTATAAGCCCAAAGTGCATCCTTCAATTTACTAGCCCAATTCTTTCTAGTTTTATTAAGAGTCTTTCCCAAAATAGATTTAATCTCTCTATTTGATAATTCTACTTGACCACTAGTTTGAGGATGATAAGCGGAAGCAATTCTATGATTAATACCATACTTAGCAAGAGTTTTTCTAAAACCTCCATGAATAAAATGAGAACCTCCATCAGTCATAATATATCTAGGTACTCCAAATCTAGGAAAAATAATATCTAAAAGCATTCTTAAAGAGGTCTCACCATCAACACTTTTTGTAGGTATAGCTTCCACCCATTTAGTAACATAATCAACAGCAACAAGTATATGAGTGTTACCTTCTGAAGACGGAAAAGGTCCCATGAAGTCAAATCCCCAACAATCAAACGGTTCAATAACAAGAGTATAATTCATAGGCATTTCATTACGTCTGGAGATATTACCAACCCTTTGGCATTCATCACAAGATAAAATAAATTTTCTCGCATCCTTGAAGAGAGTTGGCCAATAAAAACCTGATTGTAGAACCTTTTGCGCGGTTCTTTCTCCGGCGTGATGTCCTCCATAAGCACTACCATGACATTTACTCAATATCTCTTGTTGTTCATATTCGGGAACACATCTTCGCATAATACCATCCACTCCTTCTTTATATAAGTGTGGGTCATCCCGAAATAATGCCTCAAGTCATAAAAGAATTTCCTCCTTTGCTGAGCTGAAAAGGTTGGAGGCAAGTACTTGGAAACAATAAAGTTAGCATAATCAGCATACCAAGGACTGTCTCGCGAGCTCACCTTTATTACAGCCAATTGTTCATTTGGAAGACTATCATTAACAGGAACAGGATCATAAGCAATATTTTCCAATCTAGACAAATTATCAGCAACAAGATTATCAACACCTTTCCTATCTACAATATGTAAATCAAATTCTTGCAAAAGAAGTACCCATCTAATAAGCCTAGGCTTAGCATCTTTCTTTGTCATAAGGTATCTAATTGCAGCATGATCGGTATGAATAGTAACTTTTGAATCAACAATATAAGATCTAAATTTATCACAAGCAAAGACTACAGCTAATAATTCTTTTTCAGTTGTAGCATAATTTCTTTGAGCAGCATCAAGAGTTTTACTAGCATAATGAATAACATTCAGTTTTTTATATACTCGCTGTCCAAGAACAGCGCCTATAGCAAAATCACTAGCATCACACATAATCTCAAAGGGTAAGTTCCAATCAGGAGGTTCAACTATAGGAGCAGTTGTTAAGGCTTTCTTAAGAGTTTCAAAAGCTTCCTTACAATCATCATCAAAAACAAATGGTACATCTTTTTGAAGAAGATTAGTAAGAGGTTTTGAAATCTTGGAGAAATCTTTAATAATTCTCCTATAAAACCCAGCATGACCAAGAACACTACGAATACCTTTAACATCCCTCGGATAGGGCATCTTCTCAATTGCTTCAACTTTAGCTCTATCAACTTCAATACCTCTCTCAGAAATTTTATGTCCCAATACAATTCCTTCATTAACCATAAAGTAGCATTTCTCCCAATTAAGAACAAGGTTAGTTTCTTCACATCTCTGCAAAACTTTATCAAGGTTTCGCAAGCAACTATCAAAAGAATTCCCATAGACGGAAAAATCATCCATGAATACCTCTACAATACTCTCACAAAAACCATGAAAAATAGCAGACATGCATCTTTGAAAAGTAGCAGGAGCATTACATAAACCAAAAGGCATACGTCTATAAGCATATGTTCCATAGGGACAAGTGAAAGTGGTTTTCTCTTGATCTTTAGCTTTAACAGCAATTTGTGAAAACCCAGAATAACCATCAAGAAAACAAAAATGAGTATTTTTAGACAATCTTTCTAGCATTTGATCAATAAATGGTAAAGGGTAATGATCTTTCTTAGTAACTTTATTAACTTTTCGAAAATCGATGCACATTCTATACCCTACAACTACTCTTTGAGGGATGAGCTCATCATTATCATTAGGCACAACAGTCATTCCTCCTTTCTTGGGAACGCAATGCACAGGACTAACCCATCTACTATCGGCAATAGGATATATAATACCAGCTTCAAGAAGTCTTAATACGTCATTCCTTACCACCTCCTTCATCTTCGGAATTAGACGACGCCGATGTTCAACAACGAGGCTTTGCATCATCTTCCATATTAATAGCATGTTGGCAAATAGAAGGAGAAATCCCTTTCAAATCATCAAGAGTGTAGCCAATAGCGCCTCGGTGCTTCTTCAATATTTCCAATAACCTTTCTTCCTCAATCTCTGAAAGCTTAGAACTAATAATAACAGGATATATTTTCTTATCATCAATATGAGCATATTTAAGATTATCAGGCAAAGGCTTTAAATCAAAAACAGGATCTTCCTTTGGTGGTGGTGTTGTACCCAAATCTTCCACCGGTAAATCATGCTTGAGAATAGGTTGGCGGAGAAAAATTTCCTCAAGCTCATCTCTTTCTTTCCTAAAAACTTCACTCTCGCTATCCTCCAAATGTTGCTGCAAAGTATTGTTAGGAACAAGAACAATAGATGCACATTGCTCCATTTTAAAATCATCACTAGGCAAATCAGCTTTATAAGGAGTTTTGGTAAATTTAGAGAAGTTAAACTCATAAGATTCACCAGCAAATTTAGTCAAAATTTTCTCTTTCTTGCAATCTATAATAGCTCCACAAGTATTTAGAAAAGGTCTACCAAAAATAATAGGACAATAATCGCTAGCAGCAGAACCAAGTACCAAAAAGTCAGCAGGATATTTAATCTTACCGCATAAAACTTCCACATCTCGAACAATACCAATTGGAGAAATAGTTTCTCTATTAGCCAGCTGAATAACCACATCAATATCTTCAAGTTCACAAGAATCAATTTCATGCATAATCTCCGTGTAAAGCTCATAAGGAATAGCACTAACACTTGCACCAATATCACATAATCCATAATAGCAATGATCACCAATTCTAACGAGATAGCATAGGAACACTAGCTTGTTTGGGTTTATTAGGATGTGAAACAATATTAGAAGCATCTTCACGAGAAAATAATATGACTATCCTCTACATTTTCGGTCACAAGATCTTTAACTATTGCAACAGCGAGGTTCAACTTTTATTTGTTCTTCAGGTTCTACAGGTTTCTTTTCACTTTTATGAACCGCACTATTTATAATAGAGTACTCCTTCATTTTAGCAGGGAAAGGAGTTTTTTCAATATAAGCTTCAGGAATAACATGATCAGCAGTTTCAACTACAACGCATTTATTAATAGATGAATCAATTTTATCTTTATAAGGTTCATGATACTTATCAAAATTCTTCTTTGGCAATTCATAATGAGAGGCAAAAGCTTTATAAAGATTTACAGCAACTTGAGAATCAAGACCATATGTAGCACTCATATTACGAAATTTATCAGTATCCATAAAAGCTTTAATGCATTTATAATCATAAATTATACCTGATTCTCTATCCTTGTCGTTCTCCCAACCTTCGGTATTTTCTTGGATCCGATCAAGAAGGTCCCTTTTAAACTCTTCTTTGTTGCGTGTAAATGATCCAGAACAAGAAGTATCCAGCAAGGTCTTGTCTTGAAAAGAAAGTCTTGCATAGAAATTATCAATAATAACATTACCAGGAAGCTCATGAATGGGGCATTTGAGCATTAAAGACTTCAATCTCCCCCAAGCTTGGGCAATACTCTCTCCATCATGAGGCCAAAAATTATATATGCGATTCCGATCCTTGTGAATTTCACTTGGAGGATAGAACTTAGAATAAAACCGGGGCACAATATCATTCCATTCAAGAGAATCCCCATTATCCAGTAATTTATACCAATGCGCCGCCTTACCATACAGCGATAAAGAGAATAGTTTCTTCCTCACTTCATCCATAGCAATACCTGCACATTTGAATAAACCGCATAATTCATGCAAAAACAGTAAATGATCACCAGGATGGACAGTTCCATCCCCTTCATAGCGGTTATCCATAACACGTTCAATAATTTTCATAGGTATTTTATATGGTATTACTTCCTCACCTGGCGCCTCATCCACTACCGTTGCAGTAGTAGTAGATTTCCCGAATAAAAATTGAAGAGAAGATCTCTCCATAATGACTTATAGCAGCAGGCAGAAATAAAATCAGCACAAGCAGTAAAGGTTTTCCTTACCAATTCCACTTACCAATAGCGCTTCACTCCCCGGCAACGGCGCCAGAAAATAGTCTTGATGACCCACAAGTATAGGGGGTGTATCGTAGTATTTTCGATAAGTAAGAATGTCGATCCCAACGAGGAGCAGAAGGTGTTGACAATCAGTTTCGATGAAGGATTCACTGTAAATGCTCACAGACAAGTATTCAGGGGGTTTAGATGTAACAGTTGAATAAAGTACGAGTAAGTAAAGTGCGAGAGTAACAATTGCAGCGAGTGGCCCAATCCTTTTTAGCACAAAGGACAAGCCGGTTTGATTACTTCTAATGACCAAGCGTTCTCGAGGACACACGGGATTTTAGTCTAGTGCTTTCGCTACATACGGCTAAATAATCTTCATTGTTATGATAAGTGTTGTGTGGGTGAACCTATGCTAATGCACCGCCCTTCCTAGGACTAATACATACTTGTGATTATACCCCTTGCAAGCATCCGCAACTACAAGAAAGTAATTAAGATAAATCTAACCACGAGCCTTAAACTGCGAGATCCTGCGATCCCTCCCGCATCGATATACCAACGGGGGTTTAGGTTTCGTCACTCCGGCAACCCCGCAATTGGCAAACGAATACAAGATGCATTCCCCTAGGCCCATAAATGGTGAAGTGTCATGTAGTCGACGTTCACATGACACCACTAGAAGAATAACACCACAACTTAAATATCATACCATTGAATATTACTCAACCATAGTTCACTACTAACAATTAGACTTCACCCATGTCCTCAAGAACTAAACGAACTACTCACGAGACATCATATGGAACATGATCAGAGGTGATATGATGATGAATAACAATCTGAACATAAACTTGGTTCAATGGTTTCACTCAATAGCATCAATAACTAGTAGAGATCGATACCGGGAGAGTTTCCCCTATCAAACAATCAAGATCAAACCCAAATTGCTACGGCGGTGACGGTGTCCAGCGGTGGAGACGGCGGTAATGATGGTGGAGATGATGTTGATGGTGATGGAGATGATGTCCAGCTCGATGACGGTGACGATGGCGTCGATTTCCCCCTCCCGGAGGGAATTTCCCCGGCGGATTCCTGCCCGTCGGAGAGCTCTTTTCTCTCTGGTGTTCTCCGCCCCGCGAGGCGGGCTGTAACTCTTCGCGAGGTACCCTCTGTGGCTTAGGTTTTCGGGACGAAGGATTTCGCGAAGAAAAGGAGGCGAAAGGGGCTATGGGCCCCCCACACCACATGGCGGCGCGGCCAGGGCATGGGCCGCGCCGCCCTAGGGTGTGGGCCCACCCCGGGTCCTCCCGGCTCCTCCTTCCGGCTTCCTTCGTCATCTTGAAAAATAGGATTTTTGGTATAATTTCCTTCCACGAGTTGATCTTCCGAAATATTGCGTTCTGACGGTGCTTTTTCCAGCAGAATCCTGGCTCCGGTGCTTGATCCTCCAATAATGATGAAACATGAAAAATAGATGAAATAACATAAGTATTGTGTCCCAATATGAAATATATCAATGAATAACAGCAAATTATGATATAAAATAGTGATGCAAATTGGACGTATCAATTGCCTTGGTTGGCTAGTCCCTGGTTTTCTTCAAATCCTTCACCCACTTCTTCTCCTTCAACTTCACCCACGTTCAAATCTAGCATCGCAAAAATAAACGAGAAACAACATAAAATCAACACCATATTCCAACTCAAGATCAAGGTTTAAATAAAACAAATCTAAGTATGCAGGGGTATGTGTTTGGCAAGACTAAAACATGAGTTGGCCATTTTAAGAAAAAAGAGTGGTTAAAGACTTGAATAAAAACAAAGGGTTTAGGTTCAACATTTCATGTGACACACAACTATCTCTAACAGTAACAAATTTGCATGAAGAAAGGCTAATACTAATTTTTCTAGATGTCCAGCACTAAAACAATATTAGAAAAACTGGATTCACTAAAATATATTAATCCTACAATTTTAGAAATTACTTTGAGACTAAACTATACATAGAGCAAGATTATCATGCAAAAAAGCGTACAAAAATCCTAAAAATACAAGAACAGTGGCATATGAAAGGTATTGAAAATCTAGTTCTAACGCAATTGGTTTCACTCAAATTGGATGTGCCAAACTAGTTATTTGCATTTTAGCTCACATATACTTATTCAATTTTCAAAATTTCAAACGATTAAAACGGGCGGGAAGGAGTTGGGCCATGCCAGTGTGCAGAGATGGGCCGGCCCAAGGGGAATTCCAGGTGGCGTAGGAGAAGAAAAAGTAAAAAAAAAAGAAAAAGGAAAAAAGAAAAGAAAAAGGGCGGGCCCGTGGCGGGCTAGGCCTGCATGGCCCTTGCAGCCACGGGATGGGGAACGGATGGCCCGGAGGCGTCGTCTCCTCCACATCCATGCAACGCACGGTGGCAGAGAAGAATGGAGGGGCGGCCAGGGCTTACCGGTGGGAGGCAGGGGCTCGGCGGCCTCCTGGCAGGGTGGTGGAGTTCTGGTGGCGTGCAGGGGAGGCTTGGCGGCGCCCTTCTCCTCCTCCCCATATGTCCCCAGCATGGCGATGGCATCGTCCTCCGGTGGCTCTAGGCGAAGAGAGGGGTAGGTTCAGGGCTGGGTAGAGGTGGAGGATGGCGATGAAGAAGAAGGGGAGGCGGCGTGGTCGTCAGAGGTGAGCTCCACCTCGCGTGTCACCCACGCGGTGACCACGGTCACCGGAGCGGTGTCGACAAGCAGCGGCAGCTCGAGAAGCGCTGCGGCGTGGCTGACAGGGGGAAGTGGGGGTGGGGGAGTGTGGTGAAAGGGGAGGGACTGCCTGCAGAGGCTGCTTTTATAGGCAGAGGAGGGGGACCGGGGGATCTGCCGTGCCCAACGGGCGACGCGGGCGGCAGGGAGGGGATCGAGGCGCCCAGCGCATGAAGACGAGGCGTGGGAGAGGAACCGAGGCGTTGCCTCGTTGAAGTTGCGCGGGAGGCAGCCAGGCGTGCACGCGTGCGTTGGCCTGGGATAGGGTTTTTGTGGGAGGGGTGGGCTGGCCGTGTTGGGCCGGTGAGAGGGAGAGGGAAGGGTTAGCTAGGGTTTTGGGGTTGGGCCAGGGGTGGTGGAGAAGAGAGGGGAGGGGTTGCCTCGGCCCAACCAGAGGGGAAAAAGGGAGGAAAAAATAGAGGGAGAAAAAAGAGAAGATATGAGAGGGGAAGTGTCCCCTCTTAGGGTTTGCACCCCAGAAAAAAGAGAGAGAAAGAGAGAGAGGGTAGGGACCAAAGAGAGAGGGTGCATGCAAGGGACTTGCTTGCCCTTGGGGCAAAAATGTTGCGAAAAGAATCATGGCACAAGCAATGGAGTAAGAAGAGTGGTGGTGTGATGGTGGTGAGATGATGGTGGTGATGGTGATGCCACCCTAAGTGGTGGTGTCCAAGGATAAGAGAGGGGAGTGTTCCCCCTCAGCTTAGGGAATTTGGCAATAAGAGTTATGGTCCACTAGGT
The DNA here is from genome assembly GCF_022539505.1 of Lolium rigidum. NCBI lineage: Eukaryota > Viridiplantae > Streptophyta > Magnoliopsida > Poales > Poaceae > Lolium > Lolium rigidum. The sequence continues at coordinate 233,572,900 of NC_061513.1, read as the reverse complement.
TTTAGATCATGTGATGAAGAAATTGGGATAGAGGGATACCCAGTAAAAGAGAAGCTCTAGGGTTTTAGATAGTTTTCAAAAAATGGCACTTAGGGTCTAAGGTGAGAAGCTACAAACAAAAAAGAATTTGAAGTACTACCATAAGCAAGCATCTACCCTATGCACACACAAAGTAGCATGAACATAAAGTTTTCTTTGGCTCCAAATTTGCAAGACTAGAAAATATGCAAAGTTTGAAAAGTGTCACCAAGATACTCTCCTTCTTTTCCGATAGTACTCGCATTCTAATGTCGTGAAATGAAAGACGAACAATCATTACATCGACATAGCATCAACCACACACACTCAATCCAGTAGCAACCACTCATTTAGAGGCACTAAACACATCAATTAAATAGCACCTTGGGCAAGATGGTCATTTTATTTATAAAAGGACTAGTTTTACCGTTACTAGAGAAGGCCTAAACATACCATCTATTAACTAAAAAGGTTCTACCTCAATCCAAGATACAATCTACAAAGGTACTGGTAGGTAATGAATTTTGGAAACCACCAGAAAAGGTCTGGTGCCAAAGTTCATTATAAAACAATTTAACCAAAGACAACACAATTTCCCTAGGGTAAAATAAGCAACAACACCACATTAACAAGCCACTCTAAAAAAATTCACACAAAAATTTGGTAAAATCACAGAGATTAAAGCTTGACTTTATAAAGCTGCAGAAATTGGATTCACTCAATTTGGGTTTTCAAAATAGTAGGTTATATTTTTATAAAACCAAAATTGGCTTAGGGACTAAATAAATGAAGTAAACTTTCTATGGCTCACAAAAATACAATCATCATATCTATTGGAAGCTATTAACATGTAGAACACACATGCACTGGAATCATACACAAAAAAGTTTTCAAATATTTTTAACCAATTAAACAGTGCAAAAACTAGAGCAATCCACTTTTAAGGCACACAAATATCAGAGCATAGAAAACCAGTAAACATAATACCACCAGATAGGTATTGAAAAATGTGATCCACAAAAGTTGGTTTGGCATTTTTCCGAGTCCTAAAATAATTATCACAAATATTATTCTAAAAAGACACTCTGTTTTTGGATATAAAATTCCCAGAAATTGAACATACCTCACAAAAATATTTCCTTTGGCGCACTAACAGCCAATGGTGATACCTAACACAATGATTTGGGTTTGCTTCAAAAACATTCTTAGTTTTCAAAATAAAAATGACACAACGGCCTACTGGCTAGATCTGAGTTTATTAACCATGCAAAATCCAGGAAATTCCTGCATGTGGGACCTATGGCAAACAAAATGTATTGCCATCTACTACACACCAAAATTGGATTCACGCAGAAAGGTCTCACAGAACTTTCACAAACAATAAAACACTAAAACAAGCACACAGTAGTAGAGCAGTTTTCAGCACAAAACCATACTGGTAAAATACATGCACACAATTTTAGGTGGTTAGGATTTCGTAGAGGAGCATCCATAAACTTGAATCACAATTTTTAGATATGTTAGGAATTTGTAGTGGATTAAAAGTTGGGATAGATCTACAAGCACATTTTCTAGAAATTTAACAGAAAAAAGGGGATGGGTCGGGATCTGGCTGGGCAACACCGGGCCGGCCCAGCTTCGGCCGCGGATGCGCGGGAGACGTTATTTTGAACGTGCATGCAGATAGTCCCCGCAGCGAAATCACACGGGCCCACGACGACCGACATGGAACCGTCGGATGAAAATCTGACTCTGTCTGCCTTTCTTCTTTGATGCGGACATGGATTCGACGGTCGCGGCTAACCCTAGCGTGGAAGAGGATGAGAGGCTCACCTCAGGCTCGAGGATGATGGAGAAGAGGCGGAGGACGGTGCGGCGGCTTGGCTCGGTCAATGATGAACGCGAGCGAGGATGGCCGCCCGGCGTTGGTGATGCCCAGCACGGCTCCGCTATGGGCAGACGCTGAAGGAGTCAACCTCCGCGCGAGCTTCGAGGGTCTTGGAGACGTTGCCGCGATGCTGGGAAGGAAGGGGGCTTGAAGCTGCTTTCCCTGGCACCACGGACATGTCATCCAGGCTCCAGGTCAACAATAGGGTCGAGGGCCACCGTGGCTTGGTTCACGTAGAACCCCGACGACGGCGACCACCAAGCGATCTACACGTAGGAAAGAGGGTGGGGATAGGTAAGATGGGAGGAAAGTGACACGAGAAATGGAGGGAGACGGCAGAGTGAGGCAACAACAACGGCCACAGTGAGCGAAAAATCCGACGAGCTCCATCTCGGCCTTCTCCTTCGGCGAGGAAGAAACGGAGCAGAGTTCTCCTTTATGCTTTTCTGGATGGTGAGGGGAAGCGAGTGAAGAAGGAGTGAGGCCTGGGAAGGCGAGGAAGGACTCAGGTTCGGAGTTAAATGGGATGAGGCCATGGTGCACCGCGACGGGGCGTGCACCCCGTCCATGATGACAGTTTGAGCGCTGAATGGTTAGGCTGGCGGTGGCATCCGTCCTGGCATCCAGAGGTGGGTCCATCTCGACCGAAAGTGGGGAGAAACGCTTGCTGAGCTTGTCGGGACGAGACAATGTTTATGTGTTCTTGAAGGTGATCGATGAGTATGGAGAGATGGTGAGGGAACGTGGGTGGCATAAGGTGATTTAGTTATGGCCCTGGAACAGTGCTACATCTGTCTAGGGCTTGGGGGCTTCTGTAGGTGCATCGATGCTCCGGGAACGAATCGGCATACCCAGACGTGGTGACTACGGGCATGTCGATCAAGGGCGACACTGTTGTTGAGCCGGGGCTGCCTCAGGAGCGAGCGCGATGCAGAGAAGAGGGACATGATGGGCCTTTGGTGCAGCCGCTTATGCAGAAAAGGTCCGGTCACAGCTGGCCATCAAAGCTGTCCATCGCAAGAGAGGGAGAGAAGGGAGGGTGCTGCAGCGTGCTCCAGGTCGTGTCAGCATCATGTGGGTCATGCAGGTGACCAAGAGGTGTCATGGAAGGGGGTTGGGGTTGGTGTCGGTGAGAGAGGTGAGAAGAAGAGAGTTGCACCGGATCCCTTAAGAGATCTTTATCCCCCATCCATGCATCTTCTCCAAACAGAAAATGACAAAAGTGGAACTGTAGCAGGCGACCTGGTGGTGTAGTGGCACTAGAGAAAGCAGGGAATGGAGACGGGGTTCAATAAATAGAGGGGAAGGGGAGGGATGACATAACTATGTCAATGCGTAGCAATGGACGACTCTTTTTTCTTCTCTCTCTCTGTTGCCAAGCATAAGGGTGCAAGGATAGGTGCATATTTGGTCATGTATGCCGACCAAGGCCAAAGATGGAGGTGGTTTAGATGATTGTGAAAGGTGTAGAGGGATAGTGATGGAAATGACAAAACAAAATAATGATGATTATGATGACATAGTTCATCAAATCATGTGGTCAAGGTGATGATGGCAATTAACATATGCATGGGTGGTGTGGTGGATGTATAGATGATTCTATTTAAGTTTTGAAGGCAAGGGTATTGGTTTTTATCATCCTATGTGGATTTGTCAAAATTGAGAGGAATTCATTTGAAAGAAAAAAATGGTCTTTGAGAATTTTAGGAGAGACAAGATGGTAATTTGAAATAAAATAGGTCTACTAGCATAAAAATTTCTAGTAAAATTTTCTCAAAACTAATTGGTAATAAAAAGGAGCAAGAAGTGATGTATGTACCATTAACATGCATTTTGTTAAAACAAAGAAATTAAAGAAATAAAATAATGATATAGAAATCATCCTTTGGTGGAAATGAGATTATAAGAGTACCAATCTCATTCCTTGTTTTATTTGAAGAAAATAAAAGTTTTAATAAAACTAGAATTAGTTTTGTGGTTAAACTAGAGAAGAAAATCAATGGGGTTTTGGGATTTTTGGAAAAAAATGAATTTGGGAAATGTGATCTCAAGGGTAGATAATTACTTCATTATGTATCCATCATATCAACTCTTGGTTTTGTGAAGATTAAACTAGATAAAATAAAAATAAAAGCTAAAATAGAAAGAAGTGATCTAGTGTTGAAACATTGGATAGGGTATAAGATCAAGTGGAATAAATAGGTTGCAAGGGTAGCATGGGACATGCTAGACGTGGAAGTTGTAGAAGGGGTTGCATAGATAGGATCCATGCCTTGAGTTTACCTATAACATGTGTGAGGGCTTAGGAAACAACTGCCAAAGTTTGAATATTTTAACGCTGCAAAAATAGATTTTTTACATGGCCTTAAACCATCAAGGATAAGTGGGTAGATGGGTGATCTAGTCCATGGCATTGGTAGGGTAGGGATGTTCTCAATACAAGGTAGGTACAGGACCAAGTGCATTGCCTTAGATGGCAAGGGGTAGCTTAATCCAGAGGTTCCAAAATGGAACCTGATAACAATTTTAGGACTAGGTCAAATTCGTCAGGTCTTAGTGTTTTTGTCTAGGGTATAAGAGAGGGTTGTATTAAGGAGTAGATGGTCCCAAGATTTGAATCAGGGACAAGGTGAGTTAGAATACATCACAAGGAAGATCCCAAGGTAGGTGCATTGACATTGCCACAAGTGGAGGCATTTAAATCAGAGGTGTAAATATTGGACCATATCACAAATTTGGATCAGGCAAGACATGGTTGAGAAGAAGTGATCTTGACGTGTTGAGGTGTTCAAGAAAACCTAAACCAGCAGATCAAGGGAAATCATCTACAAGCAAACTAAATCAATTCATGTTAACAAGCACATCAAGGCAATTCATCTTAATTAGTCTTTATAAAAAGTTTTTGTTCCCCTTGATTTTTGCACTCTGGACACTTTAACATGGTTGCAAAAGTTGGCGTGTTACATGCACCACATAGGTATTACAAATATGGCCATAATCATGTGAGACAGCTCATATGGCACTAAGAACTATGAATAACATATGAGAAATACATCAAGCTACCGCCACAAACCCGTAGTCCAGAGATGGACTACACTCCCTTGATCGTGGTGATGATGAGGACGATGTTGAAGAATGTGGAGATACTTCCAGCGGTGATCTCGGTGGAGTTTCCACCTCCAATCTTCTCTACCGTGGCCTCCATTTTTGTGTTTCTATGTTTGTGCGGCGCTCTCCTCCCGAGAACTCTTTGGGACCATATATATAGTGATTTTCAGGTCAAAATACGTCGGTGGGCGAAAATATCACGCGGTTTCCGCGATCGACGGCCGAAAGAGGCTAGGTGGAGCGCCCTACCTTGTCGGGCATGCCACCTGTGATCTTTCGGGCCTCATGCCTCTCCAGGTGTGGTTCCAGGGCCCAGGGTGCTTCTCCCTGTGAATAAGTGATGCTCCAAAAATCCCAGGTCAATTTGACTCCGTATAGGTCTGTGAAAATGAAAAATACACAAAACAGGGTTTTTCTGTTATGTGGAGTTATAAACAAAATAAATGGGATCACTGGTAAATCCCCATAAATCAATGTAAAACATGGTATTATCATCATATATGTTGCAAGTATGTGGGAAATCAATATGATAAAGGACAAAGTTCATGTATGCATTTTACATGCATCAGCATTCATATGGGCATCACGTCCTAACATAGAGATGATGCAACACATCTCTCTTATACTACACAATAAAGGGAAAACTCTATGAAATCTTGTACTCAGAATTAACAGAGTATAGCCATAAGTACTTTGACATGATGTTTGAATATCAAATATGCTACCTTGACCAAACAAGATCATCACTTTTGTCACGTTACAAACATAGCACATGCATTCACTTTATCCCTTGTGTGGTAGCAAAAGAAAAGGCAAAAACATAATATATATCATGAATTTGCTGTCACTACTAAATCACTAAAACCATGCTACTCCATCTAGTACACACATCACCCCACACACGCTCTTGCATAGATGCTGGATTACAACAAATACTTAAGAACGGGTTACAAAATATGCACCTATCAATACATCTTACACATAATACGATTAGATCTCATAGCACAATATCATCGAATAAGGATCCACCACATAAGTATTACAAAATATGGCCATAATCATGTGAGGCAACTCATATGGCACTAAGAACTATGAAGAACATGAGAGAAACGGATCAAGCTATTGCCACGTTGGAGAAGGTGGAGATCCCTCTGGCGGTGATCCCGGCGGAGTTTCCCCCTCCAATCTTTCCTGTTGCAGCCTCCATTTTCGTGTTTCTATCTTTTTGCGGCGCTCTCTTCCAGAGAACTCTTCGGGGCCATATATAGTGATGTTTTGGTCAAAATATGTCGGTGGGCAAAAAGATCACTCGATTTGGACGATCGACTGCCGAAAGAGTGCAGGTGGCGCACCCTAGATGTTTGGGCATGCCACCTGGTATATTTTGGGCCTGAGTCCCATCCAGGTGTGCTTCCAAGTCCAAGGGTGCTTCGCCCGACGAAAAAATGACCCTCCAAAAATCCCAGGTCAATTTGACTCTGTATAAGTATGTGAAAGTGAAAAATACACAAAACAGGGAATTCCTGTTCTGCAGAGTTATAAAGCAAATAAAGGGGATCATTGGTAAATCTTCATAAATTAATGTAAAACATTGTATTATCATCATATATGTTGCAAATATGTGGGAATTCAATATGACTACTTTTTGTTTTTAATCTTTTTTATTTTCACAAATAAAATGCAGGATCATGGTTGATGATAATTCATGCGATGTTTGTTACCAATCTAGTAGACTTTTTTCTTTTCTCTATCATTTTTTTGCAGGTTATTCGTTGTTCTTATAGGGATATTATTATGCTTCATTGCCCAAATGGATGGATGAAAATAAAGTGTGGACCTGATCTAGATTTTGTTCACCGCATTTTTATTGATATTCTTGGAAGTAAATCTATTTTGAGTGGACCTTTCTGGAGATCATTAACCGAATCATATGAATTAGAAGAAAATGACACGATATCATTTTGGTTTGACATCAACAATCAAGTTTTCATAATAAATGCAGTCCCTTATACTGTTAGGGTGCATAAATATTAGCGTCATGTACCTAGTAATTTTTAAATTTATGTTGCAATTCAAAAAGATTTGTATACATTTTATTTTTTTGGATCTAACTTTTTAAATTGTGTAACAGAAGTTTTTGAAGTATCAAATCAATGTGAACCATATTTATTCAACACATATTTCGATGATATTTATGATGTGTCTGTAACGACCCACTTTTCCGACCTTGCATATTTTCCAGTTTTGAAAATTTGGAACCAACAAAAACTTTTGTTCATGCTACTTTGTGTGTGCATAGGATAGATTCTTGCTTATGCTAGCATGTAAATTTTTCTTTGTCTGTAGCTTTCCACCTAAAACCATCTTGAACCCTAGTGCTTCTCTCTCACTTGGTTTCCCCTCTCCCAAAATCCTTCATCACATGATCTAACCCTTGTGAGCCTTGTATCTTGGTTCTAAAAATTTCTAAAATAAGGAGGGAGCACTCCCCTCTTTTATTTTGACACCACCACTTACGTGGCATCATCACCACCTCACCACTCTCTTTTTCTTTCCTTCTCCCTCCCATACGCAATGGCACACGCTCTCCAAATTTTTGTCACATGCAAGCCCCTTTTCATGGCACCCCTTTCTTTCCATTGACCCCTGCCCTCTCTCTCTTTTTTTCCTTGGAGCAAACCCTAAGGGGGACACATCCCCCTCTCTTTCCCTCTCTCTTTTCCTTCTCTCTTTTTCTTCTCTGTTTTGGCTGGGGACAAGCCCCCTCTTTTCCTTCCACCCTCTACCACTCCCTGGCCCAACCCAACACCCCTGCTGGACCCTCCCTTCTCCCTTCCACCGGCCCAGCACAACGCCTCTTCGATGCCCACGCAGACGCCTCGTCTACCACGCGTGGACGCCGCCCTCATCGCCTGTTGGCCGGGGCCGATCTGCCTGTCCCCCTTCTATACCTAATAATAAAGGAAAAGAGCTTCTTGTTGGTCCGTTTTTTATTGCCCCTCACTTTTGTCCAAATTACAGCACCTGCCACCGGCAAGTCATACCGTTTGGGCTTATTTTCTCGCGAGCGAACAAATTGATATTTTTCTGCTCTCGTTCATCTGTGGCCCCTGATCCGCACAGGCGACAGGGTCAGCCACGGGCCATCGCCCGCCCCTCCGGCCGGATTGCCGGTGTACTGGCGCGAGGACTCGACACGGTCGCGCATCTGGTACTACCGGGCGCTAGAAGAAGAGGGCGTACAGGAAGCTGCATTGGGTCCGCCGACGGTCTTGTGTGGAGGAGCCAGCGGCGGCCAACGGCTATGCTGCAAAGCATGCGGCCGGCAACCGGCTCCATCTCTGGATCCCCTTGTTCGCGTCCTACTTAAAATCTCCCCTTCTCTCCGGCGCGGATGCCCTGGACCGCACCACCGAACACGGCCCCACGAACAAGGCTCGCGCGGGGTCTCGGCCCCCTCCGGCCATTGGTACCGTGGCCGGCCGAGATCGCCTGAATCGGTCGGTAGTCCGCACTGCTCTGAGTTTTCCACGCACATCGCTCTCTCTCTCTCTCTCTCTATCTCAACGTTCAGCTGGAGGTCTTGTACGGGAGGAGGCCGGAGGTCAGCGCCTTCAGATGGTGTCACCTGTTACCGGCGATGGGAGCTCGATTCGATTTTCAAGCGGAAGGGATCCTCCCCTTCCCAATATCCTCCAATGAACGACACCATGTTCTGGCAGGTCTACATGCCAGCGGTGGAGTGCTGGTTAGAGTAGATTATTTTACATTTTTCTTTGTGTTCTCTAGATTGGCGTTGACGCATTGTAGCTAGCTTACAGCCGCCATGAAAATTCACATTTAGATTATCTAAATTGGGAGTGATTGGCCTTACAGATTGCTTCCACTCAATCCTAACCAAAGTAATCATTCTTTTCTACTTCAACTATTTATCATTCTTTCTTTGTGAATTGTCTATATCCTAATAGAATGACAATAAGATCGTGGGGTTCAAAGGGCGGGCCATGCAATCTTTTGTTGGTAAAACTTAGGAAGGAAACATTAGCGAAGAAGTGAAAACAGATTTTACTGCACAAATCTATACCTAATAATAAAGAAAATAAGGTTTCTTGTTGGTCCGTTTTTTATTATCCTTATTTTTTTGTAGTAATTACGGCAATTGCCACTGCTAAGTGGACAGATTCGTTTCTGTTCGTTCCTAAATTCGTTTGTTGCTCCACCTGGGCCTGGCCCCTGGCCCAGTTAGCAACCGACATCGTGGCTGTCTGGCTGATTTCTTTCCGTGCGTCACAGTAATAAAAGGAATCAGCCGATCCGAGCATACTCGAATTCCGGCAAGAGATCTAGGGTAATCCCGTGTTAAAAGGCCAGCCGTCCCAGTGTTTCCTCAACAACACCATCATGTTGGTGCACGTACGCGTGCATTATCGCCTGGCAAACGGACAAGGGAGCCCGCCTATCTCGTCGACGTCTGGTCTAGCGGCTGAGAGAAGAACAAAGTCAAGGTGCACGGCGATGAAAGTACTGGAACAACTCAACCGGACTACGGGAAAGAGGCCGACGGCCGTTGCAGTCGGTGAACTCCAGGACGTGGAGGGTCGACTCGGATGGCAGGTGCCCGAGGCGAAGCTGATACGGCCATGCAGAACCGGCCGCATGTCCGCGTCGATCGTGGACGCTTACAAGGCGAAAGTGTAGCAGCGGCTACCTCGAGCACGGCGCGCGTCGCCACCTGCAGGCCGCCGGTCTGCATCGATCGTGGCTACTTGGTCGTGATGGAATCCATCCAACATACTTCACCTATGTAAGGACATAAAAGACACGCAGGCAGACACGGTCAAACCAAATCCCACGACTCTATTTTTGATCTCACTAGAGAGGATTAGAGTTCGGCGCGACATCGCCGGCCACGAGTATGTCAAAAGCGATCTGTCGAAAACGGCGACCACCGGAGGCCATCATCCTCTCCTGCAGTGGCGTCTCCGCTCGCTGGAGGTTGCTCCGGATCTCCTACGGCCAGTGCTACGGCGTTGTTGGACCCGAGCATGTCCATCCAGCCGAAGGTTGTCGCATGGCCGCATATCCCGTTGCCCAAGAGCATTGGCATCCTGCCCATGGAGCACAAGGTCGCCGGCGATACGCCATCCTCAACGTTGAGCCGGGAAGCGTTGAGGTTGCCTCAATCAACACAGCGATGCAGACAACGCCCGGGCACGCTCGTCCAAGATCCTCGCGGGGTCATGATTCGATCAGGCGAGCCGAGCAACCATCTGGACCTCCGCGTCTTTCCCTGGCTGGAGCATTACGTGCTAGAACACGATGGTCGTCGTGTGTCCCATGGCCGGCACTTGCTCAACACCGTGAGCAGGGATATCGTACATATGCACGAGGGGAGCATCCACCTCGATCTACATAGAACGGGTAGAAGCTAGGGAAGTTGAAACTTGGAAGCAAGCCTACTAAAGAGGATAAAGGTGAAACGTTAAGCAAGCTAACACAAGAAATTCAGATCATTCTGCAACAAAGCTGTCCACATAGGTTTGAAAATTGACATGATGATATAGGAATTTTGGGATATCCGATTCAGCTGTACAGATTAAATTTATTCCATAGTTGACCAGATGTGTACAGATTAAATTTATTCCATAGTTGACCAGATGTGTTCGTGATGGTTTCTCTTCCAGTGCACTCTAACAATTTCATAAAAACGAACAAAATTATAAATAATAGAAAATCAGTTTAAAAGGAAACCTTACAAAAAAAAGCAGGCAGCATTTACAATGGATAGTAGTGACGTTTTTATTCACTGTGCTCAACAATTAACTACCGGTAATGATTGTGCAGTGTAATATTCAGAACTCGTGTGTACGCCTGGCGCGGAATGACAAAATGACATCTTAAGTTGGAGTGGATGTCCACCAATCACATGTGAACGCTGTTATTTTTGCTTCCTCGGGATCGAGTACGCGTCAGTTGTATTGTTATCTTTCTTCTCCTTTTAACAAAGTCGCGGTCTTTCGATTGGATTGATCCAGTGCTCGTTATGCACTACGTAAGTGCGAGTAATTACATCCAAGCATAATATTTTAAACAACCAACAAAGTGAGTTTACGCTAAAACAAGTATTTTCAGTTATTATCTGTTTGCGACTTGTCTACAACTGTCTATAATTTCGGTTGTAAAACATTGGTTGTACATCTCACGTGCAGCATCACAATTCACACCAACCCTTCTGCATATAGCTTACCGACATATTTTGATGGTAGTTCCGCTTGTAAAAATCAATCTGACGCACCGTGCGGACATGTTTCCTAATCTATCTATACGTAATAATAAAGAAAATAAGGCTTCTTATTCGTCCGTTTTTTTGTTACCCCTCGATTTCAATCGAAATTACATTGATTGCCACCGCCTATGAAAAACGGTTCGTGCCTTTCTTTGGAGCAACTCGAACGCTCGTGCTCTCCCATAAAATTCCCAACCTTCCCGGGACAAATCCAATCTCACAGACCGGGATCTCCCCGAGAACACAGGCCTGAAATTTTTTGGGAGATATCAGCCACGTCTCGCCGCCATTGTGGTCAGGTTCGGTTGAGATCGAGGATTTGGGATTGGAAGAAGACTTTGGGATAGATTCAGTGGGTCCTCGTGGAGGGATTATCGCCGCGGCGGCCGACGAACTAGCTACTTCGTTGGGGCTCGACCTCCTCCCCGGAGCAAGAAGCTGTGTCTAGGAGCTCCGCCTCCCCGTCCTCCTCTTACTCCTTGAAGGAATTGAGACGGGACGCACGGAATTGACCGAATCCTCTGCATCTTCTTCACCTTCGGCCTACCGCCGTCACCGTCGATTTTCTTGCCCTTGCGCTTCACCGGCGCAGCTGAACATCCTCCATTGCTCCCAGTGAGCGGACGCACATGTCGCTCCCATCCTCTCTATCCGGGGCCCTCTGTGCCGTCGCAACGCCGTGTGCCGCCTCCGTCCGTCGCTGCAGCTGGCCTTCCTGGTGACGACCTGTCCTCGAGTCACCACCCACGGATGTGGTGCGGCCCACTTATCCAGGGAACCTTACTTGCCCAGAAGTCGGCTCCCTACCCTGCCGTCGCCAGCGCACAACCAGCGATGGGAATCGAGCCTAGCTATCTGATTTTGTCCTCGCCGTTGTATGAATCGAGCCATAGCTTGGTGCCGCCGCCGGAAGCTCAACATCACCACTAAGAGGTATCGCGCGACTGGAGCGGGGTTGCCGAAGAGCGAATCAACCTGACTGCCTGGTGCGCGCGCGAGGAGGATATTGAGGTGGAGGCCACTGTCGCCCGCAGAGGATCTGCGGCCGACGCCACGACGCCAAGACGACCGGCGGCACAGCTGCTCCCTGGTGACATTCGACAGGAGGCGTGGCTGAGATCCGTTCGAGGAGTTGCTCCGCCTGAGCTCCTCCTCACCCACGGCCCCGGCTGCCCTGTATTGTACACTGTCGTTGTCCGTATGCTGAAGAAAAAGGCGTGAAGACGAATTGCATGCTGGTATTTTAATACAGTAAGGAGTAAGAACAGAGCTCTCAGATTTTCTCTCTCCTATATGGGATTTACCTCATGAAAGCAAATTCATTAAGAGCCCTTATTGGTTTCTAAACCTCTTGAATGGCAACGCCAAAGTCACTAAAATAACTTGTCGACTTGCGCATCAGATTTTAACATGGCCTTTTCCGCACAACCATCACAAAAGCATCAACTATTAAGCAAGGACCACAAGCATTGTCAAAACGGAAAATAGCAAGGACCAAAAGCATTTGATGACATTTGCAAAAGACCATATCTCCAGGTATCCCTAGAACTAACTTCCTAACATTAGGTTTGCTTCGAAAGTAAAATCGTTAAAAAGATAGCTTCAAAATTAGCTGTGCCATTACAATTTTAGGCATAATTGTAAGCCATCATAAACCGTCAAACTGGATGTAAAGTAGTGTCGTAGATGTGTTTTTAGGATATGCAACTAAAACTTCACCAAAGCTTCATAACAATCGCATTCCTTCACTTGATTGGATTTTACTGTTGCAAGGGATAACAGACATTTGATATAATGCTTAAGGCAACATAATAGCCAACAAGGTTCATACTTAAAAAGGTTGAGTCATACTAATGATTGTACATTCTGCCTCCAGTAGTGACATATTTAATAGAAATCGCTGGAGCCAAAATGAGGGCGGAGCCAAGGCCGCCGAGAAGGGATCAGGCACCATCCCCTGGTGGAGGTGGAAGGGGACGCGTAGGTAAGAGGGATGGTGTGCGGATGATTTCTCTCCATGGTTGGATAGGAAATTAAATAGAACGAACCAACGACATTTTCTTTAAGTGGGTTAGGATGGGTTGATCCGGTCGGGCATTTTTTCGTGTCCAAAAACAATTATTACTGACAAAAGTTTGACCCGTAGCAACGCACGGGCAAATTTCCCGAAATCGTTACAAAAAGGCCGACCTTCGCGAAGGGAAGGCAACTCGCTCCACACGCGACAAGTGGCGTGCTGTGGTGCCAGAAAATCTCTGGGAAGTGATCTCCCTGCTCGCCACGTGTCGCAAGGGGAAGCAAGGTGCGGATGGGAGAGGAGAGAGAAGACTGGGTTGTGTAGTTTTTTTCCTTTTTCTTCTAGATTCATTTTTTTTTTCAAAATGAAATATATTGAGAACCGTAAGTCCAAATTGCGAACCGTTTTCACTTTTGAGATCGTCGCGTCGAGATCTTCAAAACTAGATCCCATGTTGATAGGTTTGGAGATATTTTTTTCGTACTTCCAATAATATTATGATTGTACCTGTGTTGTGTACCTAACTGTACTCGTGTTTCAACTGATAAGTACTCCTGTTTTTAGTGTATTTAGTGCAATTTTCCCTTTACTCGCTAACTGTACTCGCCCGTGTGCGGGATTGTACCTGTACTTACGCGTGATTGTACCTGTTCGTGTGCGCCACTGCACTTCTGTATATGTACTTGCTCATGTTCAGGATTGTACCTGCTCGTATGCGCGTTTGTACCTGCTCGTGTGCGTGACTGTACTTGTACTCGCTCGTGTGTTCAACTGTACTCGTGTGTTGTGCGTGACTGTACCTGCTCGTGTGTGCGGCTGTATCTGTACTTACTCGTGTGCGCGACTGTACCTGCTCGTGTGCGCGATTGTATTTGTACTCGCCCGCATGTTCAACTGTACTCGTGTGTTGTACATAAATGTACTCGTGTGTTATACATATTTGTACTCGCAACATTTTATTGTGTTGTATTCATACTTCAGGTAGTTAGATTTATTCGTAATTGTATGTAGATAGTTGAAAAAGGTACCTACATCTATTTATACAGCTAGTTGTAGTACATGCGATGGATGGAACGTTGGATGCGTGCAAGCAAGCAGCGATGATGGTGTTGTGCGCCTGGACGAGGCGAGGGTGTACTCGTCCTGGAGTTGGTTGGCGCGGCTGTGCATGTGCGCGAGCGGGGTTGGCGTACGGGGCGGACGCGAACGGGCGCGAAGCAGTTGCCCACACGTGCGGAAGGATTCGTAAAGCTGCCACGTGTCACACGTTCGTTAGGCCACTTCCCTTGGCAAAGGTTGGTCTTTTTATAGTGGTACTCCTAGTATTTTCTATACCTAATAATAAAAGCAAAAGTGTTTCCGTGATTTGGTCCGTTGGTTTCGGTCGTCCGTCCCGTGTTTTATTTCGCCCGTCCCGTGTTTTCTTTCGCCTGTCCTTCTTCGCCCGTTGATCGCTAAAGTTGAGTTCGGAGCGGTGGCAACTCCACCCGTAACGTGAGAAGAATTCTTCTGCACGTTTCTAGCTCCCACGTCCTGGTTCCATTATATATACTAGATTTAAATGTGCGCCTTGGCGCACGATCCCGTGAAATTCATAGTGATCTACAGTTTATATAATGATGTTTTTTATTTTTACAAAGAAAATGATACTCTTTCTAGATACAAGGTGCATAATGTTTTGAGAAAAGTCTCCAAAATATAAGATATATTGTGTTGGATAACCTGTATCAATATTTTTTTAGGGATTCTCATGTGGTTATATTTTGAAAACTTCTCTATTTTATCATGTCAATTCAAAACCTTACGTACTTTTCTCTCCATATTCGTTTCTTAATTTCCATGCCAAATACTATACACCATATATCAAGAACCGGAGGGAGTACTATTTGATTAGGATAAAACACACGAAATAACAAATAGGGTAGCACACCATCATATACAATCAAGGAAATAGTGAAATATTTGGGGCCCCCCCTTGGCTCACGGTCCTGATAAATAATTTGTAAAACACTATTAAGCATATGTAGAAATCGATGGTAATCAAACATCAAATGTAACACAACTATCCAATTGGTGAAACACTATGTAAATCTTCATTAGTACAACATGTCTTTTACTACGGACTAACTGTATAGTCAACAAAATATACACTGCTTGCTCGAAAGACAGTTGGACTGAGACTTCTCCAATAGGATGATGTGTATGACGGAGAGAATGTCACCATCACTTCGCCCATGGTGGGTAAACTGTTGTAGAATGGCTTAAGCTGCATTGATTATTACCCTGGATCATGTTGTAGAATGGCTTAAGCTGCATTGATCATTACCCTGGATCATGTTGTAGAATGGCTTAAGCTGCATGGATCATTACCCTGGATCATGGTGGGTAAACTGTTGTAGAATGGCTTAAGCTGCATTGATTGTCCATGGCTTAAACTTGGTAAAAAAGGACGGGAGATCATATTGGCTAAGGGTAAAAGGTATCAGCCTTACCTTGTACATAAAGAACATTTGTGCTTTCTTGTTTGTAGCCTGAGAAAGTAAATCATGTTTATGCATTTTTTTAGTTTCAAGTCAGTTGTAGCTATAGATGCTCACTGAAATCTTATTTTAGTTCAATAACAGATTTTTTTTACGTGTCAATAACAGATTTTAGTTCACAGGGTTTAGCAGAATATTTGGGTTGGCTTGGGTTTCTGGTTTTGCTTTAGTTTTTTGTAAAAATAATTGGATAACAAAACCTGAGTGAAGAAACAACATGCTATTTAACTCGTGTGGCTAAACCGGTCATACATGTTATAATGCATAAAATAAGTATTACTTCCTGTTCCAAACTACAAATTTCAGGAATAATGTGTAACCCGGAACTACAAGTACGAGTACAGTACATGTCTTGTTAATTTGGATGCCACACTAATGACTTCGTCACTACTACAAAACTACTATGAAAATGAGCAACCCGAAGGTTCATGGAATCGAGTTTAATTGTCGAAACTGAATATATATGCTATAGGACTCCTGTGAAAATTGGTTGGTAGGTGTAAACTGGGTTGTGGTCTTGATGTACATCTACTACTCTGAATACTACCAAGCCTAGGTTGATCAAAAGTAGGAATGAATGAACATTACCTATTGAACCAAAAAATGGCACGTGAGTGCAACATTCAGTTGAGTCTATGTGGAAAAAATGGAGTGTAATCTTACCTGATTGAGGATGCGTAATTGCATTTGACAATAATTATGCTTCTATTGGCAGACCTAGAATTGTCATGAATTGCTGTCATCTTGAAGATGATGAGTGCCATCATAAAATACAACAAAGTGAGGCTTGCAGACTGAATATCCTCGAAACAAGAATAGGCATTTGCAGCTTGTAGCCTGCAAGGCCGTAACCTATCAGCAATGTGCCTACTTCTAACATCACCAAAATATTCTAGCTAGATATTGGTCCATGTTACTATAAATAAAAACTTCTACAATTATCCGAGGGGATGGAAAAAATTGGGGTTTAGAAGATATATTGTTCTAGAACTATTACAATGCAGTATGTAAAGATACTTAATTAGGTGAATATCAGAAACATACTCATTTTGAAAAGTTAGATGAATGTTCAGGAGCAATAGATGTAAACATACAACAACAAAAGAAACACAACTAAACAGTAGAAATGAAAGAGTAAGCATCCCAACACCATGGCTTCATTAGATCATTATAGGTCATCTGAAGGGATAGGATGGCATGCCTACCAAGAAAATTCAAGTATCATCTGATAACAAAAAAATACACTTAGCGGAAAGAGATCCAGTTATACAAGTGGAAAAGAAGGTCAAGGATAATTATTAAATCAGTTTCATCAAAGGATGATTGCAAGTCCTGTACAAACCAGAACTAAAAGTGTTCAACAATATATTTCCTCTGTTACAAAATATAAGACATTTTAGTGAGAAAAATAGCCTACTAAAACATATTATATTTTGATATGGAGGTAATATTATTTAACTCTAAATGACCATTGTCGACACTGGAAACTAAAACAAACATTAGAAACTCCATAGCATATAGCAGTGACTAAAGGGCATAACACTTTATAGACAACTATGATATGCACTTTAAATGAAGTTGCAATCACATGAACGGGTCAATACGTCACTGAAGTTTCATTACCAATGAAAAAAACCCGGAGGCGAACATTAATCTAACAGTTACCACTGAGCATACATGGAACTACACAAAAGGTTAAGCAGATGGCAAGAATGCTGAATGTATTGGTCAGTGAGACCAAACCCAAACAAACCTAAGTAACACACTAAGAACCATACAAATGAAGTAAAGTATTAATAGACAAACAAAAATAGGTTCTTATCTCACCAGCTTGAGACA
Source organism: Lolium rigidum (assembly GCF_022539505.1). Taxonomy (NCBI): domain Eukaryota; kingdom Viridiplantae; phylum Streptophyta; class Magnoliopsida; order Poales; family Poaceae; genus Lolium; species Lolium rigidum. Next base: position 233,555,204 of record NC_061513.1, on the reverse strand, counting down.
GGTGATTTCTTGAATAAACACAAATTGTACCTTTCTCACTTAATATTGTCATGTTTCAAGTTTCAAAAGTAACACCACTACTCATTTTAAATTTGGCATGTGAACTAAACTAAGGAAGATATCATTAGAAATGCAAACCGTGTCTAGCATTGTTTGTTAAGATAATTTGGCTCATATTTCAACCCACACAGTTGTACTGCATTACATTTCGACTTAATTTATTCAGTGGCCCAAAATGGAGACCCCCTGCCTCGTTTCCAACATTTTTATTTATTATTAGAGTGATATCTGACTTACTTTGCGAGCCAAGCTTCAGCTTAAAACAATTAGTACTCTTTAATATGCAACTGTCATGAATATAATTGCAGCATTGACATATAGACAGAGCCAATAGCAAGCGAGTGCTTGTTCCTACCCCAAAAAGAGGAGCAACAAGATTAGTCTATTCTCAAAATTAGTTATCACTTGAAGAAAGAGTACCCAAATATCACGATTTTGGTTCTTAAAATGATTACTTTACCACACCAAACTAAAAACTTCCGTTATCCATAATACAACAACTAAACAGATATTTTTATCTTCAGAATAAGGTGACCTGCAGACAATAAACATCTAGTATAGAATAAAAACATAAAAGAAATGTAGTGTCTGTGTTCGCTGATCATACAAAATATTGGTTAGCGTTGTTTGCGTGAATTCCTTATGGTGTAATGAGATATTGTTGTTGTGTAGCATCAGGCCATCAGCGTCCCGGAGCTAGCTCGGAGCTCTGCGCTTTCAGGTTTAGAAAGCCAGACATGATACAGAAGACCCATCACCTTTCAATTGTGAATATAGCTAGAGTATGAAAAATAGGAGAAACGCTTCTAATCCTTACAAACGTGAACTGAAGTTATACCAAAGCATTCTCCTTCTATAATAGATGTTGAATTGTATCCAGGGATGGTTTTACCATTGTGTATATAACCCCAATTCTAATTAAATCTAAATGAAGGAATCCATTGTCACCTATACAAATCACTTTCAACACTTTAAGGAATATATTTATCAAAACCATGGAACAAAGTAGTTTTTCCCCTCAGCAACAAAAGTACGAGCGTTCTTTTTCAAAAAAGTGAATCCTTGTTGATCCTTTATGGGATTAAATCAAAACATGGTCAAAGGATAAATAAGGAGGAAGAGAGGATCACCTCGTCTCAATGTCATGGAAAAGTGGCAGGTCGTGTTCTGTATGCAAAGCGCCACAATGACCAACCAGATCACCCAAACCTAAATCGATCATAAATCATGCATGCCTCAAGTAAAATACAAATATCAGCAATCACAACCTAGTAGGAAACAACCAAGCTAGCATATCAATATCATCACGCCAACTATCAAACAAGCACTCAGCTAGCGACCATGAGGAGAGCATTACTTGGGATTTGGGAAGGTACCTTGCTAGGCGTTGGCAAGGGGCGCAGCGCCGCCGACACATCGGAGCCCCCAAGCACTGCTCCTCTTTTCCTTGGTCGAATATAAGCGATGATTCTTGCTACTTACATCTCCAAAGGTCACCAGATAGTCTATTTTCTTCTCTTTAAATAGCACATACAACCATATTAGCTAGGATTTTTATCAAGCACCTTCTAAAGCACAGACAAAAACGGATTTGCACAAACAAAGATGAGATTTTCACCGCACAACTGAGACATGCAGAGAGAACCTTATGGTCTTTTTTGAAGAACAGGCTGTTGTGCCACTGCTCGGCGTCCTCCGTGGCAACAAAGAGGCAGAGTAGGCCACGAAGTCCAAGGGCGGAGCTCCACCAGCGGCTCCACCCGGCGACGGCACGACGACATGCGGCGGTGCGAGAGGTGGGCTATGCAGCTCCTACTGGACACCAGAAGCTCCTCTCGGCGACGGTTAGGCCACTCCGCTTGCTCGTGCTGGTTGAGGAGGCTGAGGCATGCGGCCAGCCCTTGCTCGACGCTCCTACCGGCCACCAGCAGGTCCTCTCGACGACGGTTAAGCCTTGTTATATAAATCGTGGATAAATGAAAGACATAATATATTAAGATATTCTAACCTAAAGCAATAGCAGCAGGTTCACTTGGAAATGTAAACAAAGACCCTAAGATAGGCATGAATTCCTACACGGTAGTGTCAACATCAGTTTTTTATACAGTTGCAACTTCACTGCAAAATGCAAGGCTTGTTGCTCCCACCTCTTATCCCGCGAGGCGCCACTGTACTTTTCTTTCATGGGTGCATTTTTTTATAATCCAATGATCTACATGACCAAAAAAAGCTTGAAAAGTTTAATATCTCTGCATCTTGTTTTTCCTGAGTAAGTTCAATTAGAATTGTCAATTATCTTGCACACCTTGCTGTAGCGTAATTCTGGCCAAATACAATACAAAGTAATGACACTCAAGATGCACTTGAGATAGTAGAGAGGGAAACCCATGAATGGGGAACCCAAGGAGCAAGTCCCAACATGCAAGATCAAGATACAGAGAAATTCGAAATACCAACCTACCCAAGACATTCTTTTCAGCGAGATTCGTATTATTAAGACAATAGCCTGAACTATTAATAAAAGAGCATTAATAAGTGAAATCCATTGGAGACAAATCACTTGATGATACTTATACAGATACCTTCTAAACTCGAATATAAGAGCAAACTATTCCATCAAAGCTAACAAGAGAACCAACACTTGAAGCAACACTAAGGTACACACATAAACTGGCAAGTACATTCCATACATGCTATCCTTTATGCCCCTTTCCATTGACTATTTGGAACATTGTGTTCTCTATGAATGGTACACATGTATATAGGAACAGAAATTGCAATATGTATGGAAAGAAAGATGGAGATCATTACGTCGATAGGGGACATGCCATCCCTGAGGAACATGCTGGCTTTTTGACATGGGCAATGACATGAGGGTGAGTATCTCCATGCAGTCTGCATAATGCTTCCGGTTCTCACTCCCAGACCAGCAGCTGTTCGAAGGTGTTGGAGCTAACAATACCAGAAGTAAAAGTTATGTGTGGTGAACATACTGCAAAACAAATTCCTTGTAAAAGAAGGGAAATAGAGAAAATCAAGAAGCGACATAAAAGGGGATGCCTCGCCTAGAGCTTATTTTAATAGGTCACGCTGAATTGAAGGGGTAAATGTATATTCACAAGTTTTGGCTTGATAACAATTTAAAGCCTGAACTTATCACCAGATTTTGGCCAAATAAGAAGGTGGGCCGTAAGGGAGATGGGCTTGGAAGATTACACGTGGAAGATCTCTGAAGCGGCCTTACACGAAGAGTTTGGGCTAGATTGCCCGTGTATCTGTAACATAGTAGGTTACGTGTCGTTTTAGTTAGAGTTGGCCTCGTGCACGGTTGGGATTATTCCCACGTTAGAAAGTCTCCTGGACTATAAATATGTATCTAGGGTTTATGAAATAAACAACAACCAACGTTCAACCAACCAATCAATCTCGGCGCATCGCCAACTCCTTCGTCTCGAGGGTTTCTACCGGTAAGCAACATGCTGCCTAGATCGCATCTTGCGATCTAGGCAGCATAAGCTTTATGTTGTTCATGAGTTGCTCGTACTGAAGCCTTTTTGATGGCGAGCAACGTAGTTATCATAGATGTGTTAGGGTTAGCATTGTTCTTCGTTTAAACATGTTGTCGTAGTGCAACCCTTGCATATCTAGCCGCCCTTACACCTATCTTAGGTGTAGGGGCGGCACCCCGCTTGATCATTATTTAGTAGATCCGATCCGTTACGGTTGCTCCTTGTTCATCAAGGATTAGTTTAATATCTGCAATAGTTAGGCCTTACAAAGGGTTGGAGGATCCAGCGGCACGTAGGGTGTCGTTTGCTAGTCCTAGACAGGATGTTCCGGGATCAACCTCGTGTTGGTTTTTAGGCCCTATCTAGGATCGGCTTACGATCACCGTGCGTGGCCGCGAGGCCCAATCGTGAGTAGGATGATCCGATTATGCGGTGAAAACCCTAAATCGTCGTAGATTGAATTAGCTTTATCTTGATCAAGCAGGACCACCATATATTCGTGCACCTCGTACGAATCATGGGTGGATCGGCTCCCCGAGCCGATTCACGAGATAACCCGAGAGCCGATCGAGGCTCGTATTAATGTTTACGTGTATGCCATGCAGGAAACTAAGCGAGGCATCTCCATCACCTTCCCGACCAGGTATAGGTCGGGTGGCACGCCCTTGCATCAGCATCGGACGTGTGTACCGGAGGCTTTGCGGGCCGTCGCTCGGAGGGACCTCGGCCAGCCGCAGCCCTAGGTTGTTCCCGGCTCTACCGTGTTGCCCGTCGCTGCCCGCCGGTGGGTTTTGACAAGCAACACATTCCGGCACGCCCGGTGGGACAAGCTTCGTCATCGACCACATCGCCATCTACATCCGAGATGGCGGACGGCACTCCGAGTCACGTACGAGGATCTGACCGACGAGCTCAAGAAGAAGTATGACGAGATCAAAGTCATCCTCGAAGCCGACCTCATCGGCTCTTTCCACAGAACCCGTTCACATGGCATCAGGTGGAAGGGGTTCTCGCCTAATGGTGCACTCGATGGGATAGACCTCTCTGCCCCGTCGGAAGAACGCACCAGGTCCCTGCGGCAGGAGATCAACTACTTGGTGGCTCACTCGCTACACCGCCACTCTGAGAACCTGGTAAACACGTTGGAGCGTGTCGCTCTTCGCGTGATCCAGGAGATCATGAGGCACCAGTACTCGCCGTCAGGACCAGCTCTCGGGATGCATCAAGGAGAGTTGCCACTCCAGTCCCGTCCACCGCTGCCATTTGCGTTGGCAGCACCAGAAGTGCCGACTTCACCGGCATTCGTCGTCTACAAGATCGGTGGTGACCCTAGTGACTACCAGTTCTTGCATGAGGCGCCTAAGGAGATCCCTCACGGGTACACGTGCACGTATGTGCCAGATTGCGGTAACTGGGCGCTCACGAACCAGGCCACAACATCAGGGACTTCTGGGAAAACAGGAGGGACGTCAGCGACAGATCTTGAGAAGCAGACGTGGCTAACTAAGTACGCCACCCCGACGAACCTCCAGAGCTCAGCTCCTGCAGTTGGCTCAGAGTTGGAAAAGCAAGCATGGCTGGCTAAGTACGCCACCCCGGCAAATCTTCAGAGTTCAACTCCTGCAGCCAGCACAGCGGATCAGATCAGCACCATACTGAGAGACCAGTTCGGCATGGTGCCGAAAAGGAGGGCAATCGGCTATTCCAAGCCGTACCCCGACGACTACGAGATGATCCCGCTACCACCTAAATATCGGCTCCCTGATTTCTCCAAATTCAGTGGATCAGATGGTTCCAGCTCCATCGAGCACGTGGGCCGATATTTGGCACAGCTAGGAACGGCCTCAGTGTCGGATTCTCTACGCGTGAGGTTCTTCTCACAGTCCCTCACGGGATCGGCTTTCGGGTGGTACACCTCGTTGCCACCAGACTCGATCCGGACTTGGAAGCAGTTGGAAGAACAGTTCCATATGCAGTACCACTCAGAGGCTTCCGAGTCTGGCCTTGCCGATCTAGCACAAATACGTCAGAAGCGTGGAGAAACTGTGACAGAATACATCCAGCGCTTCAAGAATCTTAGGAACCGATGTTATTCGGTTCGTGTGACTGAAAAGGAAGCAGTCGAGTTGGCAGTAGCGGGCCTTGCAACACCGCTCAAGGACATGGCCTCCCAAGCAGACTACCCCTCACTGGCGCACATGGTTCAGAAACTGTCGGCATATGAACAGCGCCACCCGGACCTGTACCAGGACAAATTCAAGCGTGCAATCGTCCTGGTCGAGGCAGAAGAAGACGAAGTTTCTGCGGGAGATCAAGAGGTAGCAGTGGCTGAATGGACTCGGGGAGGAACCCCCGTATCCTGCAAATGGGTAAAGCCACCAGGCCCGCCCAGGGGGTTTGATTTTGACGTGACCAAAACTGAGCAAATCTTCGACCTCCTGCTCAAGGAGAAGCAGTTGACGATTCCTGAAGGTCTCAAATTCCCCACGGTACAAGAGCTGAACGGAAAGCCATACTGCAAATGGCATAACTCGCTCTCCCATGCCACCAACGACTGCAGGGTGTGGCGTCAGCACATCCAAGCGGCGATAGAAAAGGGGCGGCTGATTTTCAACCAGTACGCCATGAAGGTCGACACCCAACCCTTCCCCGCCGTTAACATGGTGGAATGCACTTACCCTGAAGGTTGCCAGCCAGTGTCCTCGTTCAGCATCAACATGGTAGGACCTGGGCACCACTCTGGCAAAGATGGAGACGAGGGGAGCTGCTCTCGTAGCAAGGACACAGAGGAGGCCGCTCCACACGATCGGCTCCGTCATGATGGCAAGCGCTACGTCACAGAGGGAGAAGTGAAGAACATAAGATATCAGCGACCCCTCTCTGATCACCTCCTCAACAAGTATGTGAGTCAGTATGACCAACGCCGACGATCCAGCGATGATGATGAAAGAGATGGTCTGGCTAGAGAAGCCAGAAGATATCGTCGGCATGATCGCGATGAGGAGGAGCACGAGCGCCGTGCCAAAGGAAAATCAAGGGAGCAAGATGACAACGACAGGCACTGGGACTGCCCCTTCTTCAGACACTGCTGGGTTTCAGGAATGAGCCAATTGCCCACAATCGGCAATTGCCCAGAATGCAACCAGAAGAAGAAGGAGGCAGCCAACGTGTCTGTGTTCAGGCGCTTAGGGCCTCTCCCGCCACAAAGCAAACGCGCTGAGTCCCCTCGGTGGGAAGATCTCGAGGATTCAGAAGACGAGGGACAAGAAGAAGAAGACAGGTACCACCGGCCAAGGTGGTGCCCTGATGGACTCAGCCGTTCACAAAAGCGCAGGGTTCAGCGATTGCGCGGCCTGGAGGAAGCCGAAAGGTTATACTTGCATACGCTAAGGAAGGCACGACCTGATCTGGCTGTGAAAGTTCAGCGAACCCTGGACGAAGAGGGTCGTCCACGGAAAATGGAGTGGCGGCCCAAGCAAAGGAAAGCCGATGATGAAACATCGGCTGGCACAAACATGGTGTTCATTCTCCCTTCGGAGTTCAGTGCTCCAGGATTAGACGAGGCACCTGTGGCACAACTTGACTGCGGCCCACGGCCGGTTATCTTTGAGAAGCCACGAGAAAGGAGCTACAGACATCTGAATGCCCTGTACTTGCGAGGTTATATCGATGGGAGGCCTGTAAATAAGATGCTGGTGGACACCGGAGCGGCAGTCAACATCATGCCGTACTCTATGCTACGTCGGCTGGGACGCTCTAGCTCAGATCTAATCAAGACCAACGTGACATTGAGCGATTTCAACGGCCAAGCGTCTGACGCACAAGGTGTTCTGAACGTGGATCTGACCGTAGGAAGGAAAACTATCCCTACAACGTTCTTCATCGTCGATAGCACGAGCACTTATGCTGTTCTGCTAGGAAGAGATTGGATCCACGCCAACTGCTGCATTCCCTCCACGATGCACCAATGCATAATACAGTGGGATGGAGATGAGGAAAAGGTCGTCCAGGCCGATGACTCAGCCGAAATTTCAACGGCTGGCATGAACGCATGTGAAGCAGCAGGCCAAGAACCCCTCTCAGGTATCAATTTGGATGACTGCGAGCGCATCGACGTGACGAAGGGAAGGGTTAAGCTGGTTTTATCCACTGGCCTGACCATGTAGCTGAAGCAAAGCGATGAGCAAACGTGGCGAGGCTGATCCTTGTGATCGGCCCCAAAAATTATGAAGGGGCATTACAGAACCTTCAGTCAGTGCTTCAATCGATATGGAGGCCGATTCCAGCAATCGGCCAAAATTATCTTCACCACATGTTCTGCTTGTGTTCAACATCGATCTACTGGGCAGTGGCCACGTCGGCGGATGAAAGTCAGCACGAATCCTCGCGGAGCCGGCGTGAAAGTACAGTGCCTTGGCTAACCACAAAGCCGATATCTGCAGTCACCTGGCAGATTCGGCTCGGGGGGCATATAGTCAGAGGAACATGTGCAGATAAACATGTGTAAACATGTGCAGTGAAACATTATGGGCCGATTAGAAAAAATCGGCCAGTAAAAAAAAAATTCTACCGGCTATGTGCTCAGGGCTCACATTGTCGCCAAGATGGTCAACCCTTTGCGTCAGTTAAGCTGTTGGTGTTTCATCTACAACATCGGCGCCCAGTGGAAGGAAACTGATCAATGGGGGCAAGTCTGGCTGATTCTTCATGGTGGCTATCTCGGATTACCAGATTACCTAAGGTCAGAGCCTTTTTGTTTGATTTGTGCATCCATGCCGGTATTCTCGCCTTGATTGAGGCTCGGGGGGCAGCTCGCCCTAAAATATCTTTGTTTTGGAGAGCCGATTTCGTTGGAATCGGCTGGTTCCACATTAATAACTTGGAAGCCAATGGTAACGTGTTTGGGCTGATTCATCACTATTCTCGCCTTGGGTGAGGCTTGGGGGGCAACTCGCCTGAAAGTTTCTTGGCTCTGGAGAGCAAATTTGGTTGGAATCGGCTGGCTCTACATCGCAACTGTTCTGAAAAGGGGTGCTTTTGCTACAGAGGTATCAGCTTTAGCATCCAAGCTGATTCAGCGACAGTTCTAGGGCCCTTGTAAAGACACTTGCTCAAGACTAAACCCACGGCTTACTACGATCGGCAGTGCTATCATCATCGGTAAGACTGGCTAATTTGGAGGGATGACTGAATTGACCTGTCTCGCAGATTATCGTGAGAGACCGATGCGTTGCCATCAGTCATTGAACATTGATTGGGCTAACGGTCGACAAAGTCAGATGAGGGAAAATCGGCTGAATCAGCATACAGGACATCGGCAAAGTCAAAAGAAGTTTTCATTGATAATAAAATTTCTTACAAGGATAAGCCGATTGTTCAACAAAAGGGAACGGATTACTACTGCCAACCCTATGCTAGTAAATCCCTACTCTAAGGACTGTTGTTGTCGTCGCTGTCGCTGAGGTAGCTGCCGCCATTGCTGCTATCGGCGAGTTCTTCGTTGCTGCTACTGTGACCTTCAGCAGAGGCCTCCTCCTCGTCATCATCATCGTCCTCGTCTGACCAAGCCCAGCCCCGGATACGCTTTGGTGGTGGTTCGTCGGAGGAGGTGTCGTCCTCCTGTTCCTTCTTCAGGTCGGAGGAGACGTCTTCTTCTTCGTCGTCCTCTTCTTCTTTGGTGACGGAGGTGAATTTGCCCCGGAAGGGAGGGTCGTCGTCATCGCTCTCCGCCTCCAGTGCTCCGTCAACTAGGTACCGGAGGTCATCTTCCCCGTCGGTTAGGGGCATGGCCCCATCTGACCAGACGAGGTCCTCACCCTCTGGCACAAAGTCGAAGTCCCACTCCCGCTTGTCCCAATGTTTGGGAGCCCGGCGGTTGTACGCCTCCATCTGGTCGTGCTCTGGAACCAACTCGCTTGAGGAAGAGGATTGGAGAGAGACGGAAGAGGAGGAAGAAGACGACATGGCTGAGGGAGAAGAGGGTTTTTTGGTGCCGATAGCTAGAACAGAGGAAGGGGATGAAGAGGGCTAATCGATCGGCACGGATAAATAATGAGAAATCTGGTGGAAATTTAATGCTATTGCAGTTTCCGAGGAGGTGATGCTAAAGCTATCGAATTTTGCAGAGAAACTGGAAAGACAGGGCATCATGATGAAGAATACTGCGACAGGTCTGCTCTGCCACGACATGACCCTTCGAAGGAAAAACAGAGTGGTTTTGAAATTATCATTGCCAAAACCAGGGGGGCATGTGTTATCACCAGATTTTGGCCAAATCAGGAGGTGGGCCGTAAGGGAGATGGGCTTGGAAGATTACACGTGGAAGATCTCTGAAGCGGCCTTACACGAAGAGTTTGGGCTAGATTGCTCGTGTATCTGTAACATAGTAGGTTACGTGTCGTTTTAGTTAGAGTTGGCCTCGTGCACGGTTGGGATTATTCCCACGTTAGAAAGTCCCCTGGACTATAAATATGTATCTAGGGTTTATGAAATAAACAACAACCAACGTTCAACCAACCAATCAATCTCGGCGCATCGCCAACTCCTTCGTCTCGAGGGTTTCTACCGGTAAGCAACATGCTGCCTAGATCGCATCTTGCGATCTAGGAAGCATAAGCTTTATGTTGTTCATGCGTTGCTCGTACTGAAGCCTTTTTGATGGCGAGCAACGTAGTTATCATAGATGTGTTAGGGTTAGCATTGTTCTTCGTTTAAACATGCTGTCGTAGTGCAACCCTTGCATATCTAGCCGCCCTTACACCTATATTAGGTGTAGGGGCGGCACCCCGCTTGATCATTATTTAGTAGATCCGATCCGTTACGGTTGCTCCTTGTTCATCAAGGATTAGTTTAATATCTGCAATAGTTAGGCCTTACAAAGGGTTGGAGGATCCAGCGGCACGTAGGGTGTCGTTTGCTAGTCCTAGACAGGATGTTCCGGGGATCAACCTCGTGTTGGTTTTTAGGCCCTATCTAGGATCGGCTTACGATCACCGTGCGTGGCCGCGAGGCCCAATCGTGAGTAGGATGATCCGATTATGCGGTGAAAACCCTAAATCGTCGTAGATTGAATTAGCTTTATCTTGATCAAGCAGGACCACCATATATTCGTGCACCTCGTACGAATCATGGGTGGATCGGCTCCCGAGCCGATTCACGGGATAACCCGAGAGCCGATCGAGGCTCGTATTTAATGTTTACGTGTATGCCATGCAGGAAACTAAGCGAGGCATCTCCATCACCTTCCTGACCAGGTATAGGTCAGGTGGCACGCCCTTGCATCAGCATCGGACGTGTGTACCCGAGGCTTTGCGGGCCGTCGCTCGGAGGGACCTCGGCCAGCCGCAGCCCTAGGTTGTTCCCGGCTCTACTGTGTTGCCCGTCGCTGCCCGCCGGTGGGTTTTGACAGCAACACATGCATCGCCAAATTCTTGATATTTCTGTAAATCTTCATCTTAAACTAATAAATTTTGCAAGAAATAGACCATATACGAGGACGTAAGAATAGTAAAAAGCAGAAATATGGTGGCATCAAAGATTAACCCATAAAAAAGAGATTCAATCGAATTTTCTTTGGTCTCGACCCAAAGAGAGTGAATTATTAGAAATGAGGTGCGTTACAAAAGTTTGTATGCTCATAATTAATCATCTTAGGCATAACCAGTAGGTAAATGGCAAGTTATTAGTGTGATAATACAAATCTAAGCATAGCTGAACTGAAGGAATATGTGAACAAAATATCAACAAACCTTCAAGCAGTTTGCAGATACACCAATGGATTGTTACATTCAGGCATATATTCACCACAGATTTCGCAGCTGATCAAAAATCTATTATTGTACAAAAAGGTCAAAATTAAATCCATGGATGCAGATCAATACTAATTATTCAAAAGTCAAATTGAGAACCAATTGGTTTTACATGGATGCACATCAAATGCGGTAATTATTCAGAAAAGGATGCATACAACCTAGCGTAGTCAACCAGGCTTCAGCTGGAGATGATCTCCATTACCAGACCCTAGCCAGCAAAGACAGTACCACCGAATTAAATCACAGTACTGATCCAGGCCATTTGAATCCAGATCCAAATGGTTCAGTAATGTGCAGTTCAGACATTCCATGAAATACAGCATGTGAAACATCCATAAATTCTTCTACTCACTCTCGAGCATAGTGGAAACCTAGCAAAGAGCTTCGCCATGTTTTCAACCATTTGTCAGGGAATGGTAATATATAATAACATAGTATTTCATATTTGTTCGTGGATATGCTTGACCATGGTAGAACCATGACACTGAAGGGACGTTCAACAAGCCGGACTCACGCAAGTTAGTCTGGTTAGCTCTGCAGGGCTTCTCCATGATATACGAAAACATTGTTTCAGAGACTTGAATCCATACTTCTTGAAATATTCTCGAAATCCATATACGCTATGTTCATAGTTGAACTGCACATAAGGAAACAGTATCACATCAGCTCAACCTGGAACCTAGTCTATAAAGGCATTAGACTGACATATAAATGAGTGATGTATTCTGCACGGAAACAGCGACACAAATGGCTCATGCACGAATATTTTGAAATAATTTCAGAACATTGCTTACAGGTAGAATTTTTGTGGAATACTTTGTGATGCCCTGATCCGCAATCTTTTCTGGACAAAACAACGATGAAGCAACAGATCTCTAGACAGGTGACTAGTTGCTCATCAACTTTCTGAGAAAAGAACAACCATAATCAAAATATTTTACACTACAGGAAACAAAAATATCACCACAGGAAGACCCAACTCGCCGTTCGGCCCCGGAGAGAGAGCTCGAACCGGCGCCGTCGAAGCCCTCCTGCTGCCCAGAAAAAGATGGTTGGAGCCGATGTGCAGGGGCGAAGAGAAGGCGGGGATGGAGGATGACGGGAGATGCAGGGCACTGTCGGGGCATTTCTTCCTCTTCCATCAAGTGTCTCTTCTTCAGGACCCCTCCATCTCTTCTGCTGCTCCTACTCCTCCTCCCGGTTCTCACCAGCAGGGCAAGGGAGCTAGCAGCCTCCTAGACGTGGTGATGGCAGAAGAGGGGATCGAGCTCGTGCTTATTGACAACATATTAGGTGGTCTCCGCTGTTTCTCCACCTTGGCATCCGCCTGCTCCTCCTCATCCTCCTACACCGCCTGCTCCTCCTCATCCTCCTACATCGCCTGCTCCTCCTCATCCTCCTACATCGCATGCTCTCCTCCTGCGGCTCTGCCTGACAATCCCAGACGACGACCTGGAAAGACGAAGCACAAAGCCAAAAATCAAGAAGAGAATCTAAAAAAGTCAAATAACAACCAGATCTAAATAGAGCACTTTGTCTCCAAAAGCGCAGCCAAAAGGAGAAACAAGAAGAGGCCAAAAATTCGTGAGGAAAAGCATCGTCCGGGGAAGAAACAAAAGAATCAAAAAGCCCGTACTGTGCTCTGTTTCTAGAAACACGGCCAGGAAGAGAAACAAGAAAATACCATAAAGAAGTCCACGAACAAAGAGGTCGGGCGCTCGTTGCTGCCGGTGAAAAAGTGAGGAGCGGAGGAGCACCGGTAGACACCGCCGCCTCGCAGCTCGCTGGCCACCCCCGCCCTCGTCGCTAGCCACCCACCATAGCCTCAACGCCTTCTTCGCTGGTGCATCTCCCTCGGGGACCAGCCCGCGCCTCCAAGCAAGCGCCATGGGCAAACCCTAAGCGTCGGAAGGCTTTAGGAAGATGGGGGACGGAGGGATTGGGCCATTGGGGAGACCGGTGGGGTGGGGATTGGGTGGAGACTGGAGAGCGACGAAAACCCCAATCTACCCCGCCGAGAGAAGATATTTCCACGCGCCGAAGCGTCGCGCGACCAGCCCAAAAACCAACCCAGCAACTGAGGAGCGGACCCAGCCGGATGTGGGACCCGCGTGAAGTCGCAGGCGGGTAAAATAGGGCCGTTTCATGGCTTTGTCTAGTGAGGGAAATCCTCTCACGCACGCACGAGACCAACCAGTGTGGATGCGCTGCTGGCCTGAACGAACGGCTGAGATCCACCAAGTGACTCCATTTGGCAAGATCCAACGGCTCAGAATCTCAGATCGCTGTGAAGCCCCCTATGGGGGCATCATTTATACCTTTAGATAAATGTGAGATCGAGGCCTCGAGGGCAAATGTGAGATCAAGGATACAAGATTCCTTAGTCACCACGAAAAAAACCCAAATATACTTGCCCTATAATCGTCCATTATCGATCGAACAAGCGAGTTTTGAACGACGGCCACAATGAGCCGCTGTTGTGACGCGCTCCCTACCGAGCAGGGGGCGATCCTGGTCATGCAAGAGTCCAGAGAGTCCACGGGAGAGACAGGAGACTCGATCCTACCGAGCAGGGGCGATCCTGGTCCAGCCCAAGCCCGCACACTGCATCGACGGCATGAGGTATGCCAAGCTGCGACTCAACGGCCCTCATCCTAAAACACAATGGAGATTAAAGGGGCCCTCCTCCCTGGTGCCCGCGCGCCTGGTAGCTTCTGCTTCGCACAAGAATCAAGCGGCTGGGCTTTCTTTTGTCGGCCCATTATATTTACCGGTGGTTTGCTACGAAGTTGACTTCGGCGACGAGCTGGGATCGAAAGGTATCGCGTGATTGTTCTGTCTCTTCGCTTTTGACTTTTCTTGTGCTCGCTCGTACCGGTTCGGAGCGAGGCAGCTATTTAAACTTGTGATAATTCTCCTGGCGTGTCGAGGTGGGACTAAAAATCTACGACATGTGCTTGCTCCTGTACCGGACTGATGCTGCTCGCAGGTGCGATACGACATGGCACGCATATGCCAGGCGCTGCTGGTGCCATGCACTAATCTCTCTCACTTGCGTTGCTCTAATTATGTGGGGTCCACGCTGAGCTGCATGCATGTTTCTAGTTCTTGCGCGGTCATGTGCGTGCATGTGAGTCTCTATGGCCATGGAGAGTACCTTTTACGTTTTCCTTTTAGAAGCATGTAACTGCGTACAGTACCTTTTCTTTTATAAACATGCAGCGTATATCTTAGATGTAGGTTTTGTACATTAAGTCATAAAAAATATTATGCAAAAGAACAAATAACACCTACAATTTGGAACAAAAATTCAGGCCGTAATTTCCAAGCAGTGGAATAAATAGCCAGTAAACTATGAAGAAAAGTTTTAACAAAATTCGAACAGAGTTTTAATAAAGTACATGATTCCACTCCTAGCACCGCCGCCACGTCCTAGGTGGAGTAGAACAAGAGCCTAGAACAATATCCTAGACAGAGGGGAGCAAGGGCCTGGATAGTAGGGAACAACACCCTAGACTGAGAGTAACAACAACCTACACGCACAGGAACAACAACCTAGACAGTATGGAACAACACCCTAGACGGCGGGGAACAACGAACTACATGGAGGGGAACAACAACATGGACAGAGGGGAACAACAGCCTAGACAGTATGGAACAACACCCTAGACGGCGGGGAACAACGAACTACATGGAGGGGAACAACAGCATGGACAGAGGGAAACAACAGCCTAGACAGTATGGAACAACGCCCTAGACGGCGGGGAACAACGAACTACATGGAGGGGAACAACAACATGGACAGATGGGAACAAACAGCCTATACAGTATGGAACAACACCCTAGACGGCGGGAACAACGAACTACACGGAGGGGAACAACAGCGAGGGGAACAACGAACTACACGGAGGGGAACAACAACCTAGACGGAGAGTAATAATGAACTACACACACGGGAACAACAACCTAGACAGTATGGAATAACAGCCTAGACGGTGGAGAACAACGACCTACATGAAGGGGAACAACGACATAGACGGCAAGGAACAACGACCTACACTGAGAGGAACAATGACCTAGATGGCGGGGAACAACGACTTACACGGAGGGGAACAATGACATAGACCGAGAGGAACAACGACCTACACGGAACGGAACAACAACCTAGACAGCGGGGAACTACAACCTATAGAAGAGAAACAATAGCCTAGGTGGAGTGGAACAACATCTTAAATAGAGGGAAACAATAGCCTTGAGGGAAAACATTAACCTTGACGTAGGATAAAAAAGAAGAGCCTAAACGAAAAGGAACAAGAACTTAGACGAAAGAAACAAGATCTTAGACGAAGGGAGGACAAAAGTTAGATATAGTGGAACAAGAGTTTAGGCAGAATGTGAGAAATAACAAATAAAATAACAGGAAGTCCTAAGTGTAGAAAATAATACATAAAAAATAAGTACTAAATAAAAAATACATTGATATATAAATATTGATTAAAAATAAAAGAAAATATTAAAACAAAAAATAGAAAACAAAACCATGAAAAAAACAAAATAAAAGTGAATGAAACATGTAAAAGAAAAAATGAAAAAAAATCCTAACTAAAAGTGAAGGCAGGACATACTTATAAACATGAATAGAATGCTCGGGTCACAAGGAAACGTAACGCTCAATGAAAGAGTACGGAAACCAGATGTCGTGTCTATATTTTTTTTGTTCGCGAACAAAAAAAAAGATCTCGTGTCTATAGTAGATAAATAAGGGTGTGCGTGACTAACAAACATGAGCTGAACATCCCAGGGTAAGCGCCACTCTCGCGTGAACTGGTAGCTGGCAGCTGGGCGTCATCACGTACACGGAAGAACCGGAATCATGCATCTGACAGTTCTCGAACGAAAACGAACGAAGAAACGCTTATATGGGCCGAGTCCATCAGCCGAGTTGTTCAGCGAACCGGTACTCCCGAGCGCGCGCGCGCTAGGGAGCAGTTTCCGATTAAAGACGTGCGCAGCAGCCGCTCGTGTGTGTAGCTAGGCGTCGTTGACGCCGGGGTGCAGCTCCTGGTCAGGCCCACAAACAACATGCTTTAGAGCATCTTCACTCATCTCCCCGAATAGGCTCCCGGGCTGGCTATTTTTCCATCCGGATGGCAAAAACGGTTCCTCGTTTTTCCCCGGATTTTGGTCTTCATCCATCCGGCGAGCCCACGCCAACCCCGGCCTACCGGGGCGCGCTCGGGGAGTCCGGACGAAGCGAAAGCGCGCGAAACGCCGAGAAATCTCTCCCGCGCTTTCCCTTCGGCTTCGCCGCAGAGGTGGACCCGGCCAGTCAGCGGCACACACATCGTCTTCCACGCGCAGTAAAGGCTGCCGTCGATCAGCTCGTCGCGGACGCGTAGCTTCCACACGGCATGAAATCGCCGGGTCCAGCCCCGCCTAAATAATCCCCGCTCGCCGCGACGCGTAGCACCACGACGAAACCCCAGCCAGACGAAACCCTAGCCGCCACTCTTCCCTCGACGAGATCCATGGCGTTCAACGAGCAAGACGGCGCGGCCAACAACGGATTTCCCCGCCGGTCGCTCCACGCGTCGGAGGGACACCTCCTCTACCAGGCGGGGTACCCCTGCCAGCCGGACACGGGGCCTCCCGACTGCGGGTGGCGGTTAAGTGCGGGCGGCGTGCCAATCCCGCCGCCGCCCCAGGGACACGCCCTCGACACCGCCATCGAGGAGGTCCGACTGACATTGTCGGACCAGGAGCGTGCCGAGCCCACGCTACCACCCCGACAACTACACGGCGTGGAACTCCTATTTCCTGCGGCGGTGGGAGCAGGAGCTCGCCTCCTACGACGGCCTGCCGCCTCCGCCTCCACGCAACAACGCCGCGGGACGCCGGCGTTGGTGGAACCTGCCGGGCCGGACGACCGAGAACGTCATCGAGCACATCGAGGGCGGCAACGCGCCCATTCTGACGACGCCCCCGCCGTCGAGGGTATCGGCCAGCCGCCGCCGGGGAAGCATGGCTGGCAGCAACGGCGCATGGCTGCCAGCTCCTCGTCGTCCGGTTCGACGTCGAGGTCGACGCTGATCTCCAGGTCGGCGCCATCATTGGCGCCGGTGAAACCGGAGCCGCTTTCCCCGGCGCGAACCGTGATCGCAGCGGCGGCGGGATCGTCATCCGCGAGCCCTCGACGCCACGTGGCCGTCTCCGCCTGGTTCGCCCCAAGCGCGAACCAGGAACCTCCGGCGAGCAGAAACGCAAGCCTGTGAAGGTGGAGGAGGTCCACGACGCCGAGGACGCCACAATCCTCGAGGCCATCATGGCGAGGTCCCTCCAGGACCTCGGCCTCGCCGACAACGCCATGCCCCTCGACCAGGCCTGCGCC
Source organism: Lolium rigidum (assembly GCF_022539505.1). Classification (NCBI taxonomy): domain Eukaryota; kingdom Viridiplantae; phylum Streptophyta; class Magnoliopsida; order Poales; family Poaceae; genus Lolium; species Lolium rigidum. Next base: position 233,537,436 of record NC_061513.1, on the reverse strand, counting down.
TGGTCGAGGGAGCAGTGGGAGAAGGAGGAGGCGGAGCGGCAGGCTCGGCTCCTTGAGGAGTCCGCTTGCTACCGCCGGCCTGCGACTCCTCCACGTGGTGCCCCCGTCCCCGTCATCGACCTCGAGACGGAGTCCAACGACGAGTGGTACAAGCCCTCGCCGTCCCCGACGCGCCACGGTGGCCGGTGGGGAGACCCCGGCCAGGGCACTAGCAGCCAGGCGGCAACGGCGCCGCCGCGTTTCGATGACGACGGCTCCGACGATGATGGCGGCGACGGCGACAAGGACTACACGGTGTTCTACCGCCATTTCGGCATGTAGAGCGCCGTGTTTTAATATTTAAATTTGTATTCCCCGGCCGAATTTCGAAATAAATTCGAATTCGGCCTCTATGTATGAACTTCGCCCTCTATATAGTAAATATCATTAAATTTAGTCTAAATTCAATCGTTTTTATCCGTATTTCATCAAGCTTTCATTTTTCAAATTTAGATCGGCGTCTTCGCCTGAGATCGCGGCTGGGAAACTGGTCCTCCCCACACCAATTTTACGTCCAATCCGGAGGAAATTTACCCCAGATTTCGGCGTGGGGAGGCCAAACGAGTGGAGATGCTCTTAGGCCTGGTGCACGCGCAGCTCTTTCTGTATCCGTCTTCAGTTATTCACGGCGGCGCCGGCATGCGTGCGTATACTCAAGGTCGTCCTCGAAAAGGACACTCACTACGCCCTCTCTGGTTATCAATTCATCCACCATGACTAAACATGAGGAATCAAGTCCATCAATTGATTGAGGATGACAATCCAGGTGTTGCTGCTGCTACTAACCAAACGGTTTATGGTTGACCTCAGCTTGGCTGCAGCTTTCCAAGAGCATGATAGAGGTTCAGTCTGGCTGCCTGCGAGGGAACGTGTCCAAGTTTGCCCCGGCAGCACGTAGGTGCTGGCGAGCTTTGCGACGTTGGCCTACAAGTCGCACGCGCTTTCGACCATGCTGTCTGCTTTCGCCCCAAGCAACTTCACGGCGGTGACGTTGTGCCGACAGGCTAGACCAGGAGGGAGAACAGGAAGTCGACGCGTCCTTGGTCGCTTCCACTAATAGCACGCGCTGCGCCTTTGTGTTAACCTCATCGGCGGCACGGCTGTATTGATTGGTACTTCTGATAGAGTATCTTGGAGTGTGAATTGGAGCTCAGCTCACCCTTGGTTAATACTGAAGAGAAACCAGTCGTCACTACCAGATCTCTCTCAATGGAAGAGCAGTGATTCTGTGACTCTACCCTATGTTGTGGAGAACAGCTCTCATCCGGTTCAGCTTGTCCTTGTTGCAGCAGCAATACCAACAGTATTGTAGTCTAGAATTCACAACTTGAGGCCCCAGCGTGGTGTAACAATTGACAAGCACGCGATCGCATGCGAGCGTAGTTATTTCTGCTTGTCTGATGGATGGTGAGACCACGAGGGTGATATATATGCATCCGAATCAGGCAATGCATTATGCCTGCATCGGTGGGCTTGCAGTATGTTGTATTGTCCTGTTTCTACTTCTCCTTTAGAAAAAGGTTGTTCTCTTTCTCTAATTGATCAAATGCTGGTTCTCTATTATGCAAGTGCCAATGAGTATATATGGGCATATAATTCTTTAATAGACCTCCCTGAGTGAATTTCTGCTAAATCATGTCTTTTCAATTTATTATTTAGTTGTAAGTTGCCGACAATTTCTACAATTTCAGACATGTATGTAACCTTTTGGCTGACACTCCTCCATGTCTCATATAACTGAAAAAAGCATTCCAAATTGTTCACCAATGTTATTGAGAATGATTGAGTCAGATAACCATACAGATTACCCATACATATTTTTAAAAAAAATTACGTCATATCGAAAATTTCCTAGAGACTAAACTATCCATTTTCACTAGAATAAGGATTACAATTTATTACGGAAGTCAAGATTTGTACAGATCCACTTCTTATTTTCTCCGCATAGATCCCTTTCAGTCTTCCAACGCCGGCAAGTTTGTGGTCCCATCACAGTTCTATGCATCCGCGGCCAGCGATCTCGTTGTCTTCGTCAACCCTCCAGTACTACCAGGCGCCCTATTCCTCGAGTATGAAGGCCCGCTAGTATTACCCAGCACCCTATTCCTCGAGTACGAAGGCACACCAAGGCTGCTAGACTGAGTCGTATTTGTTTCTCCCGGTGCAACGCACGGGCACTTTTGCTAGTCTATACCTAATAATAAAGAAAAATAAGATTTTTGTTGGTCCGTTCTTTTTATTACCCTTGAAGTTGATCGAAATTACGGGATATTTTATGATTTGCCACACTTTTCTTGAAAGTGTCTATTATTTGCCACATGACCACCACCTGTCAGTGACACACAAAATGGCAAATGATAGAAGTGCAAAGAAAAGTGTGGCAAATTATAAAATCCCCCGCGGTCGTGGGCATCCACGTCCCCTTGCAGAACCACCTTAGCACCTCCATCTTTCCTTTCGGACACAGATGCTGCTTCAGGAGTCAGGACGATGACCTGCACCTCTATCAGGGCGAATCCTCCATGTCGCGTCTCCGGGCAGCTCCCGCCACTGCCGAATCCAAGCTACTCCCACGGCCCCATGACTGCAGGCTCCCCTACTGCCCTGTTTGCTGCATCATGGCACCATGAGTGCCTCGGCCGCATCTGAATAAGGTGAATAATTCTAAACGGGTTGTGGCGGCCGCTAGGATCTTACTTTGCTCTTGAGTAATTTATCTTCATTAATCTGTAGAATTGAGTAGCACGTCCCGCTAGTCGTCTCCAACATCGCGCACCAGGAGAGAATCACATAGTAGAATTGCTCCAGGCGGAACTTCTCGCCGTCGACCAGCTCCACAATGTATTCCATGAAGCCTATCGCGTCGGCTGTCGACAAGGGTCGGAAGGCTTCTCTTCCGTATCGTCGATGGTGTCATTGCTCTCCGACATCCAGCGTGATGATATAAACGTTGAAGGTCTTGAAAACAACACGCGCGTCAATCAGAAACGTTTTCTCCCTGCTCCTCTCTCCCAGGCGGCGGCGGCCAGATCCCATCTCCACCGGCGTGAACTCTGGGCCCCTCTCCCTCCGCTTGCCGCTCCGGCGGCAGGAGGGGGAGGGGACCTCGTTCCTCTTCCGTTTTGTAGTTTGGGCTTGTCTGCTGTCGGTGACGTCGTTGGGGTGGTGGGAGCGGCGCCCGGGCAAATAAATCTGCCTCAACTCCACTCCACACCGGCGGCGACCTTCACGGCGGCGTCTCGGAGTTGTTGGCAACATGTGCTTGTCGATCTTTCAGGTCGGCAGCTTGGTCTTCTCGCCGTTCTTCGGATCCGGCGAGATGCTGTTTCTCGACGTGTCACCGGCGTTTGTCGTTGTCCACGACGGCGCCGGGGCCGGGCGAGGTGGTTCTTCTGGAGCGAATATGTTGGTCCGGAGGTGGTGGATATGCCGTTCTTCTCCGACTTCGTCGATGGGAGGCGGCGTATCTTGGTCCAAGACAGCACGGGGACGTCCTCCGGTCGACGTGCCACAGCGACATGTGCCTCGGCCGCATACAGCAAGCACTGTTCATCGACTCACAAAGCCTCGTTGGCGATGGTGCTCTTTTGGATCTTGCAATGGTGGAGGCTCTGGCGTCTCTTCTTGCGTTCGTCTCGGCGGCGTTGGAATTGGACGTCGCGCCGGTCGGCTACGGTGGTTGCAGGAAACCCTAGGGATCGTTTTGTATTTCTCGATCTTTTAGGATTTTATCTGCAAATTCAGGATAATCATTTTATCCCGGTTTGTCTTTTAGTTTCCACATGTGTTGCTTCATGTAACTTGATTTTCGATTAATGAAATTGTGGTTGCTCTCAAAAAAAAAAAAAAAACGTTGAAGGTCTTAACGAAGACCGCTGCGAGGTGTGACTTGATTCGAGAACGACGTACAATTTGAAGGGCGAAATAACGGAGGTGATCGGGCGACCCGCGAAGTGGCTATTATTTGCCACACTTTTCTTGAAAGTGGCTATTATTTGCCACATGACCACCACCTGTCAGTGACACACAAAATGGCAAATGATAGAAGTGCAAAGAAAAGTGTGGCAAATTATAAAATCCCCCCATAGCTAGCCAGGTCTTGGCCTGCAACCCTACATCTCTCTTTATATATCTGCTCGGATTGCCAAAGATAAATTAGCTCTCCAGCTTGGACAATTCTCATCACGGCGACATTGGACAGAGGTTGGCGTTCCCGTGCGGTTAGGTCCGCCGGGTTAATTATGAGCCAAAACCTGGGTGTTCCGCTTCCGCAGGGATCTAGGGCTTGATCTGAGTCGATACGTGGAACCGGGGAGAAGCGTTTTTGTTCCGAGCAGAATCCTGTTTGAGATTGAGATGGGATCGTACGTGGATCGGGCTCTGTTTGAGACGTGTTTTTGCACGTCATGGGATCGTACGTGGAAAGGGCAACGGAGGAAGGAAATCTTTCCTGCAGATCCATATAAGATAGGTCGGACCAAACAAAACCATACATGTATAGATTATGTTGGACCTAAAAATAACACGTTTTGGCCCGTTTGTGACACCAGGCGGTCACCTATTGCAATTTAATAGTAAAGATTTATGCATTTTCCGGCACTAACCTATTAACGAGATGCCGAAGAGCCAGTTGATGTTTTCTGCTGTTTTTGGTTTCAGAAATCCTAGTAAGGAAATATTCTCGGAATTGGACGAAATCAACGCCCAGGGGCCTATTTTCACACGAAGCTTCCAGAAGTCCGAGGGAGAGACAAAGTGGGGCCACCGAGAGCCACGATACGGAAAACCTTCCAGAGACGCCGCCACCGCCAATCCCATCTCGGGGGATTCAGGAGATCGCCTCCGGCACCCTGCCGGAGAGGGGAATCATCTCCCGGAGGACTCTTCACCGCCATGGTCGCCTCCGGAGTGATGAGTGAGTAGTTCACCCCTGGACTATGGGTCCATAGCAGTAGCTAGATGGTCGTCTTTTCCTAATTGTGCTTCATTGTCGGGTCTTGTGAGCTGCCTAACATGATCAAGATCATCTATCTGTAATGCTATATGTTGTGTTTGTTGGGATCCGATGAATAGAGAATACTATGCTATGTTGATTATCAATCTATTACCTATGTGTTGTTTATGATCTTGCATGCTCTCCGTTATTAGTAGAGGCTCTGGCCAATGTTTTACTCTTAACTCCAAGAGGGAGTATTTATGCTCGATAGTGGGTTCATGCCTCCATTAAATCTGGGATAGTGACAGAAAGTTCTAAGGTTGTGGATGTGCTGTTGCCACTAGGGATAAAACATCGATGCTATGTCTAAGGATGTAGTTGTTGATTACATTACGCACCATACTTAATGCAATTGTCTGTTGTTTGCAACTTAATACTGGAAGGGGTTCGGATGATAACCTGAAGGTGGACTCTTTTAGGCATAGATGCATGCTGGATAGCAGTCTATGTACTTTGTCGTAATGCCCAATTAAATCTCACAATACTCATCATATCATGTATGTGCATGGTCATGCCCTCTTTATTTGTCAATTGCCCAACTGTAATTTGTTCACCCAACATGCTTATTCTTATCGGAGAGACGCCTCTAGTGAACTGTGGACCCCGGTCCATTCTTAACATCGAATACAATATACTTCAATACTTGTTCTATTGTTTTATGCAAACAATCATCATCCACACTATACATCTAATCCTTTGTTACAGCAAGTTGGTGAGATTGACAACCCCACTGTTACGTTGGGACAAAGTACTTTGGTTGTGTTGTGCAGGTTCCACGTTGGCGCCGGAATCCCCGGTGTTGCGCCGCACTACACTTTGCCGCCATCAACCTTCAACGTGCTTCTTGGCTCCTACTGGTTCGATAAACCTTGGTTTCTTACTGAGGGAAAACTTGCCGCTGTACGCATCACACCTTCCTCTTGGGGTTCCCAACGGTCGCGTGCTGTACGCGTATCAATAGCTTTAGTGGTGGAGATGTTCCTAGTATGATCCTAGGCAAGTGCCACAAGTAAAGGAAACAAGCATGATAGTAAAATTAAGGAGCGGGACAACCGGATGACGCGGAGACGAGGCGAGGTATGTTTCCCGCAGTTCCCCTCACAAAAGAGAGTACGTCTGCGTTGAGGAGGTGCTAGCCTCACACAAGAGGCTAGGTGGCCACACCACGAAGGAAGGCCTCACCTTCTTCCTCGAGAGAGCTCCACGAAGGGGGCCCCCTTCTCCACTAAGACACCGGTCGAGGCGGTGGTTGCTTCACAAGGTTGGGGCGAGCTCCACAACACTAGGAGGCTCCCAACAACCTATGGAGCTAGCACAACACCAAGCTAGCCTCCATAGGTGCACTTTTTCCAAGATCCCACCATAGGAACCCTAACTCCAAGATCCACAAAGGACTAGCACGAATTGGTGAAATCTCTCTTGGTAGAACTAGAGATCGGGGCCTCCTCCACCACTCCTCAAAATTTGGGCAAGATTGGTTGAATGGTTGGGGAGATCCTCAAAGATTAAGCTCAGCAACAATGGAGGAGAGAGAGAGAAGAGATAAAATCGAGTTGGGGAAGAAGGGCCCTTTAAATAGGCCCCCCAAAATCCAACCGTTATCTACAGTTTTTTCCTAAGCGATACTACCACTTTGTTAAGCGGTACTACCGCTCTGGATTCGAAATCCCCACAGAACTTATCCATGTGGACACATAGCGGTGCTACCACTCGCGGTACCGCTCGAGGTACCGCAATGGCCTCCAGAGCTTACTGGATCCCAAGTGGTACCGAAGCGGTACCAGAGCGGTACTACCGTAACTTATGTTACGGTACTTAAGCGGTACTGAGAGTGGTACTACCTCTCTCAAGCGGTACTACCGCTCAAGGAACCGCAAAGGTACAGTAACCTGTTCTGTGGGACTTTCTCAGTGCAAGTCTCCAGAGCGATACCGTTGGGCGGTACCAGTAGGGGTAGCGGTACTACCGCTACTGGTACCGGTAGTACCGGTCTGGCAAAAACTGCTTTCTCCTCTTTTCCTCTCCAACCATGTCACCTCGCGATACACACACAAAACCAGAAAACCTATAAGCTACGCTTCAGTCCTACGATCTTGACATGTCCAGCGAGGTCACCGTGCACTTGCAAATCTATCAAAGAAACTCTTTGCACACGGCGAGATTATTCAAGTGTTGTCATCAAACACACAAAACACGGGGTTTAGACTTTTCTCTTTCAATCTCCCCCTTTTTGGTTTTTGATGACAACACAAGAATTTGCAATGGCATAAGATATTATGATGAGATTTTAGATTTGCAAAAGCTCGACGGAGCTCCCCCTAGACATGTGCATATTTCAAATATGTGTTTGAATACAAATGCACACATCCTAGAGACATAACTCCCCCTAGATTTTACAAACTAAGAACATATGCAACATGGATACTTGACATGTTCATATAGAATAAGCACAATATGGAGGCAACACAAGATCATGCAAAGAGTTTTGGGTGAAGTTATCATACCTTTGCCATGAGAATACCCAAACTCACAACAAGTGCCTCCATAGGGTTGGTGTCGCCACAAGAAGAGATAAACAACGAGGAAAAACCCATCCTAATAGGCAACTTCTCCCCCTTTGGCATCAGAACACCAAAAAGGAGGACAAGCAAACTAAAAAGGATGGTAAGGAAATACATAACCAAGCTTGCAAAAACCAACAAGAAAAACAAAGTTTGGATGAGACTCCCCAAAAACATGGAGAAAAAAAAGACAACAGAAGAAGAAGGACAAAAGAAAGTCACAAAGAAACAAGAAGAACCAAAAACTCCTCAAGGACGAGGTTTGTGGCCGAAGGCACCGTGTAAGAGTATAGTAGTGTGAGGGCACGTACATGTATCTAGGACTCACGCCTACAACTCAACATGAAGCTCATTAGTCACTTACATGACAAATAGCATATTTTTTGGATTTCTTTATGCATTATGGGGGGAGGGATAGCTCAATAAGTTTAAACCGCACCCCCCCTATGTGCATGCGTGCTTTTCATCTAGACATATAGTTAAAGAGTGATATGTGCACATGACGGTCAAGCGAAGTTCGATGGATAATTGATATTTAGCTCATGCCTCATCTCAATGAAACGCTTCTCATCCAAGGGCTTCGTGAAGATGTCCGCCAATTGCTCCTTGGTACCAATGAAGGAAAGAACAATATCTCCGCGAGCAATGTGATCCCGGATGAAGTGGTTCCTTATCTCAATGTGCTTCGTCTTGCCATGAAGAACCGGATTGTAGGCGATTTTGATTGCGCTCTCATTGTCACACAAAAGAGGCACCTTGCTATACTCGAGTCCATAATCCCGCAAGGTTTTCCTCATCCATAAGATTTGAGCACAACTACTCACCGCGGCAACATACTCGGCTTCCGCGGTAGAGACGGAGACACAATTTTTCTTCCTTGAGGACCAACACACCAAGGATCTTCCAAGAAAGTGACAAGCTCCGGATGTAGACTTCCTATCAAACTTGTCGCCCGCCCAATCGGAGTCGGTGAAACCAACCAAAGAGAAGTCTGTGTCCCTTGGGTACCATAGTCCAAAGTGTGGGGTATCAACTAAATATCGAAAGATCCTCTTTACCGCCACAATGTGGCTTTCCTTCGGACTTGCTTGAAACCGTGCACACATACCAACGCTTAACATTATGTCCGGACGAGAAGCACAAAGGTAAAGAAGCGAACCTATCATCAAACGGTAGAGCTTGGGATCCACCGCCTTGCCGGTTTCATCAAGGGAGAGTTAACATTTGAGATGCATTGGGGTTCCAATGCCCATAGCGTCCTTCATGTCGAAGCGCTTGAGCATGTCTTGGAGGTACTTTGCTTGATTGATGAAGGTGCCTTGTTGCATTAGCTTGATCTCGAACCCGAGGAAGTAGTTGAGTTCACCCATCATTGACATCTCAAACCTATTAGTCATAAACTTAGAAAACTCATCATTGAACTTTGTGTTAGTTGAGCCAAATATGATGTCGTCTACAAAAAATTGGCATATGAAGAGCTCCCCATTGACTTTCTTACTAAAAAGAGTGGGATCGATTTTCCCCACTTCGAAACCACGGTCCACAAGCAACTCCTTTAGATGCTCATACCAAGCTCTAGGAGCTTGTTTGAGACCATATAGGGCCTTTTTGAGCTTTAAGACATGGTCCGGGATATGGGGGTCCTCGAATCCCGGGGGTTGCTTCACATATACCTCCTCATGTAAAGGACCATTAAGAAAATCACTCTTAACATCCATTTGTTGTAACTTGAAGCCATGATGAGAGGCAAAGCCCAAAAGGATACGGATGGACTCAAGCCTTGCAACGGGTGCAAAGGTTTCGCCAAATTCGACGCCTTCAACTTGAGAATAGCCTAGTGCCACCAATCTTGCTTTGTTGCGGATGACGATGCCGTGTTCATCTTGCTTGTTCTTGAAGACCCATTTGGTGCCGATAACATTGCGACAATGATCGGGTCGCTTCATGAGAGTCCACACATCATTCCTCTTGAAGTCATTGAGTTCCTCTTGCATTGCTATCAACCAATCGGGATCTTCAAGCGCATCATTAACCTTGAGTGGTTCCACCATAGAGACAAAGGCGTGGTGCTCACAAAATTTTGCTAGTTGCCCCCGGGTGATCACTTTGCTCTTTAAATCACCAATGACATTACACAATGAATGGGACTTGAGGCGCAAATGTCTTGTAGTAGGATCTTCACGGCGAGTATCGGCTATAGGAGTAGATTCTTGAGAGTCCTCTTGGCCTTCATCATGGTTTAGATCCTCGCCTTGACCTTCATTGTTGTTGAATGGGGCATCATCATCATCATGAGAGCCGGACGACTCGGGGGTATTGGGAATAGAATTATCCATAAAGATTGTCCCCGAGCCATTCGGTGAAGAACTTGAAGCTTGACCTTGGTCACTTGATGTCGGTTGTTGAGGTAGATGAGCTTGCGGTAGTTGTTGATGTTGTTCTTGAGTTTGTTGAGGTAGGCTTGCACTTGATTGTTGTTGTTGTTGTTGTTGTTGTTGATGTTAAACTTGAGGTTGTTGTAGAGGTTGGCTTGCACTTGTATGATCAATGGAAGAAGCTTGGCCTTGTGGTGTAGATGGCTCCACTTGGGTGAAACTTGGTCCTTCCCCGGTACTCATAGAAGGTAGCTCTTGAGGTCGGCGAATGCCAACACCCATCCTTCCTATGGCATCAGGGGGAATTGCATCTCCTTTCTCACAAGAAGCACTTCGCTCCTCCAAAGATCTATCATCTTCATCGAATGTCACATCACAAGATTCTACAACTCGCCCATTTGACTTGTTGAAGACTCTATAGGCGTGAGAATCCGTAGCATAGCCAACAAAGATTCCTTGAGCTCTTGAATCAAACTTGGATAGACGTGTGTCCTTGACAAGCACATAGCATTTGAATCCGAAGACCTTGAAGTATGACACATTGGGCTTGTTGCCAGTGAGAATCTCATATGGTGTGTTCTCTAGATCCTTGCGAAAGTAGAGGCGATTAGTAGCATCGCATGCGGTAGAGATAGCTTCCGCCCAAAAGTTATAGTTGGACTTGTACTCCATCATCATTGTCCGAGCGGCTTCGATCAAGGTTCGATTCTTCCTTTCGGAGACCCCATTTTGTTGGGTAGTATATGGCGAGGAGTATTGATGTTGGATTCCTTCTTCGCCGAGGAATTCATCCAAGGTGTAGTTCTTGAACTCCGTTCCATTGTCGCTCTTATTGCGAGGGTCATGGCGTTGTACTTGCATTGAACTTGAGTGACAAACTCCATCATGGTCCGTTGAGTCTCACTCTTGTACTTGAAGAAGAATACCCAAAAATAGCATGAATAGTCATCAACAATGATGAGGCAATACTTCTTCCCTCCAAGACTTTCATGAGACGGTGGAGCGAAGAGATCAACATGTAGGTGCTACAAGCATCTTGTGGTAGAGATGGTTGTCTTGGCCTTGTGAGGAGCTCCATGCATTTTTCCTTGTACGCAAGCCCTACAAACACGATCTTTGCAAAAGGAAACATCCTCTTTTAGTCTGAGAATGTGGACACCCTTGTGGAGAATTTGCAAAGTCCTCATGTTGACATGGGCTAGTCGGCGATGCCATAACCAACCCTTGTCACCTTTAGCAAATAGGCAAAGAGCGGAATATGTTGTCTTTCCGGAGAAATCAACAACATACAACCCGTTCTCTATATATCCAACAAAGGCTACACGGAGTGTCTTGCTCCACAAGATGACCACCATATGTTCATCAAAAAATGTACATAGACGCATACGAGCAATTTGATGAATGGAAAGTAGATTGTAACCAAGGGTCTCGACAAGGAGGACATTCACAAGTGAAATGTCGGGTGTTACCACCAACTTGCCAAGACCAATACCTTAGAGCACGTGTTGTCGCCATTTGAAACGGTAGAGTGAGATGGCTCGAGGTCGACAACAATTTCCTTGCTTCCGGTCATATGACTTGTGGCTCCACTATCAACCACCCATTTAGCGCCACCGGAAGCATAGTCCTACAAGGAATCAAGTCTTGGATTTAGGTACCCATTTTTCAATGGGTCCTATCATGTTAGTAACAAGGGGTTTGGGAATCCAAACAGTACAATCAACATTGTCCTCTTGAGGACCAATAAAGCGAGCACGAATATGTCCATAGTAATCAACAAAAAGAACATGAGAAGGGTTGTTAGAGCCGGCGAAACCCTTCGTGGCGGAGTTGGGTACTCCATCCCTTCTTGAGTTAGCATCGCCTCCCTCATGGTTGCTCTCCATGTTCTCCTTGTTCTTCTTCTTCTTCTTGGTCCTCCTACTCCTCTTCCTCTTTGGCTTGGTAGCCACTCCACCTTCATTGCATGATCCCTCTTTGGCTCCATATTTGGCTTCAATGACTCCTTCCAAGTACTTGGCTTCGATTTGGAGTCTATCAATTTTGGCCTTCAAACGATTGACCTCATCTTCATGCTCTGGGTGAGTGATATCAAACACTTGGGCCTCGTTTGCCTTGTTCACCCGGAAATGTTCCATCAAAGATTCTTCTTGGAGAGAGTTCATCTTCATGAGTAGACGCTTGTCACTCTCCATCTTGGCAATATCACCTTCAAGGTTGCAACACGCGCGGTCCTTGCTCAAGAAAAAATATTCCTTCAAAGCTTCCTCTTGCATGGAATTGACCTCCATGAGCTTAGCTTCGCTCCTCTTCAAAGAGGCTATTTCTTCCTCATGATCACAACAAGTGACCTTCTATTTTCTCATGCGGAGGCACTCCATCAAGGACTCTTCTTGCATGCCCCTCGAACTCAATAGCTTAGCCTTGGTGCTCTCAAGAGCGGCAATTTATTCTTCATGATTGCAACATGAGGTCTTCTCCTTGCACAAGCGGTAATACTCATCCAAGGCTTCTTCTTGAAGAGCACTGACCTCCAAGAGTAGAGCATTTTGCCTCTTCAAAGAAGCAACTTGATCAACAAGCTCATCATGACAAGAGTTGGTGCCTTCCTCATATTTATCCTTGTTGGCTTCCTCGAGAGAAAGCATCTTCTTCTTGAGCTCACCCACCAATCCAAGAGCATGATCTCAGTCCTTGGTCAGTTGGGAGATGATGGCATTGTTGGAGTCTTCGAGGGTGATGACACTAGCTTCAAGAGACATGCGCAAGTTTTGTTCCTCTTCAAGTGCTTGATTGAGAGAGGCAATCTCATTTTCCACCTCCCTTTCAAGCCTCTCCTTCTCCTTTATAAGGTCTTGAGCCGCACCAAGTTGGGCCAAGAGAGCCCCAACATGAGTCTTGGTATCCCGTTGCATGTTAGTGAGAAAAGAATCCAAACCCACAATCTCACGCTTAATGGTGAGACTAGTGGCATCATCAATAGATAAAGTATTAGATGGAGATGTGAGTTTGGAAGGGGATTCTACCTCCGAGGATACCTTCTCCATGAGGCAACGGGCGTTGTTGGTGACGAGGTTCTCATTTGGAGAGTCGAAGAGGGAGATAGAGGGAGTGGTAATGGCGACGACGGCCACTCCCTCTCCTTCCTCGTTGGAGCTCTTGTCCTCATGCTCCTTATCCTCATCGGAGGAGTACTCTTCACGGATGATAAAGGCTCTTGGTTTCTTGGTGAAGGAGACCTTGTCGTCATCGGGCTTGGAGGAAAACTTGGAGAATCCTTTGGAAAGAGACTTGAACTTTTCCTTGCGGGAAAACCTTCCACCATTATCTTCTCTTCTCTCATAGATACAATCCGCAACAAAATGACTTTTGTCGCCGCAATTGTAGCATGTTCTCCCCCTTTGCCCCTCCCTTGGACTCTTGGAGAAGTTTCTTGGAGAATCACGTGCTCTTCTTGGTATTGTGCTTTGGGACTTGTTTCCCTCCCAAAATCTCTTGGCGGCGAGGGCCATGTGCTCATGATAGTTGGTCTTGAGATCATCCGGACCCCACTCAATGGGATCCTCATCGCTTTCACTAGCTTCATGCACCTTCATCTTCAATGCGAGGTTGGGTTTGCGGGTGTTGTGGGCGTGAGCAACAAGATCCTCCGCATTCTTCTTGGAGATGTCCAAAGCGATGACTTCGCTAAGGACTTCATCGGATGTCATAGAACGGAAGGAGGCGTTTTGGCGGATGGTCGTCAACTTCACTTCCTCATAAGGGAGGAGAGCATTGTAGAACTTTCGCTTGATCCAGTGGTAATCCACAAACGGTGCTCCAAGATCTTGCATTTGTACGGCAAGAGAGATGAGGCACCGATACATTTCTTCAGGGGACTCTCCTTCATTCATGAAGAAGTTGTCGGCCATGTTGTTCACTTCATCGAAACGAGAGCTTTGGATGCTCGCATTTCCGAGGAAGAGCTTGTCGAGTTTATCCCATGCTTCCTTGGCGGTCTTGAGTGAGAGGATATGAGCGCGGTCCTTGGCGTGACGGCCATGTGGATCATGTTGATGGCGGTGGCGTTGAGTTGGTCATCCACCACTTCTCTTCTTGTCAAGTTCTTTGGGTCTCGTGGTGACTATCCCTCCTCAATGATGCGCCAAAGCTCGGTAGAAGCGCTGCGCACATGAGAACGCATTAAGAATTGCCAATTTTCAAAGTTATTTGATTCAAGTAAGCGGTGGCGAACCATGCGAAAAGATATGTGGCATAGGTATTGGAACGTTTATGGTCTAATCACTTGGTGGTGGCACCGCATGATTATCCCCTAGACGTTCCTCAACCAATGTCTCATCCTTCCCCTTTGTTTAAGTGTCGGCCTCCCCAAGCCCTTCCTTTTGCGGATCTTTTGTCGATTGCGCAACAAAATCAACAAGAGGAAATTGACTAGCTTTTGGTGTGGGATCCGCGGCACTTGCCTTAGGATCTTCGGTAGGGGTTGGCTTTTGAGCAACCAACTCCATCATCATTGCCTTCATTTGGCTAATGATGGATGACTCCAATTTCTTGAGGTCATCCAACATAGTCGTTGTGCCATCGATGGTAGATGATGGAGCGGGTGGCTCAAGGGAAAGGGACCCATTCACAACCTTAAAACAAGATGGAGAATGAGGTGCGGAAGCATGAGATGGAGGGACTCAAGTTGGATTTGAAGCTAGCAAAGATCAAGCACCGTCGCCAGCAGAAGTAGAAGCTCTGCGTCCGTGAGGCCAACTACATGCTGAAGGTTAAGGTGATGCACCTCAAGAACGCCCTCCGTGATGCCGAGGACAAGCTGGAGAGCTTCCAGGATGAGGGCGAGGATCTCCGCAAGGAGGACACCGCTCTCATCAGCGACGATGGGGACTACATGGAGGAGGAGGGACTCGACGGACTTGATGAAGAGGACGACGAGGATCGCGCCTTCATCAACGAAGAGGCCAAGGACCCCACGCCCCTCCACACCGTTGAGGCCACTGTGGATGAGGAGGAGGAAGACCCCGAGGAGCCCCCTTTTCAGGACCTTACCACCCCTCTTGACGACTTCTAGATTGTGCACCCGCGAGACTTATGTTATGATATCCCCCATGTAGCATTGTACGATGATGGTCCTTATGTGACCTTGTGATGGTTGTGAACTATGGTTCTTTTGGGTAGTATCTATGTTACGACTATGCTTGTTGCTTTATATGTTTGTTGCTTTTTCAAAGTTTTGCGACATGTTTCCTTTTTTGCATTACATTCCCTCCCCCTTGGAAAGGACTTGCCTACCAGAGTTCCACTTTGTCTTACACTCTTATCTCACCAGATGGTCGAAACTCACCGTGGAGGTTCCGGTTCCGAAAACCATCCACCACCACCACCACCACCCCCGGAGGGCAACATGGCCTAGATTTTTCGACTCTTGATGGAGGGCCGTCAGAATTCTCGTGCCGAGAGTGAATCCAACATCTCCACGCTTAGGCAGATCGCTCAGCTTGCTGTGGGAAACCGCAACAACGAAGATGAAGAAGGATGACATGGTGAGGAAGCGCCCAGATCGCGCCTTAGGGACTTTCAGAACACCAACCCTCCTGTGTTCTCTAAGTGCACCGCACCCCTCGACACTGACGACTGGCTCCGCACCATCGAGAACAACCTGGAGGTAGCTGCTGTTGGAGAACAAGAGAAGGTAATTCTTGCCACCCACTTTCTCTCCGGACCAGCGAGAGCATGGTGGGAGAACATCAAGGCTATGCAAGCCGCTTACCACGTCATCAACTGGGAAGAGTTCACCGCCAAGTTCCGCAAGGCACATATCCCTACTGGACCAATCAAGATGAAGCGCGATGAGTTCTTCAATCTGAAGCAGAACAATTCCAATGTGGTTGAGTATGTCGACAAGTTTAACACCTTGGCGAGGTATGCCCCTCAGGACACTGATACCGATGAGAAGAAGCACGACCGTTTCCTGAATGGACTGCACGAGGAGATCCAGAGCATCCTCGTGGCTGCACCTTACCCTGACTTGGAGAAGCTAGTGGATGCCGCGATCATGGTGGAATCTAAGCGCAAGGCTGCATATGAAACCAGGAAGCGCAAGATGCAACAACAACAGTGTGGACCCAGCAACCCCAAGTACCGCAGCCCACCCCGTTCAACGCCATCGAACCAAACCCAGAGAACCCCAGCCTCAGCTCCAGCATATCGCCCCAACAACTACAATGCCAACCGTTCAGCTCCACGGCATCGTTCCGGAGGTGGAGGTTACAACAACAACCCCCGCCCGAATCCCCCAGCTCGTACACCCGGAGATGGTTCCTTCGCTTGTGGGAAGCCTGGGCACTTCTCTCGTGAGTGCCCCACGAAGATGAATGCACCTCTGCGTTCCAATGCACCGAGGCCCAATCAAGCTCAAGCCAGAACTGCGTCCGGGAAGAAACCAGTTGTCAAAAAGCAAGCCAATGCTGCTCGAGGACACCTGAATCACGTAAATGCAAAAGAAGCTGAGACGACTCTTGACATTGTGATGGGTACGTTCCTAGTCCACTCCACTCCCTCAAGAGTTTTATTTGATTCTGGAGCATCACACTCTTTCGTTACCGAACATTTTGTTAAGAAAAGTGGGATGAAACCTACCGTCATGAGACGCCCCATGCTAGTCCAAATCCCTGGATCCACCGCTAAAACTCGCCTATCTTGCAAGAATGTTCCTATAATCATCGAAGGAGTACCTTTCCAAACTGAACTCATAGTCCTAGGAGCCGAAGGATTAGAAGTGATACTTGGAATGGACTGGATGACCAAGTATCAAGGACACATAGATTGTGCCCAAAAATCCATTACCCTATCTAATGACCAAGGAATTCCAGTAAAATACACCACCACTATACACTCATCCAAAGCCTTCTGCAAGAAGAGTATCTCTGTACCAACCCTTGACCAAGTTCCTATCGTTTGTGAGTATCCTGATGTTTTCCCTGAAGAGTTGCCCGGTATGCCCCCTGACCGGGATATCGAGTTCATCATTGAGTTAATCCCGGGTACTGCACCAATAGCTCAGAGACCCTATCGCATGAACCCTCAAGAGCTGATCGAGTTGAAGAAACAATTGGATGACATGTTGAGCAAAGGTCTGATCCGACCTAGTGCTTCGCCATGAGGATCACCCATGATCTTCGTGGACAAGCGAGATGGTACTATTCACCTGTGCGTGGATTATCAGAAGCTCAACGATGTTACAATAAAAAACAAGTACCCCCTTCCTAAGATCAATGACTTGTTCGACCAAATGAATGGAGCCCGAGTTTTCTCCAAGATAGATCTCCGTACTGGATACCATCAGCTTAAGGTTAGAGAAACAGACATCCCCATGACGGCCTTCACCACTCGTTACAGACTGTTTGAGTACACCGTAATGTCCTTTGGTCTTACCAATGCTCCTGCCTACTTCATGAAGCTCATGAACAAAGTCTTCATGGATTACCTCGACAAATTTGTTGTAACATTCATCGATGATATCCTAGTTTACTCCAAAACCGAAGAAGAACATGAAGAGCATCTGAGACTTGTTCTGGGCACACTAAGAAGACATAAGATGCATGCCAAGTTCAGTAAATATCAATTCTGGCTCAAAGAAGTTGGATTTCTTGGCCATGTCTTATCAGCCGGAGGACTTTCCGTTGATCCCTCTCTAATCAAATCCATCATGGACCACCAACCCCCTAAGAACCCAACCGAGGCAAGATCCTTCCTCGGTTTGGCAGGATATTACCGCAAGTTTGTAGAAGGATTCTCGAGAATCGCCAAGCCAATGACCTTACTGCTCAAGAAAGATAACAAGTTTGAATGGACTGATAAGTGCGAACAAAAGCTTTCAAGAGCTCAAAAAGCGACTTGTCTGAGCTCCCATCCTAACCATGCCTGACGTCACCAAAGACTTTATAATCTACTGCGACGCGTCCAAGCTTGGACTTGGAAGTGTCTTGATGCAGGAAGGCAAAGGGACCTCTTATCTCTCTCGACAACTCAAACCCCATGAGGTGAACTACCCAACTCATGATCTTGACTTAGCCGCCGTAGTTCATGCTCTCAAGACTTGGCGTCATTATCTCATTGGTAACCGATGTGATATTTACACGGACCACAAGAGACTCAAGTATATCTTCACTTAGATGGAGTTGAACATGTGACAGAGAAGATGGATTGAACTGATAATGGATTATGATCTTAGTATCCATTACCATCCTGGAAAGGCGAACATAGTCGCCAATGCACTCAGTAGGGAACCTTGCTCTCTCAATGCCTGTCTTAAAATCGAACAACCTATGTTGTACCAAGAGTTTGAAGATTTCGGTCTAGAGCTGGTTAGCCATGGATTCTTAGCCGCAATGGAGGCTAGACCTACCATACCAGATTAGATTAAGGAACCACAGAAAGGCCACGAAAGTATCGAAGGTATCAAACGTTGTATGGGCAAGGAAGAAGTGGTGGATTTTCCATTGACTCGGAAGGAGTTCTGTGGTACAACGAACGTCTCTGTGTTCCGAATATCCCCGACCTGGAGAATTTGATTATGGAGGAAGCATAAAATACCCCCTACTCTATTCACCCAGGCGGAACCAAAATGTACCAAGATCTGAAGGACACCTTTTGTTGGAACGGGATGAAGCGCGACATCGCTTTCTTTATCACCAGATGTGATTTCTGTCAAAAGGTTAAGGCAGAACACCAACGCCCCACTGGACTTCTCCATCCTCTGCAAATTCTAGTATGGAAGTGGGACGAAGTGGGAATGTACTTTATCACTGGTCTACCCAGATCTAGTCATGGACATGATTCAATATGGGTAATAGTAGACTGTCTCACAAAATTTGCTCACTTCTAGCCAGTCAAAACCACTGATCATGGAAGAACGTTAGCAGATCTCTACATATCTCGAATAGTTAGCCTTCATGGAGTTCCCACGATCATAGTATCAGATCGAGGCCACTTCCCATTTCTGGCAGAAGCTTCATGAAGCTATGGGCACCAAGTTATCCTTCAGTAATGTGTATCATCCTTAGACCGGAGGACAAACAGAACTTGTAAATCAGATCCTTGAAGATATGCTCCGCGCTTGTGTCCTTTCTTACGGAACCAAGTGGGAAGATTGTTTACCCTTCGTTGAGTTCTCTTATAACAATAACTACCAGGCTAGCCTCCTGATGTCACCTTTCGAAGACCTTTACGGAAGAAAGTGCCGAACCCCTCTCAACTGGTCCGAGACAGGAGAAATCCAAGTGTTTGGACCTGACGTACTCCGAGAAGCAGAAGAACAAGTTCAACTCATCAGTGACCGACTGAAAGATGCACAGTCTCGTCAGAAGAACTATGCAAACACCAAACGCCGAGAGTTAACTTTCAACATCGGAGATTTTGCCTACCTTCAAGTCACACCACTCAAGGGAATGAAGCGTTTCCACGTCAAGGGCAAGCTCGCGCCAAGGTACATTGGACCCTTCAAAGTACTAGGCTGCCGAGGTAAGGTGTCCTATCAACTAGAATTGCCCCCGGAATTGTTAGAGTTCCATTACATCTTCCATGTCTCCCAACTTCGAAAGTGTCTCCAAGTGCCTAATAAACAAGAAGACTTCAAGGAGATTGATTACCGTGCTATCGATCAGAATCACGACTTAACCTACCGGGAGAATCCCCTTCTCATTCTGGAAGAAGCTGTAAGAGTCACCCGCCGGAGGAAGATTAAGTTCTTCAAAGTTCAGTGGAGTAACCACTCAGAGGATGAGGCCATCTGGGAAAGAGAAGATTATCTCAGGAAGGAGTTCCCCTACATATTCACGCTCTTAGCTTCAAAATCTCGAGACGAGATTCTTTTAAGGGGGGAAGGTCTGTCACAACCCATTTTTCACAACTTGCATATTTTCAAATAACTTGAAAATTAGAGCCAAAAAAAACTTTTATTCTTGTGATAATGTGTGTGCTTAAGTTAGATCATTGCATGAGATAGTATGAAGATTCTTTTGGTGGGTTAATTTATGTGAGAACCCTAACAACAGATTTGAACACCACTTGAAACCATTAGGGTTTAACCCACTTATTTAAATAACACCACCCCTAATGATGATCTCTGGTTCTAAAACCCTAACCCTAGTTTCTCACCACTTCAAGATAAGAGGGAACACTCCCCTCTCTTATTTTTCTTAGTGACACATCATCACCTAGGGTTGCACCCTTAACACCATCACCACCTCTTTTTCTTTGTATTTTTTTTCAAACACTTGTGCAAATGCACTTTTGCCACAATTTGGCACATGCACTTGGCATGGTCCTCTCTCTGTCACCTCTACTCCTTTTTCTTTTCTCTCTCTTTTCTCTCTTGATTTTTGGCCGAGAGACAAAGAGGGGGGAACTGCCCCTCTCCTTTTTATTCTTCTCTCCCTCTCTCTTTTCTTCTCAGATTGGGCTGTGGACAACACCAAAACCCCTCTGCCCTACTCTGGCCCAACCCTAGCCCACACCACCCCCTCTATTTTGGCCCAAATGCCACCAGTACCCCCTCCCCCGCTAAACCCTAGCGCCAGCCCGCGCGCACGCCTGGCAGGGACATGATGGCGTCGCCTCGCTTCGCCCGCCATCAACCTCGACTGCCAGCCCGTCGCCTCGTACCCCTCCCTTGATGACGCCACCAGGGAGACGTCACACTGGCCCCACCAGGTGACGCCAGCCCTCACCGCGCCATTGGAAGAAGCCACCATCCGCTCCACTCCCGTCTCCCTCTCTGCCTATAAAAACCGCCCCAAACGCCACCATCGCCCCTTTAGCTCCCTATCCCACTCACTCCACTCCACCCTGCGTCTCTCTGTCGTGCTGCTCGAGCAGCAGCACGAGCAGATGCTGCTACCGCTCGACACCATCGACGCTGTGGTCACCGTGAAGGTGACGAGGAGGAGCCGCTCGACGCTATCGCTCCCCTACCTCTCCCCTCTCTCTTTTCCTCACTGGCACCACCTACTGCCGCGCTTAACCCTCTCCCCTTACCTCTGTCGCCCAGATCTGCAGTGAGGCGACGACGACGGAGACGTACCGACGACGCCCGTGACGCAGACATCACCAAGCGAGGCGACGATGTGTCCGAGCACCGCCAGGACGTCCACGAGCCGCACGCCTACACCAGCGACCCGCCTACGCCGATCCATGCCACCGCTAGACGTCGGTAAGCCCCTAGCCGCCCCTTCTTCTTCCGCGCCGGCGAGCACCGCGCAGACGTCGTGGACGCGACGGATCTGCGCCGTCGGATCCAGATCGGGCGGACGCATGGCGCATGCATGGCCACGTCGGCCTGCATGGCCACGTCTACCGGCCTGGCCCGCCACGGGCCCCCGGCCTTTTTTCTCTTTTTCTTTTTTCCACTACCACTGGAGAGCCCCACTAGGCCGGCCCATCCCCGCTGCACTGGCACGGCCCAGAACTTCCCGCCCAAACAAAATTCGTTTAAAAATTCGCAACAGAAATTGAAATTAGAAACAATACTTGTGTTGTTTTCAAATAACTCGAGTTTGGTAGATCCGATTGAGGTGATTCAAATTGCTACAGAACCAATATGAAAATATCTACCAGATGCCACTGACCTTGTATTTTTAGGATTTTTGTTCGATATTTAATGTATTAAACTTGATCACTGTATTCTGGTTAGTATTTCTAATGCCTAAAATTGCAGGATTAATATTTTTGAATGAATCCAATTGTGTTAATCTTGTTTTGTTACTGTTCATCTAGGAAAAATATCATTAGTCTATGTTCATTAAATTTTATCTCTGTTTGTGAATGTATGTGTGACACATGCAATGATAGGGTTAAAATCTCTTTGGTTTATTCAAATCCTTGTCATCACTTTGTTTTAAAAATAGCCAAACCATGATTTATTTTACTTGACCCTAGGTTCTTGAGCTATGTGTTGATTGTTTTCTTTATTTACTTTTGCGATGCTAGACACGAACGAGGGAGAAATTGAAGGGGAGGATTTTGGAGAAGGTTTTGAAGAGGACCAGGGACAAGCCAACCAAGGAAAGCCATATATTGATCTCTGATATGATGTCCTTGTGGATGTCATCTTGTTGCTACTTGTATATCCTCAATGCTTAGCTTGAACATGTTCCACCTCAGGACAAAATTCACATTACACCCCTTTCCAGTGTAGAGGTAGTAATACCATGACCTTGGTGTATTCTCAAATTGTGATGAATATGCCTATTCTCCTAAGTAGAGTTGGTATTGGTCAATTCCCACCTTTAATCAATTGATTTGGTTAGTTAGCACCACAAATCTGAAAGTATATTCCCTCTTATGTTGTCATGATACATGCTTACCTTAAGAAAGTATGACTCACTACAATACCACTTACACATACCCTCAATGGCAATGATGACCATCATCTCGGCCATAGTGGAGTAATAGTTCATCTCATGAAACTTTAGGTTGGGAACCCCTCAATGTTTACCTTGATGTAAATGTTTATGAAAACCTGGGGTGAGCTAACCCTACCCAAGTGTATGGTCTAGAAAAGCAAATGATTTGGACAAAGATGTTTGGAAAAGTGTTATATAGTTGGTTGTTGGCAAACAAAGGAAGTATGGGTGAAATGTTTTCAGAAAAGAGCACTGCGTATAAATGTTCGCCGTCCCAACTTTACTTAGCGCAACCACACTATCCAAAGTGGGCACGGGCTTAGTCCGTAGTTTGTCGAAGTTGGCATGAGACACCTTCACAACTCTCTAGGAGGGTCTCGATGACCTCTGACGCCGGGTTGCGCTCTCGAGGAGGCAATACACTGTAGTTGCCTAGCCGTACAGTTACTGAGGGTCTTCCGCCATGGCTTTGGAGATACGCTCAAAGAGAAGGTATGCTGCCGGGGTGCCGAGAAGGGTTAAGCCCACAGGGAAGGACTCGTGTCAAGGGAGACAGGCGAAAGACTATGACTGATTATCCAAGACTCGCATACTTTCGTATGACGAACCGGGGATGATACCGGTGGATTTATCAGTTCTTGTGGAGAAAGTGCGCAAACTCTACAGAGTCAAATCTATTCGAATAGCCGCGTCCGCGGTCATGGACAAGTTGAAATGGCCATACTTAACCTGGGCTTGAGTTTTTTTTAGAAATGCTTTTCAAATGAAAATGAGAAAGTGTTGGATGTACAATGGGAGGAATTGTGCCAACCATATGGAGATGGTCGAGGAAAATGAAACAAAAATTGGGTGACCCTTCCTAGTGTTTCGTGTAGAGGAACTCTTCTTCAATAAAGATATAGAGATGTCGTAGTCTATCTTTTCAAGTATCTTCTTCAATAAAGATATAGAGATGCCGTAGTCTATCTTTTGAAGTATCTTCTTCAATAAAGATATAGAGATGCCGTAGTCTATCTTTTGAAGTATCTTCTTCAATAAAGATATAGAGATGTCGTAGTCTATCTTTTGAAGTATCTTCTTCAATAAAGATATAGAGATGACGTAGTCTATCTTTTGAAGTATCTTCTTCAATAAAGATATAGAGATGCCATAGTCTATCTTTTGAAGTATCTTCTTCAACAAAGATATAGAGATGTCATAGGACTTCCTTAGTGTCCCCATCAACTGAGATGTTAGGATGCTATATCCACAAGAGAAACTGACTCTCTTATGCATGCTATATCCACAAGAGAAACTATTCTTCCTCTCTTGTCTTGTTAGTTAGTTCTTGTTAGTATCTTCGTGATGGTTTGCGAGTACAATTCCAAATGTACTCATGGCTTTGTCCCTGGCTATAAACTTGGCCAGACTATGAGGAGGACTATGAAGATGACGGAGGGTACCAAGACGACTATGCGACCTAGGACGTTCTCCAAGTCAGATGCCTTTAGGTCTAAGGCATGACTTGGGCCCGACACCGTTGATGTGTATCTGCTGCTGTGTTTGTGAGAAATTTTCCAAAGTGGCATTTATGTAAGACTGGGTCATGTGACCTATTATTGTAAGACTTATTATTCGGTACTTTGTAATGGATGTTGTTATCTGGATATTCAGTTCGGTTATGTGCTCACGGCACACTGATCATGGGATCGTGAGTTGAATGCATAACAGGGTATTTCGGACAACTAGTCTGGGGTCCCCACAGAGCTGGTATTAGAGCCAACCTGACCATAGGAGACCTTAGTTAGCATGGACGTTAAGGTAGTACCAAAAACTATTTTCTATATCAAAAACGAGATGACTATATGCTGAAATAATGCCTAGTCTCTCCCTAATTTCTTTTAGGCTTAATATTACTTTCATTAATCTTTAATGTTTTACTTTATGTACATAGAATGTTTCACACTTTGATCATGTTACTTATTATAACCTTAAAATCTTGTGTAGATGGCCGCACCGATGTTCACCGATGGAGGAAGGATGGAGTGCACAAAGACTATGTTCATCTACCATCGATGGCACAACGACTACGTTGGATGACCTCAAGAAATTGGAGTCATCCATCATCAGCCAAATGAAGGCAATGATGATGGAGTTGGTTGCTCAAAAGCCAACACCTACCGAAGATCCTAAGGCAAGTGCCGCGGAGCCCCCACCAAAAGCTAGTCAATTTCCTCTTCCCTTGCATATTTTCATGTTTATTTTACTTGACCCTTGGTTCTTGAGCTATGTGTTGATTGTTTTCTTTATTTACTTTTGCGACACTAGACACGAATGAGGGAGAAGTTGAAGGGGAGGATTTTGGAGAAGGTTTTGAAGAGGACCAGGGACAAGCCAACCAAGGCAAGCCATCTATTTATCTCTGATATGATGTCCTTGTTGATGTCATCTTGTTGCTACTCTTAGTATTTTGGTTCTATGTGTGGTGATCCTCATATTGTTGTCATCTATGCTTGGATGCAAGCATGGTACCTCTAGTAGTTTTATCTTGTCATGATCTTGGTAATTGTTTGGATGCATGGTAACATGGCCATTGTTATCCAACTTGTATATCCTCTATGCTTAGCTTGAACATATTCCACCTCGGAACAAAATTCACATTACACCCCTTTCTAGTGTAGACGTAGTAATACAATGGCCTTGGTGTATTCTCAATTTGTGATGAATATGTCTACTCTCCTAAGTAGAGTTGGTATTTGTCAATTCCCACCTTTAATCAATTGACTTGGTTAGTTAGCACCACAAATCTGAAAGTATATTCCCTCTAATGTTGTCATGATACATGCATACCTTAAGCAAGTATGACTCACTCCAATACCACTTACACATACCCTCAATGGAAATGATGACCATCATCTCGGCCATAGTGGAGTAATAGTTCATCTCATGAAACTTTAGGTCTGGAACCCCTCAATGTTTATCTTGCTCTAAATGTTTATGAAAACCTTTGGTGAGCTAACCCTACCCAAGTGTATGGTTTAGAAAAGCAAATGATTTGGACAAAGATGTTTGGAAAAGTGTTATATAGTTGGTTGTTGGCAAACAAAGGAAGTATGGGTGAAATGTTTTCAGAAAAGAGCACTGCATATAAGTGTTCGCCGTCCCAACTTTACTTAGCGCAACCACACTATCCAAAGTGGGCACGGGCTTAGTCTGTAGTTTGTCGAAGTTGGTATGAGACACCTTCACAACTCTCTAGGAGGGTCATGATGACCTCTGACGCCGGGTTGCGCTCTGGAGGAGGCAATGCACTGTAGTTTCCTAGCCGTAAGATTACTGAGGGTCTTCCGCCGTGGCTCTGGAGATACCCTCAAAGAGAAGGTATGCTGTCGGGGTGCCGGGAAGGATTAAGCCCACAGGGAAGGACTCGTGTCAAGGGAGACAGGCGAAAGACTATGACTGATTATCCGAGACTCGCATACTTTTGTATGACGAACCGGGGATGATCCCGGCGGATTTATCAGTTCTTGTGGGGAAAGTGCGCAAACTCTGCAGAGTCAAATATATTCGAATAGCCGCGTTTGCGTTCATGGACAAGTTGAAATGGCCATACTTAACCTGGGCTTGATTTTTGTTTTAGAAATGCTTTTCAAATGAAAATGAGAAAGTGTTGGATGTACCGGGAGGGTACGGGAGGACTTTTGCCGACCATATGGAGATGGTCGAGGAAAATGAAACAAAAATTGGGTGACCCTTCCTAGTGTTTCATGTAGATGAACTCTTCTTTAATAAAGATATAGAGATGTCGTAGTCTATCTTTTGAAGTATCTTCTTCAATAAAGATATAGAGATGTCGTAGTCTATCTTTTGAAGTATCTTCTTCAATAAAGATATAAAGATGTTGTAGTCTATCTTTTGAAGTATCTTCTTCAATAAAGATATAGAGATGTCGTATTCTATCTTTTGAAGTATCTTCTTGAATAAATATATAGAGATGTCGTAGTCTATCTTTTGAAGTATCTTTCATCAACAAAGATATAGAGATGTCATAGGACTTCCTTAGTGTCCCCATCAACTAAGATGTCGGGATGCTATATCCACAAGAGAAACTGACTCACTTATGCATGCTATATCCATATGAGAAACTATTCTTCCTCTCTTGTCTCATTATTTAGTTCTTGTTAGTATCTTCGTGATGGTTTGCGAGTACAATTCCAAATGTACTCACAGCTATGTCCCTGGCTATTAACTTGGCCAAACTATGAGGAGGACTATGAAGATGATGGAGGGTACCAAGACGACTATGCGACCTAGGATGTTCTCCAAGTTAGCTGCTTGTAGGTCTAAGGCATGACTTGGGCCCGACGCCTTGATGTGTATCCGCTGCTGTGTTTGTGAGAACTTGCCCGAAGTGACATTTATGTAAGACTAGGCCATGTGACCCTATTATTGTAAGACTTATTATTCTGTACTTTGTAATGGATGTTGTTATCTGGATATTCAGTTCGGTTATGTGCTCACAGCACACTGATCATGGGATCGTTAGTTGAAAGCATAACAGGGTATTTCGGACAGCTAGTCCGGGGTCCCCACATAGTGCCTTCTCACCAAGACTGCTAACAAACCTACTAATTGTAGCAACGCAACCAGTTAGTCGTTGCACATCTTTGAGACAAGTTGGCCTTTTGATGCACAAAATTCCCTTGATTTTCTCCTTGTTTATTTCGATGCCTCCGTGAGATACAATGAAGGCAAGGAGTTTTCCAGCTGGCACGCCAAAGACGCACTTTAGCAGATTCAACATCATCTTGTACCGTCGGAGATTTCCGAAGGTTTCCATGAGATCGCTGATCAAGTCGGATCCTTTCTGGGTCATGACCGCGATATCGTCGACGTAAGCTTGTACGTTCTGGACAATCTGGTCCTTCAAGCACCGCTGCATCGTACGTTGGTAGGTGGCACCTGCATTTTTCAAACCAAAGGACATGGTGACGTAGAAGTAAGTGCCAAAGGGTGTGATGAACGAGGTCTCCTTTTGGTCGGACTTCTTCATCCGGATCTGGTGATACCCGGAATATGCGTCAAGAAAACAGAGAAGTTCCGCCCCTACCGTCGAATCAATGACTTGGTCAATGCGCGGCAAGGGGAACGGATCCTTCGGACAATGCTTATTCAAGCCGGAGTAATCTATGCACATTCTTAGTAATTATTTTTGGTACAAGGACGGGGTTTGCGACCCAATCAGTATGGATAACTTCTACTGCAAAACCTGCCTCTTGTAACTTTGCTAATTCCATCCCTATGGCGCGGCGCTTCTTGTCTCCAAAGCGTCGCATAGCTTGTTTTACCGGTTTGTCACCCGGATTTATGTTGAAGTAGTGCTCGGCGAGTTCCCTTGGTACTCCGGACATGTCAGAAGGTTGCCATGCGAAGATATCCATGTTAGCTCAGAGGAACTCTACGAGCGCGTCTTCCTATTTGGGGTCCGAAAGACACCTTCTTGGAGTTGTCTCCTACCTTAAGGTCGACTTTCTTGGTTTCTATCGCGGCCTTGAACGAGTTTCTCTATTCGTAGATCTGCTTCTTGGTGGTATGCATCTCCTTTGGATTCACCGCGACTCTGTAGCCTTGCAGCTCCTCTTCAGATATCACAGATTGTACAAAGGTGGCCTCGCCCACCTCGCACTCTCGAGCTTTCTTGTAATCTCCGGAAGGACCAGAAATCTTGAGCTTGTTGTAGATGTAGCACGCCCTTGCGTGGAACTTGTGATTGGTGGGCCTGCCAAAAATTGCATGGTAGGAGCTCTTGAAGGGCACAAGCTCGAACATGTTCATCTCTTCGCGGAAATTATTAACATCGCCGAAGGCCAAGGGAAGTCTGATGCTGCCAAGAGAATTTGCTTTTTTACCCAGAACAACACCATGAAACTTAGTGGTGCTGTGCTTGAGCAATTCCTTGGTAAGTTGCATCTTCTCTAGAGTCTCCAGGTACATGATGTTCAGGCTGGCTCCGCCGTCCATGAGGCATTTGGAGAAGTCAAACCCATCAATGCGAGGACTCACAACCAAAGCATAGCACTCTTTTGGGATTACAGTGGGGTGATCCGCCCTGTCGAAGGTGCACGGGCTTTCCGACCACTTAATGTGTTGCGGCACAGCGGGAAGCGTGGCATTCAGGATCCGGAGAACTGACTTGTTAGCTTTGACCGTCCGAGTTCCGAGGAAGGTGTGGTAAGCTCCGGCACTCTTTTTGATGAAGGGGTTGGACTTATTAGCTGCGGAGCCCTCTTTGGGATCCGGCGAAGCGTCGTCCTCATCCATTGCCTCAGAACTGTCCTCATCCTTTTCCTTGTTCTTGCCCTTGCCTCATTTGCCGCGTGGGTGGTGTTTCCGTGCGCGTTTGTATCCTGCTTCCGGGTCGCCTTTTAGGTCATTGACCCACTTGCAGTTGCGGTTAGTATGGGAGGACTTGCTAGTAGCCGAATCCATGTGGGATGGGCACGACATGTCCCTATACTCTTCATAAGTTTGGGGAGCGCGGAACCCAGCAGCTGTGACCTCGTCAGCGCGCTGCTGGCCCCTGTCGGCTCCGCCTCATGACCGCGGCCTCTTCCGCCTCCTCGACCTCCGCGTTGGAACGCAATGGCAACCATGTCGGTTCCGCTGCTCTTCTAGTCACCGGGGGGATTCTTCCGCTTATTGCTGTTGCTGGCACCACCGTTATCACGGTTCTTCTTTTGCTGGTGCAGGGGTATGGTGTGGCAGTAAGTTCACCACCTGCGCCGTCATCAGTTGTGGTGTGAGTACGTGAGTCACACCCCAACTTTTGAAAACATGATTAGTTGTCCTTAGTGCAAAAATTATGGGGAACAAAAACTTTTTCTATAGACTAATTAGATCAATTGACTTGATATGTCTGTTACAATGAATTGCCTTGATCTGCTGGTAGATGAATTGTCTTGATTTTCTTGGTGAGTTTTCACTTGATCTACCCCTAAGAACAACACATCTAGTGGTAAAACAAGCAAATCACCTAACAAAACACATATGTGGCTTAGGAAAAGTTGTTTTCCTTTTTACTACATTGAAACCTTCCACTGATGGCAACATGTGTGTGCCTACTTAAAATTCCTCCTTGTGGTACAATCTAGCTCAACCCATCTTTGATTCAAAACTTGGAATCATCTACCCATTACTACATCCTTCTCTTGTACCCTAGTAAAAAACTTTAAGGCATCCAATTTTGGCTAAGTCCTAAATCTTTTTTTAGGTTCCATTTTGGAGCACCTGGATTAAGCTACCTCTTGCCATCTAAGGCAATGCACCTGGTCCTAGACCTGCCTTGCCATGAGCACTTCCCAACCATGTCCTTGCCTTGAACCAGATCACTCATATGCAAACTTATCCTTGATGGTTTTGAGGCCAAATCAACGGTCCGTTTTGGCAGGCATAAAAGATTCAAACATTGGCAATTGATCTCTAAGCACCCACAACTGTTATGGGTGACCTGAATGCATGGATCTCCTCTATGCAACACCCTCTTCAAATTCCATGTCTTGCATGTCCCCTTCTACCCTTGCAACTCTTTTATTCACTTGATCTTGCACCCAATCCAAAGTTTAACCTTGAGATAACTTCCTCCACTTTTACCTCATGTTTTTCTTTAATCTACGTAATCTCCACAAAACCAGGTGTGTGAATGATTTCTACATAATGTAGTAATCATATACCCTTGAGATCATATCCCCCAATTTTATTCTTACTTCTTTTAGTAAATTTTTCCAAAATCCTATTCTTGTTCTTCTCTAGTTTTAACCCTAAAACTACTTCTAGATTTATTAAAGATTTTCAAAATATTTATTTAATTCAAACAAGAAAATGATATACGTTTTGTTTATCATGCCATTTCTACCAAGTACTGATTTATAAAACATTACTGTCTATTTTCCTTCCCTTTTTTAACAAAAGGCTTGTTTACGGTACTTATACCATTTCTTATTTTTCTCTTGCTTATTTTACATTTGAGAAAACTCTACCTTACTTGAGAAACTAAGTAGAACATTTTATCCTATGTTCTACCTAACCTCTCTCAAGATTTTCAAAATCCATTTCAATTAAATTCTTCCCCATTTGTCCCTAGACAATTGAGGTGTTTCAAATACCTTTCATATGAATTTTATTTCAAATGCAACTCTTGCACATCATATGCACATATCTGATCCACCACAGAGTATCTCCTCATCCCCCATTCATGATCGAGAAGATGATCATTTTACACCTTCAAATGAATAGTGTCCCCTAACCATCTCTTTTTCTTTGAAGATTCTCATAAACCTTTCTCTATTTTAATCTTGTGACTTGTCCTTATCTAGCTCCCCTACATGATCCTTTTTGACAACACATTGGCTCACCATTGGTCTCATATTTGTTAGTTGATGTCACCATATTCATCTTTGGTATTGTATGATTATTTCCATCACTGTCCCTCTAAACCTTGGACTCTTTATCACTTGTAGGAACCTATTTTCTTTGCATAACACAAGTGGTGCCGTGTGTCTTGCATAGGCACTTAAGAGCCATGTGTCTCATCTTGTTTTGAGTAGTTCAAGTCTCAAATCTTGTGGCGGCCATCTCCAAAATGGCATGCACATGAAACCTTGTACACCACAATCGCCATCATCTCCTTGGCACAAAGCCATCAAACAACAAATGCCATTGTGGTGCATATCATCATCACACTCCTCCTCCATCTCTATCTATTTATATTTTCATATACATCATCTAAGCCACCACCTTGGAAAAGAATCATGTGACTCCACCTTGATCAACATGCATAATGGAAGCTCCCTTTTGATGATTCATTTTTTGCATGACACAAGAAGGAGCCGGCCATGCCATGCATGGCACATATGCATCATGCCTCCCCATTAATCTCTCTACTTTACTCCACCTTGGGAAGCCTCTCTTTCTTTGTGCCTTCCCAATGCCACTAATGAATTAAGCTTGGGTCAAAGAGCCTCCCTTCTCCCACAAGCCAGCCACCCACCCTGGCCAATCAAAGAAGGGGTTGCCACCCCACTTTTCCTCTATAAAAGCCCTTGGCCGGCCACCCCCTTCCTCTTTTCTTCTCATTTTTCACTCTCCACTCCTTCCTCCACTCCCTCCCATCTTTCTCCTACACTCCACCCACGAGCTGCTGATCCTCCTAGGCTCCATGACCGAGCCATGGCCATGGAAACCAGCCAAGATGCAGCTCCCCTCCTCCCTCGAGCTCCTCCTCTCCCCGAGTCACCATGAGAGCATCCCTCTCTCTCTTTTCCTCTAACCCTAGATGGATTCTTCTCCCTTTCTATTTTAATCTATTTCTAAGATTGGATCTTGATGTCGGTGCATGTTGAACCAAGCATGGAGAAGCTTGAGCCATCCTTAGATCTGGATCCTTTGACCAAAGTTCGTCCAAAACCATTATGTAATTTTTTCAATCTTGGTGTTTCAGATTCTGTATGAATTTGTAATATCCTCCAGAACTCGTGTGTAGCTCCGAATCGAGTGATTCAAATTTCCACGGTTATCCAAAGAAAATATCTACAACTTGGCACCGGTCACACCCTCAAATTAGTTATAGATTTTCTTGGGTAAATAAAGTTCTGAAAACATGCAGAATCACTGTTTGTTAGATCTAAAACTTTCTACAAAACATTTTTGGGAAAACTCAACTTTCGGTGAAATCCCTCTTCAATAGCTTCTATTTTCCACAGGTGCCACTCAAAGTAACGTCCTAACATTGACATGGTGCACAGATGAAGTTTTGGTCAGAACTAACTTTATTCAATTACACCAGGAGTTTTGAAATGAATTTTTGAGTGAACCCAGTTGCATTAGAACCAGCTTTTCAATACATTTCAGATGCAGCCGACCTCATATTTTTAGGATTTTTGTACGATTTTTTGTGAATTAAACTTGTTCTATGTGTACTGCAGACTCTAGCAAATTCCTAAATTTGTAGGATTAACCTTTTTGCGTGAATCCAATTGGGTTAGTATTGTTTTAGTACTGGCCATAGAGGAAAAATATTGTTAGTCTCTGTTCATGCATATTTGTTACTATTAGTAATGTGTGGGTGTTACATGAGTTGCTGAATCAAAACTTTTTGTTTATTTAAAATCCTTGATCACCTCTTTTATTAGGAGTGGACAACCTTTGTTTTATTCTTGGAAAACAAAGCCCTCTGCAACAAAGTTCTCTTGTTTTGCTTAAGTTTTTCAAATAGTGTGGTATAATGTTTACCTCCTATTTTTGTCTAATGTTTTATTAGCAAAATAAAGTAGGAAAGTGTTTTCTGCTTCTCCAAAAATGTTTGAAAATATAATATTAATGTTTTTGATGCCAAACCAATGCACTTGTATTCTTTGTGGTGTTATCTACTAGGGGATATTTATTTATGCCATGCTCTGTTGCCTTTTTGTAAGTGAGAAATATGGGTTTTCTTTTAAAATTCTTTTGTAGTGACTTTAAGTCCTTAGTATGTTAGCCCTTAGTGGAATGGTTAAATTATGATTGTTGCATGTTTGTTTTGTAGGTGCAAAGTGTTGATTGTGTTTCTTTTATATTTTCCGGCGATAGATGCGAACAATTCAGGAGGGGAAGGAGAAGTAGTTCGGACAAGGATTTCATTTATATTGTTGGAACTCTTATTTGATGGAGTTGAGGAAGTCCAGGGACAAATGAGCCAACCAAGGCAAGCCATCTTTTGATCTCTTGCTATTTATCCTTCTTGTTGTGTTCATTGTTCCATTATATACTTGGTTCCTTGTATCTTGTGTATGTTTGGTCCTCTACACTATGCATACTTACTCCCAAGTATGTTCTATCCCTTGTTAATGCTATGCATACTTACTCCCAAGTATGTTGAACCCCTTGTTGATGTTATGCATGCTTACTCTAAGCATGTATGCCCCCCTTGACCACCTATATTATCATCTTCTTAGTGGTATGATGATTAACATCATGACCCTTGTTCTATCACCCTACTTATATTGTCCCTATGCATGCTTACCTTAAGAATGTATGATTCCCCTCATTTGACATCTCTTGTACACTCACATTAGT
Source organism: Lolium rigidum (assembly GCF_022539505.1). Lineage (NCBI taxonomy): Eukaryota > Viridiplantae > Streptophyta > Magnoliopsida > Poales > Poaceae > Lolium > Lolium rigidum. The sequence continues at coordinate 233,503,970 of NC_061513.1, read as the reverse complement.
GGTATGATAGCTAGTGTCAACACCCGGATTTTTAGTTCCAGATGCCTATTATGCCATACATCGCAATCCCAGGAAGATTGTTTTTGCGAGACATAATAGTCGATGTCACAGAACATTATTCATTACAAACCATAATCGTCTTACAACAAGGAATCTCATGATCCAATTTACAACAACAGTTGATCTAAAGATCAAATACAAAATACATAGCGGAAGAAACGTAGTAGCGGTCCATCTGTTCCATAGGCAACGCTTGACGTTGGGAGGTGGTCCTATTTATCATAGACATCCTGTTATCCATCTTCCTAGTACTGGTGCTCCTCTTCATAGTCTGACCATTTGAATAGCCAGAGACAAAGCTATGAGTACTTTATAAAGTACTCGCAAACTACCACTAATAGAAGTACTAGTAGCTCTAATAAGGTTTCTAAGCTTCGAGGTTTATTTGCACAAAGCTTGTTTTATTTCATAAAGACTTAATAGTCAAAGACTCTTTATTTGTCAAAAATTACTCAAGTGGGAACATTAGTGTCATTCCCACAACTTGGTGGTAGTCAAGTCAAGTTAACCTTTCAAGTCACAAGTAATTTTGAAAACATCTGACAATGGAACAGTATGGTCATCCAACCGTCCATGACCGCGGACGCGGCTATTCGAATAGTTTTACACTCTCCTGAGGTTGTACACTTGTGCCACAACTTTTGATTACATCCGTCAGGGATAGCCCTATATCATCATACTCAGTATGCGGATCATCAACCATTAACCTTTTACTTACATACCCTCGTATAGGCACCTCCCCTATGAGCTTGGCCTCCCAGCGATGGCGATCTGGCATCCTGGGAACTGCACAGGGCTTGGGTAGGACATTCATCTCTATTTCACGTCATTTCACTTTTCACGGAGGCAGCCTCGGTATAACCCCTATGATGCTTGTTCAGAGGGAACCCATACTAAAGTACATAAATTTCCAGCTAAGCCCTACCCATTATATGGTATTGTGGGGGTACTCCAAAGTTGGAATGGTATCGCATCCGAACCCAACCATCAGTTTTTGTCACATTCACCTTGTCATTCAAAATTCATATTCACCTTCAAAACTTTCAGTAGAATGACTCATCATTCTAAGGTTTTCAAAGTCATTTGATTCACATGTTCCCATCTAGAGTAGTCAATTTTTGTTTTAGCACTAGCAACTAATCATGAGGGGTGCTAACTAAATTTCAGCTCTCTAGGCTAAATTTGATGCTCTTGTAGTATTCTATCTCTAGACCAGTATCAACTATAAGAAAAAGCCTTGGTAAACAAAGTAAAATATTGCAAGATAAAAACTTGGGCTTGGGCAAATCCTTAAACAAAAGAATATTGCAAGTGTAGCTTGCACTAGTACTGCTTGCATTAGTAGAGCTTGCTCATGGGAATATCTTGTATTGGTAATATCTTCCCTTGGTTGGTACAATGATCAAAGTATTCCTCCTCTTCTTCGTAGAAGACCTCCTCCTCCTCGTAGCCTTCGGTACTAGCGTCTATAAACGGATACGAGGTATACAATCACCAAACAATACTTAAGTATTCTATTTACCACACAAGATGATCTAGCATCATCACAATCATCACCCAACATAATACTAGGCTTTCCATTCATTTCTTTTGAAGAGTAATTTCCTCTCATTGAAAATTACTAAGATTTAATATCCTCAAATAATAAATTATGAGGCCATGTAACAAAAGTCTTAACCTCACATCAAACTACTTGGGAAAGTGATTTAAATGGGATGCTACATCTCATAGATTTTAAATACTATTTTTGAAATAATTTAAATGGGCTAGAAATAGCCACATAGCCATTATTTGAATCTAGCCCATGATCATATGAAACACCCATGTCACATTTTTACATATTCAAATAGAGTATTTGAAATTTGAATTATGAGAGGTGGAATCACCTCAAAATACATTAGGGTCGATTTTATAAAAATGTTTGAATTTGGCAAATGTACTGCCTTGTTATTTTTATTGCAATTGTTATGTAATAAATCAAGGGTTGAGACCAGTGGGGTTGGATAGATATTTTCATCTACTTTCACAAAAAATTTGAATCATTCAAATTGGCTTAGTAGATTTGTTTTTATTCAATTTTGAAAAGGACACCAGTATTTGAATTTAGGTTAAAAGAATTCAATCGAATTCAAACTGATGGGCTTAGGCGGGAAAAAGGAAATGGGCCAGAGACAGAGTTAACATGCCGGCCCAGCAGCGCGTCTCGCACACGCGGGTGGCCTAACAATGGTTCCCACGCGTCAGTGGGTTATAAACGCCGAAGCGGTATGAGCGAGAGGGGGCTGTTGGATTAAAACAGGATCGGACGGCCGAGGCTCGTCTCCATCCTCGAATATAAATGGCGGGGAGCTTCCTACCGGCGACGGGCCTAGGGGGTTGGAGGCTCACCGGAGGGCGGGCGAGGGTCGACGAGGCTGGCAGACGTCGTCGAAGATGACGGCGAGGCTCATGGTACTGGCAGCAGCTCCTGGGGTGGCTCCAATCGTCGGCGAGCTTGCGGTGACCCTGGCGGAGCTCCGGCGAACAATTGGGGCGGTGGTGATGAAATTGGGAGGGGGCAGTGCTCGAGGAGGGTCAGGGAGAGGAGAGGAGGATAGTGGTGTGAAGAAATAGCATAGGGGAGTGCTCCTTTTATAGGGAGCGAGAGGTGCTGCGGGTGGTCAAGGTGGAGGACGGTGAGGTGGTGCTACAGACGACCAGAGGCGTGGGCAAGGACGGTGCGCTGTTCACGGTGTCATGGCGATCATCATGGGCGTCATTGCAAGGAAAATGGTGGTCAGGAGCGGTGGTGCGGTCGATGTCTCTAGCGGTACCGTGGTGGACGTCGGCGATGATGGCGACGGCGACAGGGCACGGGAGAGAGAGTGACGATGTCTGGCGTGTGACCGGTGTCGTGGCGATGCTTAGGGCGAGCTCTGATGGCGAGGCAAGGACGGAGGTGACGGGGCACCATGGCGCTCTGGCGTGTGCGGTGATCGTGGCCATGCGCGCGCTAGCGTCCCTGGGTGATGTGGGCGCGTCCTGGGCTGGGCGTGCAGAGCCTCTCCTTGGCCAGGGGCTTGTACCAGCGTGATCAGGTGAGTGAGGTCAATCTCCAGGACATGGTGAGGTAGACCAGGGAAGAGAGGAGAGAGGGATGGCATGGTGAGTGACATAGGCATGTCTTGGTCATGTTTCTCCATGAACAGTGGTGCCAAGGCTTGAAATTATTCAGAGGATGCAAGGAGGCACTGAGGATGACACAAGCACAAATGGTTTAGGCTAAAATGTGGGGACCCCAGACTAACTGTCCGAAATACCCTGTTATGTATACAGTTCACGATCCCATGATCAGTGCACCGTGAACACATAACTGAACTGATATCAAATTACATCATCCTTTACAAAACATAATAAGAAAATTACAATGAGGTCACATGACCAATCTTTACATAATAGCCTCGAAGGGCCTAATCTAATCATCAGAGTCGCGGAATCACTTCAGCAGCGTAGAGCCCAAGTCATCTGCCTTAACCCTACAGGCAACTGACTGGGAAGACGTTCCTAGCCCGCATAGATGTCGTCCACTCCTTCTTCTTCTGGTCGAATTCCTCCAAGTCTGGCCAAGTAAATAGCCAGGAACAAAGCCGTGAGTACATTGGAATTGTACTCGCAAACCATCAAGAAAGGTGCTAACATTGCTAACTAAAAGAGACAAGAGAGGAAGAATAGTTTCTCTTGTGGATATAGCATGTGAAAGAGAATCAGTTTCTCTTGTGGATATAGCATGTGAAAGAGAATCAACTTCTCTTGTGGATATAGCATCCCAACATCGCAGTTGAAGGGGACACTAAGAGAGTTCTAAGACATCTATATATCTTTGTTGAAGAAGATACTTCAAAAGAGTTCCTCAACATAAAACACTAGGATGGGAGTAGCCCAATTTTATTTATCCTTCTCGACCATCTCCATATGGTTGACACATCCTTTCCCGTACCCTTCCGGTACTTCAAAACAAGTTCTTTCCTTTCATTTGCCAAACGATTTTGTAAACCAAAACTCATCAGGCTAAGCAACAGCCATTCCATCCGTCCATGACCGCGGACGCGGCTATTCGAATAGATTTTACTCTGCAGAGTTTGCACACTTTCCCCACAAGATCCGCGAGTTCATCATGTGGGCATCATCCCCGCATATCAACTATGCCATGACAAAAACTCGGACATAGCCTTTTGCCTATTCGTCTTAGCACGGGATCCTACCCTATGGAGTATGTACCTCCCCGGCACCGTGGCAGCTCACCTCACTTTGAGCGTGCCTCCACCGCCAAGCCAGGAGACTCATAGTGTCTTCCGGACGGGTCAGCCCCGAAGGCCTCCCTTTATACTATTGTCTCCACCAACGACAATCCGGATTCAGGGGTAACCTTACCCTTATATAGTTGTGCGGTGTCCCATGTTAAGAAGAACAAACTAAGAGCTAAGCCCCGTCCCACTCCAGGGTAATGTGGTTGCGCAGGTTAATTGTCACGGGTGAATACTTAGGCGCCAAAGTTTTCGAAAACAAGATTTTCTTTTCAACCATCTTTGCCAAGATCCTTTCCTTTCATAAACATGCACTTGGGTAAGTCCAACTCACCCAAGGTTTTCAAAAATTCTTTTCAACAAGGTATTTTTCCAAGGGGGTTCCCAACCTATAGTTTTATGAAGGAACTAAGGGTCACAATGACATGATGCTAGCCATCATACTACTAAGGGGATGATAATTGAGGTGTTAAGGGGATCATACATACTTAGGATAAGCATGTATAGGGACAACATAATTAAGATGATTCAAGCAAGGGTCATGATGTTAATCATCATACCACTAAGAAGATGACAACATGGATATGGTCAAGGGGGCATACATGCTTAGGGTAAGCATGCATAACATCAACAAGGGGGTTCACATACTTGGGAGCACGTATGCAAAGCATCAACAAGGGGTTCAACATACTTTGGGAATAAGTATGCATAGAGTAGAGGACCAAAAATCACACATGATACAAGGAACCAAGTACATAATGGAGCAATGAGCACAACAAGAAGGATAAATAGCAAGAGATCAAAAGATGGCTTGCCTTAACTTATTTGTCCCTGGACTTCTTCAACTCCATCAATATAAGAATCCCAACAATAAAAATAAAATCCTCGCCCGAACCACTTCTCCTTCTTCTCCGAATTGTTCGCATCTAACGCCGGAAAATATAAAAGAACACAATCAACACATTGCACCAATCATAACAAGCATGCAACAATCAACAATCAAAAGCTAATCACTCTACTAAGTCTAACATATTAAGGTCTTATATATACTACCAAGCAACTAAAAGAGAACCCATTTTATTTACCTAGTAAAGGTATGAGAGTATCACACTTAGCAAATGCCTCTCTCGGCATCACCATGGAACAAACTAAGTACCCCTGGTAGATAACATCATAAAGAGGACAAGTGCATTAATTTGGTATTAAAAACATTCACATTATAATTTCAAACTGTTTTGGAAAATTGGGAACTCATTTTTCCTATTTTATCTTGTTTATGAAACACTACTAATAAAAGGGAGTAAATAATATTCTACACCATTTGAAATCTTAAGTAAAACAATAACACTTGGTTTAAGTTGCAAAAGGTTTTGTTTTGCAGGAATAAAACATAGGTTGACCATTTTTAAATGGAAGAGGTGGTCAAGGATTTTAAATAAGCAAAAGTTTTGGTACAACATTTCATGTGACACACACTTAGCACAAATAGTAACCAAAAATTATGAAAAGGGTCTAACACTAATTATTCTAAATTTTCAGTACTAAAATGAGGCTAACAAAATTGGATTCATTCAAAAAGGTTAATTTTTCAAATTTAGAAACTAGAAATACTAAACAATAACCAGTGATCATGTTTAATACATTAAAAATCGTACAAAAATCCTAAAAATATGGGGCCAGTGGCATTGGAAAGGTAATAAAATTTTAGAACCAATGCAATTGGTTTCACTTGATTCGGATTAGTAGATCTCGAGATATTCACAAATTGGTGTTACTGGTTCTTCACACATTTTAACAGCAAAATGAATTTGAAAAGGGGCAGGAAAAACTGGGCCACGCGGGGGTGCAGCATTGGGCCGGCCCAGGGAGCTTTTCCAGGTGGAGGGTGAAGAAAAAAGAAAAAGAGAGGAGGGGGGGGGGGGGCCAAGGCGGTCCAGGCCATGCATGGGCCGACGTGGCCAGCAGGCCATGCAGCCGCACGCTCGGGATCGATCGGCACGAGGCCGTCGTCTCCACGATGCGAGGCAGGGATGCGAGCAGCGGAGGGAAACGCAGAGACGGGCGGGTCTGGGGCTCACCTGGCGGCTGGCGGGCGACGGCGAGGTCGGGGCGGAGCAGCGGCGGGTCGCCGGCGTCCAGGCGCGCATCCAGGGGCTTCCTCCGCTCGAACAGTAGCCCCTCCCGGCGGGTTTCTTCCTCGCAGCAACTCCCGGCAAAACAGCTCCGGCGGTGGCTCCGGCGGCCCTGGAGGGAAACAGAGGGGCTCGTTAGGGCTTGGGGAGGACGGTGAGAAGGATGAAGCAAGGAGGAAGGGACGAGGATGCCGGGGTCGAGCTCGACCGTGCCCGTCACCCTTGCGGTGACCACGGCCGTGGCATGCTTGCCGCCGAGCAGCAGCAGGGTAGAGCTCCTCAGTGCTCTGTGAGAGAGCTGGGAGGGTGGAGAGGGGTAGTGTGGAGGAGGAGAGTGAGCTGGGGCGCCTTTTATAGGCGGGCAGGGAAGCAGCAGGCGGGAGCGGGCGGTGACCACGACCAATGGCCAAGCAGGGTGGTGGCGTTGGCCAATGGATGGCGAGTTGCTGACGTCGGGGCGGTGCTGGGTGATGACGTGAGGGCGCTGTAGTCAGCAGGCAGCGCGGGGGAGGGGAGGGTCGAGCGGGAGAGGGGTTCTGCGTGCGTGTGTCTCGTTTTGGGGTCGGTCTAGGGTTCAGGTGGGATTGGGCTGTGGCCTGGTTCGGTTTGGACTCGGTTTGGGAGAAAGGAGAGGGTCCAGGGTGGGCTTCTAGAAGATTTGGGGTCGGGCCTGAGGGTGGTGCATGGGTTGGTGTCAAGGGAAGGTGGCCCGGCCATGTTTGAGGGACACAAAGTTATGGGAAGGGGAGGGTGCATGCATGGTGGTGTTGAGCAAAAGGTGTTGGTCCAAAATTTGGTGTGGAAAGATTTTGAATGAACTCATTTGGAAAGGAGATAGGAGAAAATATATTATTTATTTAAAACTATCAAATGATCATGTTGGTCCAACAAGGTTTGGAAATTTTAAGACAAGGTGAGAGGAAGATAGTGATGATTTTGGTGAGGTGAAGATGAGATAAAGGGAGATGTAGGTGTAGATCAAAAGATAATTGTTGGAATCTCTTCACATGTCTAAGGCAAATTTTGAATGACAAATATTTGAATTTTTAGAGACATGCAAGGTAGTACTTTGATTTTAAAAGTAAACTAGTAGAAGTTTATGCACAACTATGCATGGTAGATCTTCTTTATTTGATTTTAAAAGGTGCAAGGATGGCACCTATACCATAGCCATGCATTTAAAATAAAGAGTAAAATAAATACTTCTTTTGAAAACCTTATTGGCTTGAAAACAATGGGGTGGTAAAATATTATCCACAATCCCTCTTGTGATTTGAAGAAAATATTTGAAGAGATTCAAATAAAACTAGAAGTGGTTTATGTGATAAAACTAGAGAAGGAAATAAATAAGGTTGTGGGAATTTTGTAAGGGAAAGGAAAATTTAATTTTGAGAAAAGTGATCCTAAGGGTAGATGGTGGGTACATAATGTACCCATCATTCTCACTCTTGTTTTTGTGAAAATAAAACCTAGAATATCTAAAAGCAAGAGGTAAAAGTTGAAGATGGGATCTAGTGGTGCAACATAGGATAGGGCATAAGATGAAGTTAAATAAATGTGTTGCAAAGGTAAAATGGGACATGCAAGACGTGGAAGTTGTAGAAGGTGCTGCATAGATGAGATCCATGCATTGAGGTCACCAAATAACAGTTGTGGGTGCTTATATATCCACTGCCAAAGTTTGAACATTTTAAGCCTGCCAAAAATAGATTTTTGACTTGGCCTTAAAACCGACAAGGATAAACGAGTATAAGAGGGGTTTGGTTCAAGGCAAGGACATGGTTGGGAAGTGCTCATGGCAAGGTAGATTTAGGACCAGGTGTATTGGCTTAGATGGCAAGAGGTAGCTTAATCCAGGGGTTCCAGAATGGGACCTGATAACAGTTTTAAGCCAGATTTCTTAGGTCCTAGGGTTTTGTGACTAGGATAAGGGAGAAGGATATATTAAGGAGTGGATGATATTCAAACTTGAATTGAAAATAGGGTGAGCTAAAGTGCATTACAGAGATGATCCCAAGTTTTGAAATCAAGGATGATTTTACCACTAGAGGTGTAGTTCTTTGAGGTAGCTCAAGACAAAATTCAACAAGCAATCAAGACAATTCATCTACCAACAGATCAAAGTATTTCATTCTAACCAACAGATCAAGACAATGCATCTAATTGGCTTCTAGAAAAAGTTTTTGTTCCCCCTGATTTTTGCACTAAGGACAATTAAACATGGTTGCAAAAGTTGGGGTGTGACAGATCTTCCACCCTTAAAATAATCTCGTCCCGAGATTACAAAGCGTAGAACTAGAGGGGTTGTGAAGTTTAACTAAAGTTAGACTCCATTCTTTTTTAGATGTGCCGTTGTTGAGCGGGTTGCCACTCCAGCTTCTGAGAGACATGGTAACTTCTGGCCGAGGGCAAGCTTTGTGAAGAGGTTGACTACTCCATGCAGGTGTTAGATCTGAAGCTTCTAAACGATCCTAGCGAGGGTTCAAGGAGAGTTAGTGCACTCTAACGGTGCATTGGCAGGGTGGAAAACTTTTTAGAGTTAGCTTAAAATTTTAGTGGAAGACGAAGTCTTCCACCCTTAAAATTGTTCGTCAGGGGTTCTGAAGAACTCAGAGCTTCTGCCACGGGTCTTGTCGGTGCTTTCGAAGGAGTCATCAATCTCTCGTCATGAGTTGAACATCTGGAGCGATGTGTAGTCCACAACTTTAAGGGAAGTAAAAGCATCCCAACAAGTTCCCAACGGTGTTTTAGAAAGGTTGAAAATGTTAGGGTTAGCTCCAATTTTCAGTGGAATAAGATTTTCCATCGGGATTTTGGAAAAACTCTGAGCTTCTGCCTTGTGGTTCTATCTGGGGCTTCTGAAGAATTTATCGATCTTCTGGATTGAGTTGAAGAATCTTCACAGGAGACGTGTAGACCACGGCTTCAAGAGGCACGTACTCACGGTGTTTACTAAACCATATAACGCGCGGTAGGTTAGTAAGTCGATGAAGCGCCTGGTTGGTATCCATATGAAGCAGCAACAAGGGTCGTCGAAGACAATCTTCAACTTGGGTGTCAGTGCTGACTTATACTAGTTAAGAAGTGAGCGGTAAACTACACCTAGTCTTGAGTCTTGAGATATCTTCATGAGCTTCACTTGATGAGGACCAGATGAACCATGTGATGCAGGTTGGCTTTGACACTATTGCTCTCTCAGCTTGTTAGATGGTGTGTTAGAGGGTAGTTTCAAAAAGTTATCCTCGAGGTTAGCGCGATTATACTCCAAGGTTAGACAAAGTTAGTATGTCTTCTCGCAGAGGTGCAGTTACTCTTGAATGTAGGGGCTTCTGCTTTCTTGGCGTAGTAGAGATGCTCCAGCTGATCTTGAAAGTAGTTAGTGCAGATAGGGGTCTTGGTTAGTTTTTCCGAAGGTTGAAAAACAACTACTAACGGGGTTAGAGTTAGAGCCTTTTGTTAACCTATCCAACTAACTAGATGTTAGCAATCCATCGGCAAGGTAGATGAGGGTGAAAACATCTTTGGGGGGCTTCCTAAGTTGGTTTATCACACTAAGAGTGTTTTTCACACCGAAAGACCAAGACAAACATACATACAACAAACAGACAAAAACACTCAAGGCAACACACTTATGGAACTACAAGAAATCATCAAACCAGACATGGTAACATAAGTACCCAGAAATTCCTAATGCGCGGGGGTAGCTCAATCAAAGCGACTGAGTTTGTCCTATCCATCCTATAGGTTAGGGGCTGGACACATATGTTGATGTCTTCATCTTGCTGACATTGACTTCAACAAAGGTTCTAGAAGCAGTTGGTGGTGATGCGGCCTGGTGTTGAGTCGTCGATGTTGAGGCAGAGGTTAAAACGGTGTAGTCTTCTTGCTCAGCATCCCGGGGACGTGAGGTCTTCGAAGGGTTAATTGCTGAAGAGCTCCATAGACGACAACTTCTCGTGACAAACCTAAAAATTACTAGTCAGGAAATTGAGGACTTGATCCTTGACGACTGCAAAAGTGCGGGTCCAAAGAGGAACAAGGTCAGCTCCCTGACAGACTTTGGTGACAACCAAAGACATGATCTAATTATCCCTTTATGTGCACACTAAGTCGGCCTCAAATCTTCAATAGCTGATGTTGGAGATACAAGAGTATTCCTGAGAGATTGATCCACCTTCGACTTCGAGTCTCCGGGTCTGAGTCGGGGACATCGTCCAGTATGTAGGTTAATAGAGTAAGAATTTTCGAACATTTTTTTATAAAGCGGAGAGATAAGAATTTGGAAGTTTTGAAGAAATAAAAGGAGTAGAAGCTATGCTTCCGACGAAAGAAAGAATTTGTTTGGTAAATAGTTTTGCCAAAGTACTTGTTCCCTAACTAACGTCCATGCTAAGTAAGGTCTCCTACAGTCAGGATAGCTCTGATACCAGCTCTGTGGGGACCCCAGACTAACTGTCCGAAATACCCTGTTATGTATACAGTTCACGATCCCATGATCAGTGCACCGTGAACACATAACTGAACTGATATCAAATTACATCATCCTTTACAAAACGTAATAAGAAAATTACAATGAGGTCACATGACCAATCTTTACATAATAGCCTCGAAGGGCCTAATCTAATCATCAGAGTCGCGAAATCACTTCAGCAGCGTAGAGCTGATACGTCTCCGACGTATCGATAATTTCTTATGTTCCATGCCACATTATTGATGTTATCTACATGTTTTATGCACACTTTATGTCATATTCGTGCATTTTCTGGAACTAACCTATTAACAAGATGCCGAAGTGCCGCTTGTCTGTTTTCTGCTGTTTTTGGTTTCAGAAATCCTAGTAAGGAAATATTCTCGGAATTGGACGAAATCAAAGCCCAGGGGCCTATTTTTCCACGAAGCTTCCGAAGTCCGAAGACGAGACGAAGAGGGGCCACGGGGTGGCCAAACCCTAGGGCGGCGCGGCCCCACCCCCGGCCGCGCCGGCCTATGGTGTGGGCCCCCGTGCCGCCTCTTGACTTGCCCTTCCGCCTACTTAAAGCCTCCGTGACGAAACCCCCAGTACCGAGAGCCACGATACGGAAAACCTTACTGAGACGCCGTCGCCGCCGATCCCATCTCGGGGGATCCAGGAGATCGCCTCCGGCACCCTGCCGGAGAGGGGAATCATCCCCCGGAGGACTCTACGCCGCCATGGTCGCCTCCGGTGTGATGTGTGAGTAGTCTACCCCTGGACTATGGGTCCATAGCAGTAGCTAGATGGTTGTCTTCTCCCCATTGTGCTATCATTGTCGGATCTTGTGAGCTGCCTATCATGATCAAGATCATCTATCCGTAATTCTATATGTTGCGTTTGTTGGGATCCGATGAATAGAGAATACTTGTTATGTTGATTATCAAAGTTATGCTTATGTGTTGTTTATGATCTTGCATGCTCTCCGTTACTAGTAGATGCTCCGGCCAAGTAGATGCTTGTAACTCCAAGAGGGAGTACTTATGCTCGATAGTGGGTTCATGCCTGCATTGACACCGGGACGAGTGACGGAAAGTTCTAAGGTTGTGTTGTGCTTGTTGCCACTAGGGATAAAACATTGATGCTATGTCTAAGGATGTAGTTGTTGATTACATTACGCACCATACTTAATGCAATTGTCCGTTGTTTGCAACTTAATACTGGAGGGGTTCGGATGATAACTCTGAAGGTGGACTTTTTAGGCATAGATGCAGTTGGATGGCGGTCTATGTACTTTGTCGTAATGCCCAATTAAATCTCACTATACTCATCATGATATGTATGTGCATTGTCATGCTCTCTTTATTTGTCAATTGCCCAACTGTAATTTGTTCACCCAACATGATGTTCGTCTTATGGGAGAGACACCTCTAGTGAACTGTGGACCCCGGTCCAATTCTCTTTACTGAAATACAAATCTACTGCAATACTTGTTTTACTGTTTTCTCTGCAAACAATCATCTTCCACACAATACGGTTAATCCTTTGTTACAGCAAGCCGGTGAGATTGACAACCTCACTCGTTTCGTTGGGGCAAAGTACTTTGGTTGTGTTGTGCAGGTTCCACGTTGGCGCCGGAATCTCCGGTGTTGCGCCGCACTACATCCCGCCGCCATCAACCTTCAACGTGCTTCTTGGCTCCTCCTGGTTCGATAAACCTTGGTTTCTTTCCGAGGGAAAACTTGCTGCTGTGCGCATCATACCTTCCTCTTGGGGTTGCCCAACGAACGTGTGAAATACACGCCATCAAGCTCTTTTTCTGGCGCCGTTGCCGGGGAGATCAAGACACGCTGCAAGGGGAGTCTCCACTTCTCAATCTCTTTACTTTGTTTTTGTCTTGCTTAGTTTTATTTACTACTTTATTTGCTGCACTAAATCAAAATGCAAAAAAATTAGTTACTAGCATTTACTTTACTTATTTCATCATGTTTCCTTTTAATTTTACCACAAAGAACATACCGGTAGGACGTGGGTCTATAGTTGGGAGAAATAATATAGAAGAATTCTTCAACCATGTTAGTACCATTGAAAATTTTGAAGATAGACACTTGGTAGACCTTGCGCCTACTTATGAAATTGCTGCTGCGCATTTAGTTCGCTTGTTGGAAACTAAATTTGTTAATCTTAATCCTATAATCCAACACATGTTTTTCACACTTGGTGATATGGAAGAAGGGGAAAAGAAAGATTTTGTTTTAGAAACCCTTCTTAGAGAATTTGGTGGTCTAGCAAGAGAAGCTAGAAAGGTCTTTGCTAAATTTAATATGCTTGGTTCTCCTACTAATTTTGTTAGTCTCCTTGAAAAGATGGATATGGATAGAATAAGATACACTAATAATATTGATGATGGTGGAGAGATCAAAGCACCAATACCATGTAAGCTCCTAGCTATGAATGATGCGCTAGAAAATAACTATGCTTGGCTTGTTCCCGAAAATTTGTTTGATGAGAGTAGCACGCCTAAAACTAATGAAAAGGGAGATGCTAAAACTTATGTATCTAATATACTATGCCTGGTTGAGAAAACTCCGCACCCCGCTGTAGAAGTACCACCCTTCGATAATACTTGATACACACTTTCTGCGCCTAGCTGAAAGGCGTTAAAGAAAAGCTCTTATGGGAGACAACCCATGTTTTTACCTACAGTACTTTGTTTTTATTTTGTGTCTTGGAAGTTGTTTACTACTGTAGCAACCTCTCCTTATCTTAGTTTTGTGTTTTGTTGTGCCAAGTTAAGCCGTTGATAGAAAAGTAAGTACTAGATTTGGATTACTGCGCAGTTCCAGATTTCTTTGCTGTCACGAATCTGGGTCTATCTCCCTGTAGGTAGCTCAGAAAATTATGCCAATTTACGTGCATGATCCTCAGATATGTACGCAACTTTCATTCAATTTGAGAATTTTCATTTGAGCAAGTCTGGTGCCATTTTAAAATTCGTCAATACGAACTGTTCTGTTTTGACAGATTCTGCCTTTTATTTCGCATTGCCTCTTTCGCTATGTTGGATGAATTTCTTTGATCCACTAATGTCCAGTAGCATTATGCAATGTCCAGAAGTGTTAAGAATGATTGTGTCACCTCTGAATATGTCAATTTATATTGTGCACTAACCCTCTAATGAGTTGTTTCGAGTTTGGTGTGGAGGAAGTTTTCAAGGATCAAGAGAGGAGTATGATGCAACATGATTAAGGAGAGTGAAAGCTCTAAGCTTGGGGATGCACCCGGTGGTTCACCCCTGCATATATCAAGAAGACTCAAGCGTCTAAGCTTGGGGATGCCCAAGGCATCCCCTTCTTCATCGACAACATTATCAGGTTCCTCCCCTGAAACTATATTTTTATTCCATCACATCTTATGTGCTTTTTCTTGGAGCGTCGGTTTGTTTTTGTTTTTTGTTTTGTTTGAATAAAATAGATCCTAGCATTCACTTTATGGGAGAGATACACGCTCCGCTGTAGCATATGGACAAGTATGTCCTTGGTTTCTACTCATAGTATTCATGGCGAAGTTTCTCCTTCGTTAAATTGTTATATGGTTGGAATTGGAAAATGATACATGTAGTAATTGCTATAAATGTCTTGGGTAATGTGATACTTGGCAATTGTTGTGCTCATGTTTAAACTCTTGCATCATATGCTTTGCACCCATTAATGAAGAAATACATAGAGCATGCTAAAATTTGGTTTGCATATTTGGTTTCTCTAAGGTCTAGATAATTTCTAGTATTGAGTTTGAACAACAAGGAAGACGGTGTAGAGTCTTATAATGTTTTCAATATGTCTTTTATGTGAGTTTTGCTGCACCGGTTCATCCTTGTGTTTGTTTCAAATAAGCCTTGCTAGCCTAAACCTTGTATCGAGAGGGAATACTTCTCATGCATCCAAAATACTTGAGCCAACCACTATGCCATTTGTGTCCACCATACCTACCTATACTACATGGTATTTTTCCGCCATTCCAAAGTAAATTGCTTGAATGCTACCTTTAAAATTCCATCATTCACCTTTACAATATATAGCTCATGGGACAAATAGCTTAAAAACTATTGTGGTATTGAATATGTAATTATGCACTTTATCTCTTATTAAGTTGCTTGTTGTGCGATAACCATGTTCATCGGGGAACGCCATCAACTCATTGTTGAATTTCATGTGAGTTGCTATGCATGTTCGTCTTGTCCGAAGTAAGGGCGATCTACACTGAGTTGAATGGTTTGAGCATGCATATTGTGAGAGAAGAACATTGGGCCGCTAACTAAAGCCATGATCCATGGTGGAAGTTTCAGTTTTGGACAAACATCCTCAAATCTCTAATGAGAAAAGAATTAATTGTTGTCAAATGCTTAAAGCATTAAAAGAGGAGTCCATTATCTGTTGTCTATGTTGTCCCGGTATGGATGTCTAAGTTGAGAATAATCAAAAGCGAGAAATCCAAATGCGAGCTTTCTCCTTAGACCTTTGTACAGGCGGCATAGAGGTACCCCATTGTGAAACTTGGTTAAAGCATATGTATTGCGGTGATAATCCAGGTAGTCCAAGCTAATTAGGACAAGGTGCGGGCACTATTGGTACACTATGCATGAGGCTTGCAACTTATAAGATATAATTTACATGATGCATATGCTTTATTACTACCGTTGACAAAATTGTTTCATGTTTTCAAAATCAAAGCTCTAGCACAAATATAGCAATCGATGCTTTTCCTCTATGAGGACCTTTCTTTTACTTTCAATGTTGAGTCAGTTTACCTATTTCTCTCCACCTCAAGAAGCAAACACTTGTGTGAACTGTGCATTGATTCCTACATACTTGCTTATTGCACTTATTATATTACTCTATGTTGACAATATCCATGAGATATACATGTTACAAGTTGAAAGCAACCGCTGAAGCTTAATCTTCTTTTGTGTTGCTTCAATACCTTTACTTTGAATTATTGCTTTATGAGTTAACTCTTATGCAAGACTTATTGATGCTTGTCTTGAAGTGCTATTCATGAAAAGTCTTTGCTTTATGATTCACTTGTTTACTCATGTCATACACATTGTTTTGATCGCTGCATTCACTACATATGCTTTACAAATAGTATGATCAAGATTATGATGGCATGTCACTTCAGAAATTATCTCGTGTTATCGTTTTACCTGCTCGGGACGAGCGAGAACTAAGCTTAGGGATGCTGATACGTCTCCGACGTATCGATAATTTCTTATGTTCCATGCCACATTATTGATGTTATCTACATGTTTTATGCACAGTTTATGTCATATTCGTGCATTTTACTGGAACTAACCTATTAACAAGATGCCGAAGTGCCGGTTGCTGTTTTACTGCTGTTTTTGGTTTCAGAAATCCTAGTAAGGAAATATTCTCGGAATTGGACGAAATCAAAGCCCGGGGGCCTATTTTTCCACGAAGCTTCCGGAAGTCCGAAGACGAGACGAAGAGGGGCCACGGGGTGGCCAAACCCTAGGGCGGCGCGGCCCCACCCCCGGCCGCGCCGGCCTATGGTGTGGGCCCCCGTGCCGCCTCTTGACTTGCCCTTCCGCCTACTTAAAGCCTCCGTGACGAAACCCCCGGCACCGAGAGCCACGATACGGAAAACCTTGCGAGACGCCGTCGCCGCCGATCCCATCTCGGGGGATCCGAGAGATCGCCTCCGGCACCCTGCCGGAGAGGGGAATCATCCCCCGGAGGACTCTACGCCGCCATGGTCGCCTCCGGTGTGATGTGTGAGTAGTCTACCCCTGGACTATGGGTCCATAGCGGTAGCTAGATGGTTGTCTTCTCCCCATTGTGCTATCATTGTCGGATCTTGTGAGCTGCCTATCATGATCAAGATCATCTATCCGTAATTCTATATGTTGCGTTTGTTGGGATCCGATGAATAGAGAATACTTGTTATGTTGATTATCAAAGTTATGCTTATGTGTTGTTTATGATCTTGCATGCTCTCCGTTACTAGTAGATGCTCCGGCCAAGTAGATGCTTGTAACTCCAAGAGGGAGTACTTATGCTCGATAGTGGGTTCATGCCTGCATTGACACCGGGACGATGAACAGAAAGTTCTAAGGTTGTGTTGTGCTTGTTGCCACTAGGGATAAAACATTGATGCTATGTCTAAGGATGTAGTTGTTGATTACATTACGCACCATACTTAATGCAATTGTCCGTTGTTTGCAACTTAATACTTGGAGGGGTTCGGATGATAACTCTGAAGGTGGACTTTTTAGGCATAGATGCGGTTGGATGGCGGTCTATGTACTTTGTCGTAATGCCCAATTAAATCTCACTATACTCATCATGATATGTATGTGCATTGTCATGCTCTCTTTATTTGTCAATTGCCCAACTGTAATTTGTTCACCCAACATGCTTGTTCGTCTTATGGGAGAGACACCTCTAGTGAACTGTGGACCCCGGTCCAATTCTCTTTACTTGAAATACAAATCTACTTGCAATACTTGTTTTACTTGTTTTCTCTGCAAACAATCATCTTCCACACAATACGGTTAATCCTTTGTTACAGCAAGCCGGTGAGATTGACAACCTCACTGTTTCGTTGGGGCAAAGTACTTTGGTTGTGTTGTGCGGGTTCCACGTTGGCGCCGGAATCTCCGGTGTTGCGCCGCACTACATCCCGCCGCCATCAACCTTCAACGTGCTTCTTGGCTCCTCCTGGTTCGATAAACCTTGGTTTCTTTCTGAGGGAAAACTTGCTGCTGTGCGCATCATACCTTCCTCTTGGGGTTGCCCAACGAACGTGTGAAATACACGCCATCAAGAGCCCAAGTCATCTGCCTTAACCCTACAGGCAACTGACTGGGAAGACGTTCCTAGCCCGCATAGACGTCGTCCACTCCTTCTTCTTCTGGTCGAATTCCTCCAAGTCTGGCCAAGTAAATAGCCAGGGACAAAGCCGTGAGTACATTGGAATTGTACTCGCAAACCATCAAGAAAGGTGCTAACATTGCTAACTAAAAGAGACAAGAGAGGAAGAATAGTTTCTCTTGTGTATATAGCATGTGAAAGAGAATCAGTTTCTCTTGTGGATATAGCATGTGAAAGAGAATCAACTTCTCTTGTGGATATAGCATCCCAACATCGCGAGTTGAAGGGGACACTAAGAGAGTTCTAAGACATCTATATATCTTTGTTGAAGAAGATACTTCAAAAGAGTTCCTCAACATAAAACACTAGGATGGGAGTAGCCCAATTTTATTTATCCTTCTCGACCATCTCCATATGGTTGACACATCCTTTCCCGTACCCTTCCGGTACTTCAAAACAAGTTCTTTCCTTTCATTTGCCAAACGATTTTGTAAACCAAAACTCATCAGGCTAAGCAACAGCCATTCCAACCGTCCATGACCGCGGACGCGGCTATTCGAATAGATTTTACTCTGCAGAGTTTGCACACTTTCCCCACAAGATCCGTGAGTTCATCATGTGGGCATCATCCCCGCATATCAACTATGCCATGACAAAAACTCGGACATAGCCTTTCACCTATTCGTCTTAGCACGGGATCCTACCCTATGGAGTATGTACCTCCCCGGCACCGTGGCAGCTCACCTCACTTTGAGCGTGGCTCCACCGCCAAGCCAGGAGACCCATAGTGTCTTCCGGACGGGTCAGCCCCGAAGGCCTCCCGTTATACTATTGTCTCCACCAACGACAATCCGGATTCAGGGGTAACCTTACCCTTATATAGTTGTGCGGTGTCCCATGTTAAGAAGAACAAACTACGAGCTAAGCCCCGTCCCACTCCAGGGTAATGTGGTTGCGCGGGTTAATTGTCACGGGTGAATACTTAGGCACCAAAGTTTTGAAAACAAGATTTTCTTTTCAACCATCTTTGCCAAGATCCTTTCCTTTCATAAACATGCACTTGGGTAAGTCCAACTCACCCAAGGTTTTCAAAAATTCTTTTCAACAAGGTATTTTTCCAAGGGGGTTCCCAACCTATAGTTTTATGAAGGAACTAAGGGTCACAATGACATGATGCTAGCCATCATACTACTAAGGGGATGATAATTGAGGTGTTAAGGGGATCATACATACTTAGGATAAGCATGTATAGGGACAACATAATTAAGATGATTCAAGCAAGGGTCATGATGTTAATCATCATACCACTAAGAAGATGACAACATGGATATGGTCAAGGGGGCATACATGCTTAGGGTAAGCATGCATAACATCAACAAGGGGGTTCACATACTTGGGAGCACGTATGCAAAGCATCAACAAGGGGTTCAACATACTTTGGGAATAAGTATGCATAGAGTAGAGGACCAAAAATCACACATGATACAAGGAACCAAGTACATAATGGAGCAATGAGCACAACAAGAAGGATAATAGCAAGAGATCAAAAGATGGCTTGCCTTAGCTTATTTGTCCCTGGACTTCTTCAACTCCATCAATATAAGAATCCCAACAATAAAAATAAAATCCTCGCCTGAACCACTTCTCCTTCTTCTCCGAATTGTTCGCATCTAACGCCGGAAAATATAAAAGAACACAATCAACACATTGCACCAATCATAACAAGCATGCAACAATCAACAATCAAAAGCTAATCACTCTACTAAGTCTAACATATTAAGGTCTTATATATACTACCAAGCAACTAAAATAGAACCCATTTTATGTACCTAGTAAAGGTATGAGAGTATCACACTTAGCAAATGCCTCTCTCGGCATCACCATGGAACAAACTAAGTACCCCTGGTAGATAACATCATAAAGAGGACAAGTGCATTAATTTGGTATTAAAAACATTCACATTATAATTTCAAACTGTTTTGGAAAATTGGGAACTCATTTTTCCTATTTTATCTTGTTTATGAAACACTACTAATAAAAGGGAGTAAATAATATTCTACACCATTTGAAATCTTAAGTAAAACAATAACACTTGGTTTAAGTTGCAAAAGGTTTTGTTTTGCAGGAATAAAACATAGGTTGACCATTTTTAAATGGAAGAGGTGGTCAAGGATTTTAAATAAGCAAAAGTTTTGGTACAACATTTCATGTGACACACACTTAGCACAAATAGTAACCAAAAATTATGAAAAGGGTCTAACACTAATTATTCTAGATTTTCAGTACTAAAATGAGGCTAACAAAATTGGATTCATTCAAAAAGGTTAATTTTTCAAATTTAGAAACTAGAAATACTAAACAATAACCAGTGATCATGTTTAATACATTAAAAATCGTACAAAAATCCTAAAAATATGGGGCCAGTGGCATTGGAAAGGTAATAAAATTTGTGAACCAATGCAATTGGTTTCACTTGATTCGGATTAGTAGATCTCGAGATATTCACAAATTGGTGTTACTGGTTCTTCACACATTTTAACAGCAAAATGAATTTGAAAAGGGGCAGGATAAACTGGGCCACGCAGGGGTGCAGCATTGGGCCGGCCCAGGGAGCTTTTCCAGGTGGAGGGTGAAGAAAAAAGAAAAAGAGAGGAGGGGGGGGGGGGGCGAGGCGGGCCAGGCCATGCATGGGCCGACGTGGCCAGCAGGCCATGCAGCCGCACGCTCGGGATCGATCGGCACGAGGCCGTCGTCTCCACGATGCGAGGCAGGGACGCGAGCAGCGGAGGGAAACGCAGAGACGGGCGGGTCTGGGGCTCACCTGGCGGCTGGCGGGCGACGGCGAGGACGGGGCGGAGCAGCGGCGGGTCGCCGGCGTCCAGGCGCGCATCCAGGGGCTTCCTCCGCTCGAACAGTAGCCCCTCCCGGCGGGTTTCTTCCTCGCAGCAACTCCCGGCAAAACAGCTCCGGCGATGGCTCCGGCGGCCCTGGAGGGAAACGGAGGGGCTCGTTAGGGCAAGGGGAGGACGGTGAGAATGATGAAGCAAGGAGGAAGGGACGAGGATGCCGGGGTCGAGCTCGACCGTGCCCGTCACCCTTGCGGTGACCACGGCCGTGGCATGCTTGCCGCCGAGCAGCAGCAGGGTAGAGCTCCTCAGTGCTCTGTGAGAGAGCTGGGAGGGTGGAGAGGGGTAGTGTGGAGGAGGAGAGCGAGCTGTGGCGCCTTTTATAGGCGGGCAGGGAAGCAGCAGGCGGGAGCGGGCGGTGACCACGACCAATGGCCAAGCAGGGTGGTGGCGTTGGCCAATGGATGGCGAGTTGCTGACGTCGGGGCGGTGCTGGGTGATGACGTGAGGGCGCTGGCGTCAGCAGGCAGCGCGGGGGAGGGGAGGGTCGAGCGGGAGAGGGGTTCTGCGTGCGTGTGTCTCGTTTTGGGGTCGGTCTAGGGTTCAGGTGGGATTGGGCTGTGGCCTGGTTCGGTTTGGACTCGGTTTGGGAGAAAGGAGAGGGTCCAGGGTGGGCTTCTAGAAGATTTGGGGTCGGGCCTGAGGGTGGTGCATGGGTTGGTGTCAAGGGAAGGTGGCCCGGCCATGTTTGAGGGACACAAAGTTATGGGAAGGGGAGGGTGCATGCATGGTGGTGTTGAGCAAAAGGTGTTGGTCCAAAATTTGGTGTGGAAAGATTTTGAATGAACTCATTTGGAAAGGAGATAGGAGAAAATATATTATTTATTTAAAACTATCAAATGATCATGTTGGTCCAACAAGGTTTGGAAATTTTAAGACAAGGTGAGAGGAAGATAGTGATGATTTTGGTGAGGTGAAGATGAGATAAAGGGAGATGTAGGTGTAGATCAAAAGATAATTATTGGAATCTCTTCACATGTCTAAGGCAAATTTTGAATGACAAATATTTGAATTTTTAGAGACATGCAAGGTAGTACTTTGATTTTAAAAGTAAACTAGTAGAAGTTTATGCACAACTATGCATGGTAGATCTTCTTTATTTGATTTTAAAAGGTGCAAGGATGGCACCTATACCATAGCCATGCATTTAAAAGAAAGAGTAAAATAAATACTTCTTTTGAAAACCTTATTGGCTTGAAAACAATGGGGTGGTAAAATATTATCCACAATCCCTCTTGTGATTTGAAGAAAATATTTGAAGAGATTCAAATAAAACTAGAAGTGGTTTATGTGATAAAACTAGAGAAGGAAATAAATAAGGTTGTGGGAATTTTGTAAGGGAAAGGAAAATTTAATTTTGAGAAAAGTGATCCTAAGGGTAGATGGTGGGTACATAATGTACCCATCATTCTCACTCTTGTTTTTGTGAAAATAAAACCTAGAATATCTAAAAGCAAGAGGTAAAAGTTGAAGATGGGATCTAGTGGTGCAACATAGGATAGGGCATAAGATGAAGTTAAATAAATGTGTTGCAAAGGTAAAATGGGACATGCAAGACGTGGAAGTTGTAGAAGGTGCTGCATAGATGAGATCCATGCATTGAGGTCACCAAATAACAGTTGTGGGTGCTTAGATATCCACTGCCAAAGTTTGAACATTTTAAGCCTGCCAAAAATAGATTTTTGACTTGGCCTTAAAACCGACAAGGATAAACGAGTATAAGAGGGGTTTGGTTCAAGGCAAGGACATGGTTGGGAAGTGCTCATGGCAAGGTAGATTTAGGACCAGGTGTATTGGCTTAGATGGCAAGAGGTAGCTTAATCCAGGGGTTCCAGAATGGGACCTGATAACGATTTTAAGCCGATTTCTTAGGTCCTAGGGTTTTGTGACTAGGATAAGGGAGAAGGATATATTAAGGAGTGGATGATATTCAAACTTGAATTGAAAATAGGGTGAGCTAAAGTGCATTACAGAGAAGATCCCAAGTTTTGAAATCAAGGATGATTTTACCACTAGAGGTGTAGTTCTTTGAGGTAGCTCAAGACAAAATTCAACAAGCAATCAAGACAATTCATCTACCAACAGATCAAAGTATTTCATTCTAACCAACAGATCAAGACAATGCATCTAATTGGCTTCTAGAAAAAGTTTTTGTTCCCCCTGATTTTTGCACTAAGGACAATTAAACATGGTTGCAAAAGTTGGGGTGTGACATAAAACCTGTTGGATATTTAGGTGTATGCATATTTCTGAATTATGCATATAAGGTGTTTGACAAAATGGCCGCAAGAGATCTAAATTTGAATTTTGCCAAAATATTTTATGGGTGTGATTCAAATAATGTTTGGAACCTGTTGGTGACATTGGTTTGCAAAAAGAAGTTGGTTTGGTGAAAATCAAAAATGAGGTGATCTTAAATCTATTTCAATGTTGCAACTTTGGATGCTATTTCAAATTATTTGAAAATGAATCAGCAAGGTTGTCAACACCAAGTTGTTCACTTTTATGTGTACTAGTGATCTGGGCAAAAAGATTAGGAGGTTTGGTTTAGAAAATAATAACCACAGGGGCTCAAAGTAGGTATCCTGATAAAAAATTCAGAAGAGACCATTATCACATGTGTTGTTATTTTGATTTTTTTCTTTTCACTTTTGTTTTGTTGTAGGGAGTATTATATTGAGTTTATTAATGTTTTCAAACCATCTAAACAAGGTAAACATGGCATATGCTAATATTTACAAATGTGGCCATTTGGTCACATATGCATCTATTTTTATTTTATTTAAAATTGCTTTGTTTCTCTTTGATCCAAAAAGCATTTTTTTTGGTTTAGAAACATTTTCAAATACTTCAAACAAACATGGCAATTGCAACATCAAAAACATTCATGCATGAACACTACGCACACAATTTAAAATAAATCCAAGTTTTTGTTGACTCCAAAAACTAGATAATTGAAAATATGGTTCTTATTTATTTCAAAATTTTGGGGTGTTACAAACCTTCCCCCCTTAAACAAAATCTCGTCCCGAGATTTAAGAAAAATTAGGAACCTAAGAGTGATTGGGAAAATGGGTTAACAGGAAAACATACCCTGCATGGCATTGGGTGCTTCCTGGGCTTCGGTTGCACTCATGCGGTAGAAACGACCGTTGCGGTTGTTCGGGTTCCTTCCAGTTGAGAGACGGCGCTGCTGTTGGGCAGGTGCAGCGGTATTCAGTGTTGCCTTCACTAATTTCTTGGGGCACTCATTGGAGTAATGACCAGTAATTCCACATTCATAGCAGGTCACTATTGACTTGTCCTTTGGGGCAATGGGGACAACATTGCTTCCAGTCCTTGGGGCAGTTTTGTTGTTGTTGTTACCATTATGGTTGTTGTTGTTGTTGTTACCATTATGGTTGTTGTTGTTGTTGTTGTTGCCTCCGGGCTTTTGGTGTCCTCCATTGTGGTTGATGAAGTTTGTAAGGAACATCGGAACAGGTGGCTTGTTGGGTCTTGGTGCAAATCCTGCAGGTGAACTGGTGCGGTACTTCTGTGCATTGTTGGGTCCATTCTGGTGCATCATACGGCGCTTGCGGTTCTCATTGGCCTGGTGGAGCTTTCCTACCATCTGGATGGCAGAATCAACTAGGGCTTCCAGGTCAGTAAACGGAATATTCACTAGCACTATCTGCATCTCATCATGTAGTCCATTCAGAAATCTTTCCTTCTTCTTTTCATTGGTGTCGGTCTCATCCGGGGCGTACCTAGATAGAGTAAGGAATCTGTCACGATATTCCACCACAGACATCCTTCCTTGCTTGAGATCTCTGAACTCATCTCTCATCTTCTTAATCAGACCCGGTGGCACATGGTATCTGCTGAACTTGAGCTTGAAGTCCGCCCAAGTCATTATTTGTCCTCCATTCATTGCACGGGCACTGTTCCACCAGGCTCTGGCAGGTCCTGACAGATAGTGGGTGGAAAACATCACCTTCTCAGCAGCTTCAACTCCTGCAACTTCCAGGATGTTCTCCATTGATTGGAGCCAGTCATCTGCATCTAAGGGCTCTTCAGTCTTGCTAAACATTGGAGGATTAGTATTCTGGAAATTCTTTAACTTAGATCCAGGATGATCATGAGGTCCATGTCCTTGGTTGTTCTGGGCTATCTGCTGTAGTACAGCAAGGTTAGCTTGTCGCTTAGCTCTTTCGGTTTCTCTATCTGCCACTAACATTTGTAGAATCTGCAGCATTGCATCTTGGTTGTTGCTGCGGGTTGGAGGGGCCATCTGAACATTGAGGTAGATCATAAGATAAGAGGGAATTTTATAAGGCTTGTTTGGGTAAAGTTTAAAAAGTTTCAAACTTGAGTAGTGCTGAGGTGGTAAAAACCAACAACACTTTTTCATTCACTCCAAACAACACACATTACAAACTAACACACCAATAGTATTAAGAACCATTTCCTCGTTCTACGATACAAATGGGGCGGATAAAAACTCACACTAGTGCTCTCTTGCGTAGGTGTAAATTCTACTAAAGTGATCAAGGGATACAACTCTTCATACGGAATGGTGGGTTCTTCGTCTTCATGGGTAATGTGCTTGGCGAAAGGCGCAGGTGTTGTCCAACTCCTTGCGGGTCTTGTACAGCATGGAGTCCAGGTATGCAACATAGTAGTGCATCTCCGGGTGCGGTGGCCTTGTTATTGGTCTTCCCATGGGGTCAGGTCTTGGGTAGTAAAAGAAGCGAGTGTTCTTGATCTTGTTCACATTCTGTCCACACAGACAGGCAAGTGCTTCTTGCATGGCTTTGGCTATTCCGTCCATCCAATTGTTCCCCCTTACAGAAAACCATATGGTTTCCCAAATTGGGTCTCCCAGCTTTCCTCTCAGATCTGCAGTAACTTCCCACTGAGGTTGTCTTCCCGACTGATTGTTGAGTGGCACTCCAAAGAACTCGGGATACGGGCGTCCTAGATATTCAACTAGTTGCTCCAAATCCTTCACGAACATTAGGTCTCCTCCGTGGCCAAGCTGATAGAACTCATAGTTGTACTTCATCTGTGAACAAATAGGATGAGTAAGTTGGTGAAGTGATCAAGTGTGCAAAATTTTATGTAGAATTACAAAGAAAGGTAGAGCATGGATTTCTCATTTTGAAAAGATCTCAAGGATAAGAGTGAGAATAATTTTTCATAAATATTCACTTCAATTGTTTTGAAACTAAGTTTTTCAGACATACTGTTGTCCATCTTCCTGGTACTGGTGCTCCTCTTCATAGTCTGGACATTTGAATAGCCCGGGACAAAGCCATGAGTACTTTATAAAGCACTCGCAAACCACCACTAATAGAAGTACTAGTAGCTTTAATAAGGTTTCTAAGCTTCAAGGTTTATTTGCACAAAGCTAGTTTTATTTCATAAACACTTAATAGTCAAAGACTCTTTATTTGTCAAAAATTACTCAAGTGGGAACATTAGTGTCATTCCCACAACTTGGTGGTAGTCAAGTCAAGTTCACGTTTCAAGTCACAAGTCATTTTCAAAACATCTGACAACGTGTTGACCGCCAAAACCCACCGGCGGGCAGCGACCGTCAACACGGTAGAGCCGGGAAGAGCCTAGAGCTGCGGCTGGCTGAGACCCCTCCGAGCGACGGCCCGCAATGCTCTTCTGGTCACGCGTCCGATGCGAAGTGCAAGGGCGTGCCACCTGACCTATACCTGGTCAGGAAGGTGATGGGGATGCCTCTCTTAGTTTCCTGCATGGCATACACGTAAACATTAAATACGAGCCTCGATCGGCTCTCAGGTTATCCTGTGAATCGGCTCAAGGAGCCGATCCACCCATGATTCGTACGGGGTGCACGAATATATGGTGGTCCTGCTTGATCAAGATAAAGCTAATGAGATCTACGACGATTTAGGGTTTTCACCGCATAATCGGATCATCCTACTCCAGGTTGGGCCTCGCGGCCACGCACGGTGATCGTAAGCCGATCCTAAACAAGACCTAAAAACCAACATGAAGTTGATCCTCGGAACATCCTGTTTAGGACTTGCGAACGCCACCCTACGTGCCGCTGGATCCTCCCCCCCTTTGTAAGGCCTAACTATTGCAGATATTAAACTAATCCCTGTAGAACAAGGAGCAATCGTAACGGATCAGATCTACTAAATAATGATCAAGCGGGGTGCCGCCCCCACACCTGAGATAGGTGTGAGGGCGGCTAGATATGCAAGGGTTGCACTACGTAAGCATGTTATACGAAGAACTATGCTAACCCTAACACATCTATGATAACTACGTTGCTCGCCATCAAAAGCGCTTCAGTACGAGCAACGCATGAACAACGTGGAGCTTGTGCTGCCTAGATCGCAAGATGCGATCTAGGCAGCATGTCGCTACCTGATAGAAACCCTCGAGACGAAGGAGTTGGCGATGCGCCGAGATTGGTTTGTTTGGGTTGAACGTGAGTTGTTGTTTATTCCATAAACCCTAGATACATATTTATAGTCCAGCGGACTTTCTAATTCAGGCGTGCACCTAACCGTGCACGGGTAAAACTCTAACTTCTAACTTAAGATACGATCTAATAAATTACAGATATAAGGGCAAACTAGCCCAAACTAGGTACACAAGGCCGATTCACGCATTTCTTCCACGTACATATCTTTAAGCCCACCTTGATCATGTCCATCTTCTAACTCGGTCAAATTCTGGTGATAACACATGCCCCCCTGGTTTTGGAAATAACATTTCCAAAATCATTATGCTTTCCTTTGTCGGGTCATGTCATGGCAGAGCAGAGTCGTTGCAGCATCCGTCATCATTATGCCCTGTCTTCTCAACTCCTCTGGAAAACTCGATAGCTCTGCATCACTTCCTTGGAAACTGTAATGGCGTTAAATTTCCGCCAAGCTTCCAATTATTCAATCGTGCCGATTGATTAGCCCTCTTCATCCTCTGATCTGACCATCGACCTTTCTTTCCAATCTTCTTCCCCAAGCGAGCCAATGTCGGAGCTCGAGTGGGACTTCGATCTTATGTCGGACGGCGACATGCCCCTAACCGATGAGGAGGGCGATCTCCACCTCCTCGTTGATGAAGATACGGAGGAAGAAAAGGAGGAGGATGACTCCTCCTCTTCCACTGGACACCCGCCGGCGAAGCGCCTCCGACTTTGGGCAGATAGTGAGGATGATGATGACGACGCAGAGGAAGAATCTCCAGTCGAGGGCTAGAGCAGCGGTGACGAGGAATTCTTCGGAAGCAGCGCCGGTGACAGCTACGATGCTGATGACGAGGGCAGCGAGGACTAGTGACATAGCATCAGTAAGATGCGAGCAATCGGCTCTTCTTCTGTTCCCCTTTGAGCAATCGGCTCTTCATTGTAACAAACCCTCCTCTGTTAATGAAGAAGTATTCTCCAATCAATTGTTTTGCCGATGGTCAAAGTCACACAATCCCCAAAAAGAGCCGATGGCACCGCATCGGTCTCCATTATAAAAACACGAGGAACGTCGACCTAGCCGCCCTTCCAAACGGTAACCTGCGACCTCCATCTGAAAAGGCAAACTCAGATCCCCAAATCGCCGCCTGAGCAGTTCCAACCCACAACCACCTACACAGATCTTGACCACGCCGCCCCCGGCTCCTTCAACGCATCCCATGGCGGAATCATCCAACACCGATACCACGGCTTCCGGACTGAAGGTAATCCTCAACCTCCTCTCGCCGTTCGACTTGACATGAGATTAATGGAAAACACCTGAATTAATGTTTCGCTCCGCTACTAATTTAGGCTTCAGATATCCTTCTGCCACAACCTTCTCTCGCAAATTCGATGTGCCTCGGTCCTCGTTCTTCTGAGAGTCCTGCCCTGTTAATTTCGTGCGAAGCTAACAGAATCCCCTTTGTGAGCCAAAACCTAGATCTAACTTCCTGGGCCGACTGCCTACGAGCCTGGCCTAATCCTCCTGAAGGTTGGGTGGCATGGTACAATAGAGTATCAAAATCCCACTATGCCACTTGGGAAACCATAGGGATAGCCGATGCCCTGTCATTATCATTATCTCCTCTTGAGAAGAATGAGAACATCCTGAAAACCATCGGCTACTTCTGGTCTGATGCACTGAACTGCTTTATGTTTGGTCATGGCCCCATGACACCAACCCTGCTGGATGTGTCCATGATCACAGGGCTAGACATTGCATCCCCCAGCCCTTCTGCATTCAAACTGCCAAAAGTCCCTTTCACTCTCTCCTCTAAAAAAGAGTGTACCAGCTGGGGTGCCTACCTCAATCGTTACATGAAAAACAAAGGCCCCGTGACAGAGAGGGAGCACACAGCCTTTCTGAATTTCTGGCTGGAGCACTTCATATTCTGCGGCCCATCACTTGCTCCCACCAAGAATTACCTCTCCCTGGCCTATGAACTTGCTAAAGGCACCCAACTCGGCCTAGGCAAACTATTTCTTGGAGAGATTTATCGATCCCTTCAACTGATGTCTGTCAAACTGTTCTCTCGAAAGACAGTCAATACTGGCGCCCCCTGGTGGTTCATTCAGTTGTGGGCCCAACTATACTTCCAAAACCAAATTCCAGACTTCCCATCACTGACCACCTGCACCTTTCCGGATGTGAATGGAAAGGAAATTCGATGCACCAGCTACGGCCAAGCCCTATATGGTCTCCCGGGCAGCAGGCTGATCCCCAAGGAAGCAGCAGGGTGGTTTAAGATTTTCTTCCAAGGTTTGGACAACCTCCTGTTCGATCCTTATACTGAATCGGCAAACTTTGAAAACCCAGTCTCTTTCCGATTGGATGACCTTGCCGATGACGCCAGCACACAGCATTTGTACTCCATCATGATTGGTCCTTGCTTCCTCCCTGTTGGCATGAGTACCTCGAACCGGATCACAAAGCCCGGTTATGAGTGCTACCAACCGGTAGTGGCAGCCCGACAACTTGGTCTCGGACAGGTGCCTCCACACTTCTTCTTACACCATCTGACAGCGAGTAGAGCTGACCTGCCTGACATCCTTACTGCCCAAAGGTGTTATACCTTCTTTGATGCTTTGGCCATCCCAATTCCTCACGACCTCCGCTTCTCCTTCACTACCGATGGTTTTGAAACTTGGTGGTCTATGTGGAAGACCCACGTCTTCAGGAGGGCTCTAGGACCGCTGCTGAGAGAGCTTGACGCCGAGTACGACATCCCTGCAGACCAGGTACCGTTACTTAAGCATTTCCTGTATCCGCCTTATGGTGATTGTCTGTGACCTAACTCTCTCTCCTGGCAGCAACAAGATGGTCCGGCTCCCACACAAGCTGACGGTTCCCCTTTCGTATTCCTCCCTCCTGCACCAGTGGTTCTCTTCTGCCAGAGCTCGCCACCCCTGAAGAAAGTCATAATGCAGGGTCAGCCGATTTCACCGAAATCGGCTCCCAAGAGTAAAGCATCTTCGGGGCCGGTTGCCCCCCGAGCCGAATCTGCCAAATGACTGCAGATATCGGCTTCTATGGTTAGTCAGGGCACTGCACTTGCACGTCGGCTCCGTAAAGATTCATGCTGACTTTCATCTGCCGACGTGGCCGCTGCCCAGTGGATCGTTGCTGAACACAAGCAGAATATGTGCTGAATACGCGGTGAAGATAATTTTTTGGCCGATTGCTGGAATCGGCCTCCATATCCATTGGAGCGCTGACTGAAGGTTCTGTAATGCTCCTTCACAATTTTTGGGGCCGATCACAAGGATCAGCCTTGCCCCGTTTGCTCATTGCTTTGTCTTTGCTACTCGGTCAGGCTAGATAAGACCAACCCAACCTCTGACTTGATGCGCCTGCTGTCATCCACCTTGAGTGCATCGTAGACTCGTGGAGCACTAAGCTCCGTCGGAAGGACGAGCACCACGTTTGTGCCAGCCGATGTTTCATCATCGGCTTTCTTTTGCTTGGGACGCCACTCCATTTTCCGTGGACGACCCTCTTCATCCAGGGTTCGCTGAACCTTTGCAGCCAGATCAGGCCGTGCCTTCCTTAGCGTATGCAAGTATAACCTTTCGGCTTCCTCCAGGCCGCGCAAACGCTGAACCCTGCGCTTTTGTGAACGGCTGAGTCCGTCAGGGCACCACCTTGGACGGTGGTACCTGTCTTCTTCTTCTTCTAGTCCCTCGTCTTCGGAATCCTCAAGATCTGCCCAACGAGGTGACTCAGCGCGTTTGCTTTGTGGCGGGAGAGGCCCTAAGCGCTCGAACACAGACACGTTGGCTGCCTCCTTCTTCTTCTTGTTGCATTCTGGGAAATTGCCGATTGTGGGCAATCGGCTCATTCCTGAATCCCAGCAGTGTCTGAAGAAAGGGCAGTCCCAGTGCCTGGCGTTGTCATCTTGCTCCCTTGATCTTTCTTTGGCACGGCGCTCATGCTCCTCCTCATCGCGATCATGCCGACGATGTCTTCTGGCTTCTCTAGCCAGACGATCTCCTTCATCATCATAGTTGGACCGTCGGCGTTGGTCATACTGACTCACATATTTGTTGAGGAGGTGATCAGAGAGAGGTCGTTGATATCTTATGTTCTTCACCTCTCCCTCTGTGACGTAGCGCTTGCCATCATGATGGAGCCGATCGCGTGGAGCGGCCTCCTCTGTGTCCTTGCTATGAGAGCAGCTGCCCTCATCTCCATCTTTGCCAGAGTGGTTCCCAGGTCCTACCATGTTGATGCTGAACGAGGGACCTGGCTGGCAACCCTCAGGGTAGGTGACTTCTACCATGTTAACGGCGGGGAAGGGTTGGGTGTCGACCTTCATGGCGTACTGGTTGAAAATTAGACGCCCCTTCTCTATCGCCGCTTGGATGTGCTGACGCCACACCCTGCAGTCGTTGGTGGCATGGGAGAGCGAGTTATGCCATTTGCAGTATGGCTTTCCGTTCAGCTCTTGCGCCGTGGGGAACTTGAGACCTTCAGGAATCGTCAACTGTTTCCTCCTTGAGCAGGAGGTCGAAGATTTGTTCAGTCTTGGTCACATCAAAATCAAATCCCCTGGGTGGGCCTGGTGGCTTTACCCATTTGCAGGACACGGGGGTTCCTCCCCGAGTCCATTCGGCCACTGCTACTTCTTGGTCTCCCGCAGGAACTTCGTCTTGGTACAGGTCCGGGTGGCGCTGTTCATATGCTGACAGTTTCTGAACCATGTGCGCCAGCGAGGGATAATCTGCTTGGGAGGCCATGTCCTTGAGCTGTGTTGCAAGGCCTGCTACTGCCAACTCGACTGCTTCCTTTTCAGTTATACGAACCGAATAACATCGGTTCCTAAGATTCCTGAAGCGCTGGATGTATTCTGGTCACGGTTTCTCCGCGCTTCGACGTAGTTGTGCTAGATCGGCAATGCCAGACTCGGAAGCTTCTGAATGGTATTGCATATGGAACTGTTCTTCCAATTGCTTCCAAGACCGGATGGAGTCTGCTGGCAAAGAGGTGTACCATCCAAAAGCCGATCCCGTGAGGGACTGTGAAAAGAGCCTCACGCGTAGCGGATCCGACACTGAAGCCGGTCCCAGTTGTGCCAAATATCGGCCGACGTGCTCGATGGAGCTGGAACCATCTGATCCACTGAATTTGGAGAAGTCAGGGAGCCGATATTTAGGTGGCAGCGGGATCATCTCGTACTCGTCGGGGTACGGCTTGGAATAGCCGATTGCCCTTCTTTTCGGCACCATGCCGAACTGGTCTCTCAGTATGGTACTGATCTGATCCGCCGTGCTGGCTGCAGGAGTTGCACTCTGAAGATTCGCCGGGGTGGCGTACTTAGCCAGCCATGTTTGCTTTTCCAGCTCTGAGCCAACTGCAGGAGCTGGGCTCTGGAGTTTCGTCGGGGTGGCGTACTTAGTTAGCCACGTCTGCTTCTCAAGCTCTGTCGCTGACGTTCCTCCTGTTTTCGCCGGAGTCCCTGATGTTGTGGCCTGGTTTGAGAGTGCCCAGTTGCCACAATCTGGCACATACGTGCACGCGTATCCTTGAGGGATCTCCTTAGGCGCCTCAGCCAAGAACTGGTAGTCACTAGGGTCACCACCGATCTTGTAGACGACGAATGCCGGTGTAGCCGGCACTTCAGCTGGTGCTGCCAACGCATATGGCAGCGGTGGACGGGACCGGAGTGGCAACTCTCCTTGATGCGTCCCGAGAGCTGGTCCCGACGGCGAGTACCGGTGGCTCATGATCTCCTGGATCACGCGCAGAGCGACACGCTCCAACACGTTGACCAGGTTTTCAGAGTGGCGGTGTAGCGAGTGAGCCACCAAGTAGTTGATCTCCTGCCGCAGGCCCCTGGTGCGTTCCTCCGACGGGGCAGAGAGGTCTATCCCATCGAGTGCACCTTGCGGTGAGAATCCCTTCCATCTGATGCCATGGGAACGGGTTCTCTGAAAAGAGCCGATGAGGTCGGCTTCGAGGGTGGCCTTGATCTCGTCATATCTCTTCTTGAGCTCGTCAGGCAGCTCCTCGTAGGTGACTGGCGTGCCGTCCGCCATCTCAGATGCAGATGGCGATGTGGTTGATGTAGACGATTGTCCCATCGGGCGTGCCAGAATGTGTTGACCGCCAAAACCCACCGGCGGGCAGCGACCGTCAACACGGTAGAGCCGGGAAGAGCCTAGAGCTGCGGCTGGCTGAGACCCCTCCGAGCGACGGCCCGCAATGCTCTTCTGGTCACACGTCCGATGCAAAGTGCAAGGGCGTGCCACCTGACCTATACCTGGTCAGGAAGGTGATGGGGATGCCTCGCTTAGTTTCCTGCATGGCATACACGTAAACATTAAATACGAGCCTCGATCGGCTCTCAGGTTATCCCGTGAATCGGCTCAAGGAGCCGATCCACCCATGATTCGTACGGGGTGCACGAATATATGGTGGTCCTGCTTGATCAAGATAAAGCTAATGAGATCTACGACGATTTAGGGTTTTCACCGCATAATCGGATCATCCTACTCCAGGTTGGGCCTCGCGGCCACGCACGGTGATCGTAAGCCGATCCTAAACAAGGCCTAAAAACCAACATGAAGTTGATCCTCGGAACATCCTGTTTAGGACTTGCGAACGCCACCCTACGTGCCGCTGGATCCTCCCCCCCTTTGTAAGGCCTAACTATTGCAGATATTAAACTAATCCCTGTAGAACAAGGAGCAATCATAACGGATCAGATCTACTAAATAATGATCAAGCGGGGTGCCGCCCCCACACCTGAGATAGGTGTGAGGGCGGCTAGATATGCAAGGGTTGCACTACGTAAGCATGTTATACGAAGAACTATGCTAACCCTAACACATCTATGATAACTACGTTGCTCGCCATCAAAAGCGCTTCAGTACGAGCAACGCATGAACAACGTGGAGCTTGTGCTGCCTAGATCGCAAGATGCGATCTAGGCAGCATGTCGCTACCTGATAGAAACCCTCGAGACGAAGGAGTTGGCGATGCGCCGAGATTGGCTTGTTTGGGTTGAACGTGAGTTGTTGTTTATTCCATAAACCCTAGATACATATTTATAGTCCAGCGGACTTTCTAATTCAGGCGTGCACCTAACCGTGCACGGGTAAAACTCTAACTTCTAACTAAAGATACGATCTAATAAATTACAGATATAAGGGCAAACTAGCCCAAACTAGGTACACAAGGCCGATTCACGCATTTCTTCCACGTACATATCTTTAAGCCCACCTTGATCATGGCCATCTTCTAACTCGGTCAAATTCTGGTGATAACACAACGGAACAGTATGGCCATCCAACCGTCCATGACCGCGGACGCGGCTATTCGAATAGTTTAACACTCTACAGAGGTTGTACACTCGTGCCACAACTTTTGATTACATCCGTCAGGGATAGCCCTGAATCATCATACTCAGTATGCGGATCATCAACCATTAACTTTTTACTTACATACCCTAGTATAGGCACATCCCCTCTGAGTTTGGCCTCCCAGCGATGGCGATCTGCCATCCTGGGAACTGCACATGGCTTGGGTAGGACATTTATCTCTATTTCACATCATTTTACTTTTCACAGAGGCAGCCTCAACATAACCCCTATGAAGCTTGTTCAGAGGGAACCCATACTAAAGTACATAAATTTCCAACTAAGCCCTACCAATTATGAGGTATTGTGGTGGTACTCCAAAGTTGGAATGGTATCGCATCCGAACCCAACCATCAGTTTTTGTCACATTCAACTTGTCATTAAAAATTCATATTCACCTTCAAAACTTTTAGTAGAATGACTAATCATTCTAAGGTTTTTCAGAGTCATTTGATTCACATGTTCCCATCTAGAGTAGGTAATTTCAGTTTTAGCACTAGCAACTAATCATGAGGGGTGCTAACTAAATTTCAGCTCTTGTAGTATTCTATATGTTGTATTGGTAATAGCTTGCCTTGGTTGGTACAATGATGAAAGTGTTCCTCCTCTTCTTCGTAGAAGACCTCCTCCTCCTCGTAGCCTTAGGTACTAGCGTCTATAAACGGATACGAGGTATACAATCACCAATCAATACTTAAGTATTCTATTTACACACAAGATGATTGTAACACCCCAACTTTTGCAACCTTGTTTATTTGTCCATAATGCAAAAATTAGGGGGAACAAAAAACTTTTTCTATAAACTAATTAGATGAATTGCCTTGATATGTTTTCTTATGATGAATTGCTTTGATCTGTTGGTAGATGAATTGTCTTGATTTGATTATTGAGTTATGTCTTGAGCTACCTCAAAGAACAACACCTCTAGTGTTAAATCAATTTAACCTCTCACTAAATAAAACACATGTGTGGCCCTGGAAAATTCTTTTCCTTTCTTTATCAATGCATAAACCCTATGCTTGGGTTTTCCCCAAAATTACCCCAACTCACATATTCTAGTATCAAGAAAAATAGATGAGCTATGGTCACTCTTGTATTACCTTAACCTCCTTCCAAAGCTCTTTGTTTTGTCCCATAATTCAAACGATCTTGTCAAAAACATTTCCTTTTAAAAATCGGCTATGATCACCTTCGATCATAGAATCACAAAATGGTTTCTAAAGTGACTTTGTTTTAAACCAAAGTATTTACCAAATGACTTACCCTTACTTTTATGTGACTCTAAAATCTTGTGAAACCTTTTATTTGTAGTTTTGGTTCCTTCAAATAAAATGGATTGATCCATATTTCATTTTAATTCCTCTATGGATCATCCTACACCTCTAAAAAGAAACCTTCCTCTTTCCAAGTATTTCAAGAAAACCCTATGTATCCAGTTTTAAATCAAATCAAGGCCATAGACACCAAATAAAATGGTATTTGAATCTGTGATCAATATCCATGGCATTGTCCTTGCCACTAATACACCTCAATGGTCCATCTTTTAAACACCACTACTCCATCTATGCTTGATCTAGGTAACTGATCTTTGGTCCAACTTTCCAAAAACATCCAACTCTACCCTTCCTCTTGTTCAACCAAACATATCTATGTGGTGAACAGTGAAATTTTGCTAGCCATTTTGTTTTGTTCAAATGAAAAATATTCCTAAATAACTCCACTACTCCTTCTTAGCTACACTTTGAATCTTTCTCCAAAAACTCAATTCGGGTACCACCATTACCACCACCATTTTCTCCTCACCTTGACTTGTAATTCTCAACAAAATCTTGCAGAACTTGTTCATGCTCGAGTAACACTGGTTCTACACCACCATACACCTTCTCTTCTCCCTGCTTGTTGTTTTTCACATAACAAGTTGATACCATCAGCATCACCACCACCCTCCCTCATTCCTTTCCCTCTCTTTTCTTCTTGAACCTGGCCGGGCCTTGTGCCTTGCACCACCGCCCCAACGAACACACGCAGAACCACTCCCGCTCGATCTCCTCCCTTGTCCCGCGCGCACCCTCCCTTGCTGACGTCCCCCACCCCTACGTCACTCCTCCCACGGCCCACGACATCACCCCTAGCCCTGGCATTGGCCAACGCCACCACCCCGCTCGGCCATTGTCCATAGTCACCGCCCACCCGCTCTGGACACCCTCCCCCGCCCTATATAAACCCCCACCCCTGCCCACTCTCCTCCACCTCACAGCACTTCCTTTCCCACCCCAGAACACTCACAGAGAGTGCCGAAGCACGTCTGTGGCTGCTGCTCGCCGGAGCGGAACGCACCGGCGTGATCACCGTGAAGATGGCGGACCAGTGGAGCTCGCCCCCGATGCCTTTCTCCCTCCCTCTCTGCCCCATTTTGTTCTCCATATTCTGCTCATCCTCACCCGCCTCACCTTGCTGCCCAGGTCGGCCAGAGGTCACCGCCGCCGAGCTCGCTCCAAGTGTGCTGCGAGGACGGAAAACCCAGGAGCAGCCGCTGCCGGGCGTGAGGAAGGCGCCGAGCGCGTTGCTGGACCGCCGCAACCCACCACTGCTCCGCCACCACCTCGCCCGTCGATCTCCGTCGCCTCCAGGTGAGCTCTCGGCCGCTCCCATCCTCTCTCTGTTTTTCCCGAGCGTGCCTGGGCGAGATAGAACGACGACCCCAAGACGATCGTGGAGAGCTGCATGGCCGAACGGCCAAGTCGGCCCATGCATGCTGGGCCCCGCCCCGGGCCCTCTCCCCTCCTCTTTTTTTTCACCCCTCCACCTGGCAATCCCTCCTGGGCCGGCCCATGTTCTTCCCCGCGCGGCCCAGAACCTTTCCCGCCCGTTTTAATATTTGAAATTTGCTGTTAAAATGGGATAAAAACCAGTAGCACTCAAATGCTAATAACTCAAGTTCTACGAACCCAAATCGAGTGAAACAAGTTGCATTAGGTCAGAAATTTCAATACCTTTCAAATGCCACTGGTCCCACATTTTTAGGATTTTTCTACGATTTATGCTATGTGTATCTTGCTCTATGTGTTATTTAAATTCAAATCTTCTTTAAAAATAGTAGGATTAACCTTTTTCGATAAATACAATTTTGTTAGTCTTGTTTTAATGTTATCTTTCAAATAAAATTGTTGCCTCTCTCTGTTTAGCTAAATTTTGTGTTAGTTATTGGATTTGTGTTGCGCATAGAATAAGAACCCTTAGTTTTAATTAGCACAATCAGATTTGTTTCCACCTAATTTTGTTGAACATTTTGAAATATTTGGTTTTACAAAATCAAGTCTTCTGATACTTAAAACTAGTTTTGTTGTTTTGCTTAAGTTTTCAAGTGGTATGGTATATTGTTTAATTCCTATTCTTGTGTAGTGTTATGTAAGCAAAATAAAAGAGGAAAATGATTTGTGTCTTTCCAAAGATGTTTGAAATAAAATATGAATGTTTTTGAGGACAAAGTAATGCACTTGTCCTCTTTATGATGTTATCTACAAGGGGATGTTTAGTTTATGCCATGGACATAACCGAGAGAGGCAATTGCTAAGTTGTGATACTCTCATACCTTTACTAGGTAAATAAAATGGGTTCTCTTTTAGTTGCTTGGTAGTATATATAAGTAATTAAAATGTTAGACTTAGTAGAGTGATTAGCTTTTGATTGTTGATTGTTGCATGCTTGTTATGATTGGTGCAATGTGTTGATTGTGTTCTTTTATATTTTCCGGCGTTAGATGCGAACAATTCGGAGAAGAAGAAGAAGTGGTTCGGGCAAGGATTTTATTTATATTGTTGGGATTCTTATATTGATGGAGTTGAAGAAGTCCAGGGACAAATAAGCTAAGGCAAGCCATCTCTTGATCTCTGAATGTTTAATCACATATTGTGGTTACTTTGTTGTTATTCTTGTCTCTCGATCTATCTTGTGTTGTTTCTACTTATGTTGATGGAGCATGCTCACCATGAGCATGTTTATTCCCTTTGACACCTCACCTACAACCCCCTTTAGTGAATTGGTGGTCTTCATAATCATGTTCTTGGTGTACCCCTCTAAGTGTGATGGGTATGCCCACTTGTCTTGTGTGTGTCGACCTCTTGACACCCTTTTTTGCACCCCATAGTGGTATGGTGGTTAGCATCATGCCCTTGTCGTATCTTAAACCCCTTGTTGATGCCATGCATACTTACTCCGAAGTATGTGAACCCCTTGTTGTTGTTATACATACTTACTCTCGAGTATGTTGAACCCCTTGTTGATCTTATGCATGCTTACTCTAAGCATGTATGCCCCATTGACCACCTATATTATCATCTTCTTAGTGGTATGATGATTAACATCATGACCCTTGTTGAATCATCCTATTTATGATGTCCCTATGCATGCTTATCCTAAGTATGTATGATCTCCTTGACACCTCCATTATCATCTCCTTAGTGGTATAATGGCTAGCATCAGGCCATTGTTGTCGCTTAGTTCTTACATGAAACTATAGGTTGGGAACCCCTTGGAAAAATACCTTGTTGAAAAGAACTTTTGAAAACCTTGGGTGAGTTCGACTTACCTAAGTGTGTGTTTATGAAAGAAAAGGATCTTGGCAAAGATGGTTGGAAAAATAATCTTGTTTATGAAAACTTTGGCGTCTAAGTATTCACCCGTGACAATTAACCCGCGCAACCACAACTACTCCAACGTGGGCACGGAGCTTAGCTTGACGTTTGTTCTTCTTAGCATGAGGCACCGCACAACTATACAAGGGTACGGTTACCCCCGAGTCCGGGTTGTCATTGTTGGGACAATAGTATAACGGGAGGCCTTCGGGGCTGACCCGTCCGGAAGACACTATGGCTCTCCTGGCTTGGCGGTGGAGCCACGCTCAAAGTGAGGTGAGCTGCCACGGTGCCGGGGAGGTACATACTCCATAGGGTAGGACCTCTTGCTAAGTCGAATGGGCGAAAGGCTATGTTCGGGTATACGTCGTGGCATATGTTGTTATGCGGGGATGATGCCCACACGATAGGTATCCGGATAGAGGTGGGGAAGGTGTGCAAACTCTGCAGAGTAAAATCTATTCGAATAGCCGTGTCCGCTGTCATGGACGGTTGGAATGGCTGTTGCTTAGCCTGATGAGTTTTGGTTTACAAAATGGTTTGGCAAATGAAAGGAAAGAACTTGTTTTGAAGTACCGTAAGGGTACGGGAAAGGTTCTGTCGACCATATGGAGATGGCCGGGAAGGATGAATAAATTGGGTTACCCCATCCTAGTGTTTTATGTTGTGGAACTCTTTTGAAGTATCTTCTTCAACAAAGATATAGAGATGTCATAGAACCCTCTTAGTGTCCCCTTCAACTGTGATGTTGGGATGCTATATCCACAAGAGAAACTATTCTTTTCTTCATTCTATTTCCACAAGAGAAATTAGCTCTTCTCTCTTGTCTTCTCTAGTTAGAATTGTTATCACCTTCTTGATGGTTTGCGAGTACAATTCCAATGTACTCACGGCTTTGTACCTGGCTATTTACTTGGCCAGACCTGGAGGACTTCGACAGATGAAGAAGGAGTTGACGACGTCTATGCGAGCTAGGAACATCTTCCCAGTCAGTTGCCTATAGGGTTAAGGCAGATGACTTGGGCTCTACGCTGCTGAAGTGATTCTGCTACTCTGATGATTAGATTAGGCCCTTCGAGGCTATCTTGTAAAGATGGGTCATGTGACCTTATTGTAATTTTCTTATTCAGTTTTGTAAAGGATGATGCAATTTGATATCAGTTCGGTTATGTATTCACGGCACACTGATCATGGGAACGTGAACTGTATACATAACAGGGTATTTCGGACAGCTAGTCCGGGGTCCCCACAGAGCTGGTATCAGAGCTATCCTAACTGTAGGAGACCTTAGTTAGCATGGACGTTAGTTAGGAAACAATTACTTGGGCAAAACTATTTATCAAACAATATCTTTAGTCGTAAGCGTTGCTTCTAGTCTTCTGGTTTCTTCAAAACTTCTAAATTCTTATCTCTCCGATTTAGAAAAATGTTTGAAAATTCTTACTCTATTATCTCATCCACTTCAAACCTACATATTGGACGATGTCCCCGACTCAGACCCAGAGACTCGAAGTCGAAGATGGATCAACCATTTAGGAAAACTCATGTATCTCCAACAGCAGCTATTAAAGATTGGAGGCCGACTTAGTGTGCACATAAAAGAATGATAAGATCATGTCTTTGGTTGTCACCAAAGTATGTCAAGGAGCTGACCTTGTTCCTCCGTGGACTTGCACTTTTTTGCAGTCGTCTGGGATCAAGTCCTCAGTTCATTGACTAGTAATTTTTAGGCCAGCTACAAGAAGTTGTCGACTTCGAGAGTACATCAGCAGCTACCCCTCTGAAAATCTCACGTCCCAGAAATATTGAGACCAGAAGTTCTACATAGTTTTCACCTCCACTTCGACACCGACGACTCAACACCAGGCTGCTTCACCACCAACTGCTTCGAGATTCCTTGTTGAAGTCGATGTCAGCCAGAGGAAGACATCAACATATGTGACCAACCCCAAACCTATAGGATGGATAGGACAAACTCAATCGCTTAGGTTGAGCTACCCCCCACGTATTAGGTATCCCTAGATACTTAGAGTGCCTTGTTTGGTGTGCTGATTGCTTATAGTTCCCTAGTGTGCTGCCTTGAGTGTCTTTTATTTGTTTGTTGTGTATATGTTTTTCTAGTCTTTCGGCCTGAAAAATACTCTTGGTGTGGTAACCTAGCATAGGAAGCCTCCCTAGGATGTTTTCACCCTCATCTACATCGCCGTTAGAATGCTACCTTCTAGTTAATTGGATAGATTAACGGAAGACTCTGACTCTAAACCCGTTAACAGTTGTTTTTCGACCCTCGGAAAAACTAACCCAGACCCCTATCTACGCTGACTACTTTCAAGATCTGCTGAAGCGACTGATGACCCACAAGTATAGGGGATCGCAACAGTCTTCGAGGGAAGTAAAACCCAATTTATTGATTCGACACAAGGGGAGACAAAGAACACTTGGAAGCCTTAACAGCGGAGTTGTCAATTCAGCTGCACTGGAAACGAGACTTGCTCGCAAGGGTTTATCGGTAGTAACAGGTTTATAGCGATAGCGATAGTGAAATAACAGCAGCAGAGTAACAAAGACAGCAGTAGTGATTTTAGTAAACAGCAGGATTAAAATACCGTAGGCACGGGGACGGATGACGGGCGTTGCATGGATGAGAGAAACTCATGTAACAATCATAGCAGGGCATTTGCGGATAATAATAAAACGGTGTCCAAGTACAAAGCAATCAATAGGCATGTGTTCCATATATAGTCGTGCGTGCTCGCAATGAGAAACTTGCACAACATCTTTTGTCCTACCAGCCGGTGGCAGCCGGGCCTCAAGGGAAACTACTCGGATATTAAGGTACTCCTTTTAATAAAGTACCGGAGCAAAGCATTAACACTCCGTGAACACATGTGATCCTCACATCGCTACCATTCCCTCCGGTTGTCCCGATTTCGTCACTTCGGGGCCATCGGTTCCGGACAACGACATGTGTATACAACTTATAGGTAAGACCATAAACAATGAATATCATGATGAAACAATAACATGTTCAGATCTGAGATCATGGCACTCGGGCCCTAGTGACAAGCATTAAGCATAACAAGTTGCAACAATATCATCAAAGTACCAATTACGGACACTAGGCACTATGCCCTAACAATCTTATGCTATTACATGACCAATCTCATCCAATCCCTACCATCCCCTTCGGCCTACAGCGGGGGAATTATTCACACATGGATGGGGGAAACATGGCTGGTTGATGTAGAGGCATTGGCGGTGATGGCGGCGATGATCTCCTCCAATTCCCCGTCCCGGCGGAGTGCCAGAACGGAGACTTCTGGCTCCCGCGACGGAGTTTCGCGATGTGGCAGCGTTCTGGAGGGTTTCTGGCGACTTCGACTTCTCCCCGTGCGTTTTTAGGTCGAGGCCGATAAATAGTCCGAAGGAGGGCGTCGGAGGCCGGCCGAGGGGGCCACACCACAGGGCCGCGCGGGCCCCCCTGGGCTGCGCCGCCCTATGGTGTGGGGCCCTCGGGCCTCCACCTTAATTGTCCTTCTGGCTCCGTCATTATTCTGTGAAAATAGGGCCTTCTGCATAAATTCCGAGGATTTTCCCAAAAGTTGGATTTCTGCACAAAACGAGACACCAGAACAGTTCTGCTGAAAACAGCGTTAGTCCGTGTTAGTTGCATCCAAAATACACAAATTAGAGGCAAAACAATAGCAAAAGTGTTCAGGAAAGTAGATACGTTTTGGACGTATCAACTCCCCCAAGCTTAGCTTATTGCTTGTCCTCAAGCAATTCAGTTAACAACTGAGCGATAAAAGAACTTTCACGAACACATTTGCTCATATGATGTATATATTCTCATGCTATGGCTAATACTTAAGCAGTTCATAATGAGATACATGCAAATAAGATCATCTAACAGCTATGTCAAACATGGAGAGGTACCAACAATTAATAATAAGCATCATGAATCATGTATATAAGCAGGATTGCAATGTTCATAAGAGAGTATGATAAAGTGGTATCTCGCTTGCCTGTATTTGGTTGGCAAAACATAAATGCCCGGGCACCTCTGGAGTTCATAGAAAGACTAGAAGTAGTGATTGTCAAAAGATAAATGCATCAAAGTTATACCACAATCAATCATATTTTGAGACAAGCATATTATACTAAGAATGACAGTTGTGCTCTCAAGATAGTGCTCAAAGAAATAATGGAGA
Source organism: Lolium rigidum (assembly GCF_022539505.1). Taxonomy (NCBI): domain Eukaryota; kingdom Viridiplantae; phylum Streptophyta; class Magnoliopsida; order Poales; family Poaceae; genus Lolium; species Lolium rigidum. The sequence goes on along the minus strand of NC_061513.1, from coordinate 233,460,567 downwards.
CACAACATAAAAGTAAAAGATTGACCCTTCGCAGAGGGAAGCAGGGATTAACATGCGCTAGAGCTTTTCATTTTTATAAAGACAGGAGCAAAATTATTTTGAGAGGTGTTTGTTGATGTCAACGAATGGTAATGGGTACACTAACTACCTCGCCAACCGGACTTTCAAGAGCGGCTCCCATGAATTATCGCATATTTATTTGGCACTCCTTCCAACCTTTCTTACACAAACCATGGCTAACCGAATCCTCGGGTGCCTGCCAACAATCTCATACCATGAAGGAGTGCCTTTTTATTTTAGTTTTATTATGATGATGACACTCCCCCAACCTTTGCTTACACAAGCCATGGCTAACCGAATCCTTCAGGTGCCTTCCAACAATCACAAACCATGGAGGAGTGTCTATTTAAGTTAATTAATTCGGGATCGGGAATCCCATTGCCGGCTCTTTTTGCAAAATTATTGGATAAGCGGATGTGCCACTAGTCCATATGAGAGTCCGTCAAAAGTAAATGACAAGGTTGAAAGCTAAACACCACATACTTCCTCATGAGCTATGAAACATAAACACAAATTGAGAAGCATTTTGAAGGTTTTAAAGGTAGCGCATGAGAATTTACTTGGAATGGTTTGAAATGCCATGCATAGGTATTTATAGTGGACACTTTTGGAACAACTTGGTTTTCAGGTGTTTGGAAGCACGAGCAGCGTTCCCGCTCAGTACAAGTGAAGGCTAGCAATAGACTAGGGAGCGACAAATCAAGAGAGCAGTAACTGTCATAATCATGCTTGCAGCAAAATAAATTAACGGAGGCATAAAAGTGATACAAGAACTCTAAAGCAATATAGATCATCGAGGCTTAATTGACTTTTTGTTCAGTCATATGCATGCGTGAGCATGTGCCAAGTCGATATAAATGAATTATTCAGAGGAGGATACCACAATGCCATACTTACTTATGAATAAAACAATGCAAGCAAACATCCATGGCATGCTACTCATATTAATACATTGGAGCTAAACATGAGAGATCATAAACTACTAGACGTTCTCAAATAACATATACCTCACATGAACCAACTAAGCATGCTCACATGGATGAGTATATGTACAAAAATGTAAACAAATAGAGTTCATACCAGCCTCTCACCACAATCAGATTGTCGTAGATCGTCATTATTGCCTTTTCACTTGTGCAGCTTGGATAATATGAAATGAAAACCACGCTCCAGCCACCAAAGACCATTGAACTCATAAAGAACTTTACAAACCAAAGAAGAACAGCAAATATTTTTGGTGTTTTCGAATTAGAAACAGGAACAAGAGGAAACAAACAAACAAAGCAAAATCTTTTTGGGTTTTCTTATAGCAAACTGGCAATAGCAAATAAAGTGAAACAAATGCAAGAAACCAAAGCAAACAAATGGTGAAGAGAAACAACAGAAATATTTTTGGTCTTTTTGTGTTTTGGGAAGGAAACAAAGCAAGAACAAGAAATAACAAACTAAAAGAAACACAGAAAAGCGAGATGGCAGAAATCTTCCAAAACCTGACAGTAGTACAGAAATCGATTTTTACAAAAATCTTACGTTGCTCAGCTCGAAAAGTGTTCAACTAATGAAAGTTAGATAACAACCTGGGGAACATGCAAAAAAATTGGCAGCTTAAAATGACGCTCTGGCTATTTTTGAGAATTTTTACGGTAACGTTCCAGAATCTGTTTTCAGGCAGTACTTCCCCAAATATCATCTTCCTCTCATTAGAAAACCACTCAAACAAACAAAATAAGTATGTGCAAGTATCCAGCAACCATAATATGCAAAGAATGAGTGATGCCGGTATACCTCCCCCCAAGCTTAGGCTTTTGGCCTAAGTGGAGTTCAATCCCATCGATCCCATGAGGTAGTGTCTCCGTAATATGACGAAGATGGATCGTATTCCGGGTATGTGCTAGAAGAAGCACCCGGATATGTGACGGTGTGGTCGTAGGAGGCCCCGGCGTCCTCGGAGTCATGTTGCTGGTGGAAGTCTTTTATCTTCAAATGCTCATCCACTTCCTCCTTAGTGCACGACCATGATTGCCTGTCAATACTTAACAAACCTGGTTGGGGAAGAGGAATTTCTTTCTCATCCCCGTCAGAAAACAACATTCTATACACCATATTATCTAAAGTAGAATCAGTGGTAACAAAATGATGACTCTACATAGCAACAATATCAAGTTTCCTAGGGGCCAATGGCACATCATTAGGATCAATAGGAAGATTAAGATATGTTAAAACACGCAGTGCGATAGTTCCTCCAAAAATAGGCCCCCTGGTAGTCAGGCGGCGAGCAATAAGAGCACCAAGGTGATAAGATGTCTGACAAGTAAGTGCAATATTCAAGAAAGCAAGATGGTAACTAGAAATGTTGCTAGTGTTCTCCCTACCAAGAATGCTAGTAGCAATGTAGTATGCAAAATACTTAATGGCAGGGAGTTGAATGTTCCTTATCTTGCCACGCTGAATGGTGCGACAATCATCATCGGTAATCCCTCGATAGAGCTCCAACAAGTCCCGGGGGTTGTCATCAATCCTACTTGCTGTACCTACAGGGGCAATATCCAAGGCACGACAAAAATCCTTCAATTGCATAGTAACAGGGTTACCATAGATCCTGAATGCAACCGTCGGCTCATATTGTTTGTTGTTGAACTGGAAACTCTCGACGAAGATTTTGGTGAGCATATAGTATTGCTCCCTTTCATCTCCCATATAGGTGGTTAACCCTGCCCTGTTGACAAGGGTTAAGAAATCCTCCAATATCCCTGCATTCCTTAGAAAATCATAGCATGGAAAAGTAGAAGCATTAGGAGGCTCGTTGTCCTCTTCGGGCACAAAGCTAGGCGCGATGATGTCTTCATTGTATGATCGCCTAATCCGGGTGGCGGCCCTAGAAGGCCTCCCGGTGCTGGTTGTCCCTTTCTTGAACAACTCTCCATAGTTGAAATTCTTCATAGCTTCTCTGAAATTTTCAACAAATGATATAAAAATTTGATTTGGTGACATATAATTGAGGGAAACTACCATAGGAACTTGCTAGAGTACTAATCATGCATCAAAACTAGTTTCTACCACTTAGAACAAGCATGCAAGCTCACTAAACATGTTACCTACAGCAGCAAAATATTCAAGATATACTCAACCAAACAAAATTCTACTTGGATGGGTGGAGGAGTCACATACCAAGGAGCAAATGTGCCAAATTTCAGCAGGAAATCTGGGCTGAGCAAAGAGATCGAGAAATCTGGAGCTCTGGAGCAAAAACGCGAGAGAGAGGAACTTGGTACGAGTTTTTTCGGGAGAGAGAAGGTGCTGGGAGAAAGAGATGACAAAGTGGGGCAAAGGGGGCCCACACCACATGGTGGCGCGGCCACCTCCTTGGCCGCGCCGGCCTGTGGTTTGGCGCCCTCTGGTGCCCCACAGGTCATCCTCTGGTGCTCCCAGGTGCCTCGTCGAAAAATAGGACCAACGGTATAATTTTTGTGAATTTTTGAAAACATTGAAAAATGCACATTTCTGGGTATTTAGTTTATTATTACTGGCCAGGAAAAATTTTGAAATCTTCAAATAACTAAGGAACTTTGCAAATTAAAAATGCTACAGCAACTAGAGCAAGTAGAGGAAGAAAGAGATGTTGTTTACCCTCTTTATGCATGTAAAAGGTATTTGTTAACAAGGTTGATCAAGTCTTGTCACCAAATAAATTTTACAAAGCATAAGAAGAAATAAACCTCAAATCAATCATGTTACCTTGAATTGTATTGATATGGATCCAATCACGAGAGTTTGATATTCTTCTTTAGGCTCATATATAGGACAATCAATAGTTCCCACTTTGATAGTTCTCACATTAGAAATAGTATTAACTCCACACGCTTTCTCAATCCTCTTGGGGAAATAAACGGTATGTTCCCTATCATCAACATTGAAAGTAACCTTCCCTTTATTGCAATCAATAACAGCCCCTGCGGTGTTAATAAAGGGTCTCCCAAGAATAATAGACATATTATCATCTTCAGGCATTTCCAACACAACAAAATCAGTTAATATCAAGCAGTTAGTAGTAACTTGAACAGGAACATTCTCACATATACCAATAGGAATAGCAGTAGATTTATCAGCCATTTGCAAAGATATATCAGTAGGTATCAACTTATCTAAGTAAAGTCTCTTATAAAGAGAAAAAGGCATAACACTAACACCGGCTCCCAAGTCACATAGAGCAGTTTTAACATAATTATTCTTAATAGAACAAGGAATAGTAGGTATACCTGGATCACCCAACTTCTTTGGAACTTTGCCATTGAAAGAGTAATTAGCAAGCATAGTGGAAATTTCCTCATTGGGGATTTTCCTTTTGTTAGTAACAATATCTTTCATATACTTTGAATAAGGTGGCAATTTAATAGCATCAATCAAAGGGATTTGCAAGAATAAAGGTTTCATCCAATTGCAAAATTTATTATAGTGTTCTTCTTCCTTTGATTTTAGTTTCTTAGCAGGAAAAGGCATTTGCTTTTGCACCCAAGGTTCTCTTTCATTACCATGTTTCTCAGCAATAAAATCTTCTTTAGTGTACTTTTTATTTTTAGCATGCTTTTCAGGTTCTTCTTCAACATCTTCTTTATCAGGAGTATCATTCTTATCATTATCTTTATCATTGTCATGTTCATTACCACTTTCAGTTTCAGCATCAGAAATAGAAATACTATTAGGATCATTAACAGGTTCAGAGGATTCTACAACATTTTTATGTTTCTTCTTGTTTTTCTTCCTAGAATGAGCACTAGGTTCAATGCGTTGAGAATCTTGTTCAATTCTTTTGGGATGCCCTTCAGGATATAGAGGATCCTGGGTAGAGACACCACCTCTAGTTGTTACTTCATAAGCATGTTTCTCTTTAGAATTATTTCCTAACAAGTCATTTTGCACTTTAGTGAGTTGATCAATTTGAGTTTGAATCATATGAAAATGTTTAACAAGCATCCTAACATCATTGGAGGTTCTTTCTACAATATCATGCAATTCACTAATAGCTCGAGAATTTTCCATTAAATGATTCTCTACTCTCATATTGAAATTTTCTTGCTTAACAATATAATTATCAAACTCATCTAAGCATTGTGCGAGGAGGTTTCGAATACGGAATATCTTCCCTAGTAAAGCGTTGAAGGGAGTTTACCTCAATCATGGATGAAGGGGGAATTATCTCACATATATCTTCTATGGGAGGTAGATTCTTCACATCTTCAGATTTAATACCTTTCTCCTTGAGAGACTTCTTGGCTTCCCTGATATCTTCATCATTTAATTTAATCATACCCCTCTTCTTCAATATTGGCGTTGGAGTTGGTTCAGGCGTAGTCCAATCATCATGATTCCGGCTTATTTTAGCCAATAATTCTTCTGTGTCGTCTGGAGTTCTTTTCCTGAAAACACAACCAGCACAACTATCCAGGTATGCCCTAGACTCAATGGTTAGTCCACTATAAAATATATCAAGTAAATCATGCTTTTCCGGATCATGCTCGAGCCGAGCTCTAATAAGAGAGCAAAATCTCGCCCAAGCCTCAGGCAATTTCTCTTCATCTCCCTGGTCAAAATTATAAATTCTCTGCAAAGCAATATGTTGAGCACTAGCAGGAAAGTATTTGCGGAAGAAAATATCAAGCAATTCTTTTGGACTTTTAATAGAATTAGGTGGCAAATTATTATACCAAGTTTTAGCGTCATCCTTTAATGAGAATGGAAAGATTTTAGCAACAAAGTAAGTACGCATCTTGACATCATCAGAAAACAAGCTACTAAGCGTAGATAACTCAGTCATGTGTTCAACGGCACTTTCTTTTTCAGTACCACAAAAGGGTGTTTTCTCAACAATAGCTATATGAGATAGATCAAGAGAAAAATCATAATCTTTATCCCTAATGTTTATAGGAGATGTGGCAAACTTAGGATCAGGAGACAGTTTATATCTAACGAAGCATGTTCCGCAAGCAACTTTTTAATTTTTCTTGCATCAGTAGTAGCATTGCATTTTTCAATAAAATCATCATTAAGCTCCACATAATCTTCATCAGGATCATCACTAAAATAATCAAGTTCAGGTGAACTAACAGGTGTAGTAGCATTAGGAGTTTCAGTATTTTCAATTTGTCTAGACCTAGCAATTGTAGCATCTAGAAAGGATCCCAATGAACCACTATCATCAAGAACAGTAGAAATATTATCAATATTATGAGAGTGTTCAGATTCAGCAGATGTACCCGCATGCGAAGCATGTGGCGGTGAAACAAGTTTATCAATCACAGATGGTGAATCAAGTGCAGCAGAGGTATTCAGAATTGTACCTTTTCTTGTAGTGGATGGTAATATGGCGATCTTAGTATCGCGAGGTTTACCCATGATGGAGAATTTGCAGCGAACAATATTAATCCAAGTGAACTTCTAAATAAAGCTATGCTCCCCGGCAACGGCGCCAGAAAATAGTCTTGATGACCCACAAGTATAGGGGATCGCAACAGTCTTCGAGGGAAGTAAAACCCAATTTATTGATTCGACACAAGGGGAGACAAAGAACACTTGGAAGCCTTAACAGCGGAGTTGTCAATTCAGCTGCACTCGGAAACAGACTTGCTCGCAAGGGTTTATCGAGTAGTAACAGGTTTATAGCGAGTAGCAGTAGTGAAATAACAGCAGCAGAGTAACAAAGACAGCAGTAGTGATTTTAGTAAACAGCAGGATTAAAATATTGTAGGCACGGGGACGGATGACGGGCGTTGCATGGATGAGAGAAACTCATGTAACAATCATAGCAGGGCATTTGCGAGATAATAATAAAACGGTGTCCAAGTACAAAGCAATCAATAGGCATGTGTTCCATATATAGTCGTGCGTGCTCGCAATGAGAAACTTGCACAACATCTTTTGTCCTACCAGCCGGTGGCAGCCGGGCCTCAAGGGAAACTACTGGATATTAAGGTACTCCTTTTAATAAAGTACCGGAGCAAAGCATTAACACTCCGTGAACACATGTGATCCTCACATCGCTACCATTCCCTCCGGTTGTCCCGATTTCTGTCACTTCGGGGCCATCGGTTCCGGACAGCGACATGTGTATACAACTTATAGGTAAGACCATAAACAATGAATATCATGATGAAACAATAACATGTTCAGATCTGAGATCATGGTACTCGGGCCCTAGTGACAAGCATTAAGCATAACAAGTTGCAACAATATCATCAAAGTACCAATTACGGACACTAGGCACTATGCCCTAACAATCTTATGCTATTACATGACCAATCTCATCCAATCCCTACCATCCCCTTCGGCCTACAGTGGGGGAATTACTCACACATGGATGGGGGAAACATGGCTGGTTGATGTAGAGGCGTTGGCGGTGATGGCGGCGATGATCCCCTCCAATTCCCCGTCCCGGCGGAGTGCCAGAACGGAGACTTCTGGCTCCCGCGACGGAGTTTCGCGATGTGGCGGCGTTCGGAGGGTTTCGGCGACTTCGACTTCTCCCCGTGCGTTTTTAGGTCGAGGCCGATAAATAGTCCGAAGGAGGGCGTCGGAGGCCGGCCGAGGGGGCCACACCACGGGGCCGCGCGGGCCCCCCGGGCCGCGCCGCCCTATGGTGTGGGGCCCTCGGGCCTCCACCTTAATTGTCCTTCCGGCTCCGTCATTATTCCGTGAAAATAGGGCCTTCCGCATAAATTCCGAGGATTTTCCCAAAAGTTGGATTTCTGCACAAAACGAGACACCAGAACAGTTCTGCTGAAAACAGCGTTAGTCCGTGTTAGTTGCATCCAAAATACACAAATTAGAGGCAAAACAATAGCAAAAGTGTTCGGGAAAGTATATACGTTTTGGACGTATCAGCGACTCTACTACGCCAATGAAGAAGAAGCCCTACCTTCAAGAGCAAATGCACCTCTGCGAGAAGGCATACTAACCTGGTCTAACCTTGGACTATAATCGCGCTAACCTCGAGGATATCTTCCTGAAAACCACCCTCTAACACACCGTCTAACCAGCTAAGAGAACAATAGCCTCAAAGCCAAGCTACATCACATGGTTCACCTGGTCCTCATAAAGTGAAGCTCCTGAAGATACCTCAAGACCCAAGATTAGGTGTAGTTTAACCGCTCACTTCTTAACTAGTATAAGTCAGCACCAACCCTCAAGCTCAAGATTGTTTCCGACGACCTTTGTTGCTGCTTCATATGAATACCAACTAGTCGTTCCTTTAACTTACTAACTTACCGCGCGTTTTATAAACACCGTGTTTACCTATTGAAGCCGTGGTCTACATGTCTTCCCTGAAGATTTTTTTCAACTAAATACGGAAGATCGACGGCTCCCTCAGAAGCCCCCGATAGAACCACAAGGCAGAAGCTCTGAGTTTTTCCAAAAGCCCGAGGAAAGATCTTAAGGGTGGAAGACTTCGTCTTCCACTCAAAATTGGAGCTAACCCTAACATTTTCAACCTTTCTAAAACACTGTTGAGAACTTGTTGGGATGCGTTTACTCCCCTTGAAGCTGTGGACTACACATTGCCCCCTGAAGATGTACGACTCAAGACGAGACATCAATGGCTTCTTCAAAAGCGCCCGATAAGACACCGTGGCCGAAGCTTAGAGTTTTCAAAAACCCCGTGAACAATTTTAAGGGTGGAAAAATTCGTCTTCCACTAAAATATTAAGCTAACACTAAATTTTTTTTCAACTCTGCTAAAGCACCGTTGGAGAGCACTAACTCTCCTAGAATCATGAACCCCGCTAGGATTATTAAGGAGCTTCAGATTTAACACCTCCATGGAGTAGTCAACCTCTTCATGAAGCTCGCCATCGGCAGGAATCCATCATGTCTCCCAGAAGATGAAGCAACGACCTTCTCAACAACGGCACATTTACAGAAGGATGGAGTCTAACTTTAGTTAAACTTTACAACCCCTATAGTCTTATGCTTAGTAATCTCGGGACGAGATTATTTTAAGGGTGGAAGATCTGTAACACCCATACTTTTGCAACCTTGTTTATTTGTCCATAATGCAAAAATTAGGGGGAACAAAAAACTTTTTCTATAAACTAATTAGATGAATTGCCTTGATATGTTTTCTTATGATGAATTGCTTTGATCTGTTGGTAGATGAATTGTCTTGATTTGATTATTGAGTTATGTCTTGAGCTACCTCAAAGAACAACACCTCTAGTGTTAAATCAATTTAACCTCTCACTAAATAAAACACATGTGTGGCCCTGGAAAATTCTTTTCCTTTCTTTATCAATGCATAAACCCTATGATTGGGTTTTTCCCAAAATTACCCCAACTCACATATTCTAGTCTCAAGAAAAATAGATGAGCTATGGTCACTCTTGTATTACCTTAACCTCCTTCCAAAGCTCTTTGTTTTGTCCCATAATTCAAAGGATCTTGTCAAAAACCTTTCCTTTTAAAAATCGGCTATGATCACCTTCGATCATAGAATCACAAAATGGTTTCTAAAGTGACTTTGTTTTAAACCAAAGTATTTACCAAATGACTTACCCTTACTTTTATGTGACTCTAAAATCTTGTGAAACCTTTTATTTGTAGTTTTGGTTCCTTCAAATAAAATGGATTGATCCATATTTCATTTTAATTCCTCTATGGATCATCCTACACCTCTAAAAAGAAACCTTCCTCTTTCCAAGTATTTCAAGAAAACCCTATGTATCCAGTTTTAAATCAAATCAAGGCCATAGACACCAAATAAAATGGTATTTGAATCTGTGATCAATATCCATGGAATTGTCCTTGCCACTAATACACCTCAATGGTCCATCTTTTAAACACCACTACTCCATCTATGCTTGATCTAGGTAACTGATCTTTGGTCCAACTTTCCAAAAACATCCAACTCTACCCTTCCTCTTGTTCAACCAAACATATCTATGTGGTGAACCATGAACTTTTGCTAGCCATTTTGTTTTGTTCAAATGAAAAATCTTCCTAAATAACTCCACTACTCCTTCTTAGCTAAACTTTGAATCTTTCTGCAAAAACTCAATTCGGGTACCACCATTACCACCACCATTTTCTCCTCACCTTGACTTGTAATTCTCAACAAAATCTTGCAAAACTTGTTCATGCTCGAGTAACACTGGTTCTACACCACCATACACCTTCTCTTCTCCCTGCTTGTTGTTTTTCACATAACAAGTTGATACCATCAGCATCACCACCACCCTCCCTCATTCCTTTCCCTCTCTTTTCTTCTTGAACCTGGCCGGGCCTTGTGCCTTGCATCACCGCCCCTTTTGCACCCTTCTGACCCATGGCCCAGCCCAGGGACCCACCTGGACTCCCTCCCTCTCTTTCCCCAAGCCCAACAACAGGCCAGGCCAGCCCCTACCGAAACCCTAGCAATCCTGGGAGAAAACGAACGCACGCAGAACCACTCCCGCTCGATCTCCTCCCTTGTCCCGCGCGCACCCTCCCTTGCTGACGTCCCCCACCCCTACGTCACTCCTCCCACCGCCCACGACGTCACCCCTAGCCCTGGCATTGGCCAACGCCACCACCCCGCTCGGCCATTGGCCATAGTCACCGCCCACCCGCTCTGGACACCCTCCCCCGCCCTATATAAACCCCCACCCCTGCCCACTCCCCTCCACCTCACAGCACTTCCTTTCCCACCCCAGAACTCTCTCAGAGAGTGCCGAAGGGCGTCTCTGGCTGCTGCTCGCCGGAGCAGAACGCACCGGCGTGATCACCGTGAAGACGGTGGACCAGTGGAGCTCGCCCCTGACGCCTTTCTCCCTCCCTCTCTGCCCCATTTTGTTCTCCATATTCTTCTCATCCTCACCCGCCTCACCTCGCTGCCCAGGTCGGCCAGAGGTCGCCGCCGCCGAGCTCGCTCCAAGTGTGCTGCGAGGACGGAAAACCCAGGAGCAGCCGCTGCCGGGCGTGAGGAAGGCGCCGAGCGCGTTGCTGGACCGCCGCAACCCACCACTGCTCCGCCACCACCTCGCCCATCGATCTCCGTCGCCTCCAGGTGAGCTCCCGGCCGCTCCCGTCCTCTCTCTGTTTTTCCCGAGCGTGCCTGGGCGAGATAGAACGACGACCCCAGGAGGATCGTGGAGAGCTGCATGACCGAACGGCCAAGTTGGCCCTTGCTTGCTGGGCCCCGCCCCGGGCCCTCTCCCCTCCTCTTTTTTTTTCACCCCTCCACCTGGCAATCCCTCCTGGGCCGGCCCATGTTCTTCCCCGCGCGGCCCAGAACCTTTCCCGCCCGTTTTAATATTTGAAATTTGCTGTTAAAATGGGATAAAAACCAGTAGCACTCAAATGCTAATAACTCAAGTTCTACGAACCCAAATCGAGTGAAACAAGTTGCATTAGGTCAGAAATTTCAATACCTTTCAAATGCCACTGGTCCCACATTTTTAGGATTTTTCTACGATTTATGCTATGTGTATCTTGCTCTATGTGTTATTTAAATTCAAATCTTCTTTAAAAATAGTAGGATTAACCTTTTTCGATAAATACAATTTTGTTAGTCTTGTTTTAATGTTATCTTTCAAATAAAATTGTTGCCTCTCTCTGTTTAGCTAAATTTTGTGTTAGTTATTGGATTTGTGTTGCGCATAGAATAAGAACCCTTAGTTTTAATTAGCACAATCAGATTTGTTTCCACCTAATTTTGTTGAACCTTTTGAAATATTTGGTTTTACAAAATCAAGTCTTCTGATACTTAAAACTAGTTTTGTTGTTTTGCTTAAGTTTTCAAGTGGTATGGTATATTGTTTAATTCCTATTCTTGTGTAGTGTTATGTAAGCAAAATAAAAGAGGAAAATGATTTGTGTCTTTCCAAAGATGTTTGAAATAAAATATGAATGTTTTTGAGGACAAAGTAATGCACTTGTCCTCTTTATGATGTTATCTACCAGGGGATGTTTAGTTTATGCCATGGAGATAACCGAGAGAGGCAATTGCTAAGTTGTGATACTCTCATACCTTTACTAGGTAAATAAAATGGGTTCTCTTTTAGTTGCTTGGTAGTATATATAAGTAATTAATATGTTAGACTTAGTAGAGTGATTAGCTTTTGATTGTTTATTGTTGCATGCTTGTTATGATTGGTGCAATGTGTTGATTGTGTTCTTTTATATTTTCCGGCGTTAGATGCGAACAATTCGGAGAAGAAGAAGAAGTGGTTCGGGCAAGGATTTTATTTATATTGTTGGGATTCTTATATTGATGGAGTTGAAGAAGTCCAGGGACAAATAAGCTAAGGCAAGCCATCTCTTGATCTCTGAATGTTTAATCACATATTGTGTTTACTTTGTTGTTATTCTTGTCTCTCGATCTATCTTGTGTTGTTTCTACTTATGTTGATGGAGCATGCTCACCATGAGCATGTTTATTCCCTTTGACACCTCACCTACAACCCCCTTTAGTGAAATGGTGGTCTTCATAATCATGTTCTTGGTGTACCCCTCTAAGTGTGATGGGTACGCCCACTTGTCTTGTGTGTGTCGACCTCTTGACACCCTTTTTTGCACCCCATAGTGGTATGGTGGTTAGCATCATGCCCTTGTCGTATCTTAAACCCCTTGTTGATGCCATGCATACTTACTCCCAAGTATGTGAACCCCTTGTTGTTGTTATACATACTTACTCTCGAGTATGTTGAACCCCTTGTTGATCTTATGCATGCTTACTCTAAGCATGTATGCCCCATTGACCACCTATATTATCATCTTCTTAGTGGTACGATGATTAACATCATGACCCTTGTTGATTCATCCTATTTATGATGTCCCTATGCATGCTTATCCTAAGTATGTATGATCTCCTTGACACCTCAATTATCATCTCCTTAGTGGTATAATGGCTAGCATCAGGCCATTGTTGTTGCTTAGTTCTTACATGAAACTATAGGTTGGGAACCCCTTGGAAAAATACGTTGTTGAAAAGAACTTTTGAAAACCTTGGGTGAGTTCGACTTACCTAAGTGTGTGTTTATGAAAGAAAAGGATCTTGGCAAAGATGGTTGGAAAAATAATCTTGTTTATGAAAACTTTGGCGTCTAAGTATTCAACCGTGACAATTAACCCGCGCAACCACAGCTACTCCAACGTGGGCACGGAGCTTAGCTTGACGTTTGTTCTTCTTAGCATGAGGCACCGCACAACTATACAAGGGTACGGTTACCCCCGAGTCCGGGTTGTCATTGTTGGGACAATAGTATAACGGGAGGCCTTCGGGGCTGCCCCGTCCGGAAGACACTATGGGTCTCCTGGCTTGGCGGTGGAGCCACGGCTCAAAGTGAGGTGAGCTGCCACGGTGCCGGGGAGGTACATACTCCATAGGGTAAGACCTCTTGCTAAGTCGAATGGGCGAAAGGCTATGTTCGGGTATCCGTCGTGGCATAAGCTGTTATGCGGGGATGATGCCCACACGATAGGTATCCGGATAGAGGTGGGGAAGGTGTGCAAACTCTGCAGAGTAAAATCTATTCGAATAGCCGTGTCCGCTGTCATGGACGGTTGGAATGGCTGTTGCTTAGCCTGATGAGTTTTGGTTTACAAAATGGTTTGGCAAATGAAAGGAAAGAACTTGTTTTGAAGTACCGGAAGGGTACGGGAAAGGTTGTGTCGACCATATGGAGATGGCCGGGAAGGATGAATAAATTGGGTTACCCCATCCTAGTGTTTTATGTTGTGGAACTCTTTTGAAGTATCTTCTTCAACAAAGATATAGAGATGTCATAGAACCCTCTTAGTGTCCCCTTCAACTGTGACGTTGGGATGCTATATCCACAAGAGAAACTATTCTTTTCTTCATGCTATTTCCACAAGAGATATTAGCTCTTCTCTCTTGTCTTCTCTAGTTAGAATTGTTATCACCTTCTTGATGGTTTGCGAGTACAATTCCAATGTACTCACGGCTTTGTCCCTGGCTATTTACTTGGCCAGACCTGGAGGACTTCGACAGATGAAGAAGGAGTTGACGACGTCTATGCGAGCTAGGAACATCTTCCCAGTCAGTTGCCTGTAGGGTTAAGGCAGATGACTTGGGCTCTACGCTGCTGAAGTGATTCTTCTACTCTGATGATTAGATTAGGCCCTTCGAGGCTATCTTGTAAAGATGGGTCATGTGACCTTATTGTAATTTTCTTATTCCGTTTTGTAAAGGATGATGTAATTTGATATCATTTCGGTTATGTGTTCACGGCACACTGATCATGGGAACGTGAACTGTATACATAACAGGGTATTTCGGACAGCTAGTCCGGGGTCCCCACAATGATCTAGCATCATCACAATCATCACCCAACATAATACTAGGGTTTCCCTCATTTCTTTTTGAAGAGTAATTTCCTCTCATTGAAAATTACTAAATTTAATATCCTCAAATAATAAAATATGGGGCCATGTAACAAAAGTCATAACCTCACATCAAATTACTTGGGAAAGTGATTTAAATGAAATGCTACATCTCATAGATTTTAAATACTATTTTTGAAATAATTTTAATGGGCTAGAAAGAGCCACATAGCCATTATTTGAATCTAGACCATGATCATATGAAACAACCATGTCACATTTTTACATATTCAAATAGAGTATTTGAAATGTGAATTATGAGATGTGGAATCACCTCAAAATACATTAGGGTTGATTTTATAAAAAAAATTGAATTATTCAAATTGGCTTAGTAGATTTGTTTTTATTCAATTTTGAACAGGACACCAGTATTTGAATTTAGGTTAAAAGAATTAAATCGAATTCAAAATGATGGGCTTAGGCATGGAAAAGGAAATGGGCCAGAGATAGAGTTAGCAGGCCAGCCCAGCAGCGCGTCTCGCACACGCGGGCGGCCTGACAATGGGTCCCACGCGTCAGTGGGTTATAAACGCCGAAGCGGTATGAGCGAGAGGGGGCCGTTGGATTAAAACATGATCGGACGACCGAGGCTCGTCTCCATCTTCGAATAGAAACGGCGGGGAGCTAACCCTACCGGTGACGGACCTAGGGGTCGGAGGCTCACCAGAGGGAGAGCGAGGGTCGACGAGGCTGGCAGACGTCATGGAAGATAACGGCGAGGCTCCTGGTATCGGCAGCAGCTCCTAGGGTGGCTCCAATCGTTGGCGAGCTTGCAGTGGTACTGGCAGAGCTCCAGCAAACAATTGGGGCGGTGGTGATGAAATTGGAAGGGGCAGTGCTCGAGGAGGGTAAGGGAGAGGAGAGGAGGAGAGTGGTGTGAAGAAATAGCAAGGGGGATTGCTCCTTTTATAGGGAGCGAGAGGTGATGTGGGTGGTCACGGTGGTAGACGGTGAGGTGGTGCTACAAGCGACTAGAGGCGTGGGCGAGGACGGTGCGCTGTTAACGGTGTCATGGCGATCATCACGAGCGTCATTGCAAGGAAAATGGTGGTCAGGAGCAATGGTGCGGTCGATATCTCTGGCGGTACTGTGGTGGACGTCGGCGATGATGGCGACGGTGACAGGCACGGGAGAGAGAGTGACGGTGTCTAGCGTGTTCCATGTGTCGTGGCGATGCTCAGGGCGGGCGCTGATGGCAAGGCGAGGACGGCGGCGACGGGGCACCGTGGCGCTCTGGCGTGCGCAGTGATCGTGTCCGTGCGTGCTCTGGCGTCCCTGGGTGACGTGGGCACGTCCTGGGCTAGGCGTGCAGAGCCTCTCCTTGGCCAGGGGCATGTACCAGCGTGATCAGGTGAGTGAGGTCAATCTCCAGGACATGGTGAGGTAGGACAGGGAAGAGAGGAGAGAGGGATGGCATGGTGAGGGGCATGGTGAGTGACATAGGCATGTCTTGGTCATGTTTCTCCCATGAACAGTGGTGCCAAGGCTTGGCATTGTTCATAGGATGCAAGGAGGCACTGAGGATGACACAAGCACTGATGGTTTAGGCTAAAACTTGTTGGGTATTGAGGTGTATGCACATTTCTGAATTATGCATATAAGGTGTTTGACAAAATGGCCGCAAGAGATTTAAATTTGAATTTTGCCAAAATATTTTATGGGTGTGGTTCAAATAATGTTTGGCACCTCTTGGTGACTTTGGTTTGCAAAAAGAAGTTGGTTTGGTGAAAATCAAAAATGAGGTGACCTTAAATCTATTTCAATGTTGCCACTTTGGATGCTATTTAAAATTATTTGAATCAGCAAGGTTGGCCAACACCAAGTTGTTCACTTTTATGTGTACTAGTGATCTGGGCAAAAATATTAGGAGGTTTGGTTTAGAAAATAATAACCACAGGGGCTCAAAGTAGGTATCCTGATAAAAATTTCAAAAGTGACCATTATCACATGTGTTGCTATTTTAATTTTTTTCTTTTCATTTGTTTTGCTTTTCCCTTTTGTTTTGTTGTAGGGAGTATTATATTGAGTTTATTAATGTTTTCAAACCATCTAAACAAGGTAAACACGGCATATGCTAATATTTGCAAATGTGGCCATTTGCTCACATATGCATCTATTTTTATTTTATTTTAAATTGCTTTGTTTCTCTTTGAACCAAAAAGCATGGTTTTGATTTAGAAACATTTTCAAATACTTCAAACAAACATGGCAATTGCAACATCAAAAACATTCATGCATGAACACTATGCACACAATTTAAAATAAATCCAAGTTTTTGTTGACTCTAAAAATTGGATAATTGAAAATATGGTTCTTATTTATTTCAAAATTTTGGGGTGTTACAGCTAGCATCCTGCCCCTAGCTGATTAAGTTCCCTACAATAAAACCTTAGGTTGGGAACCCCACTAAAGTTTATGTTTTGGAAAGGCTTTGAAAACCTTGGGAAGATGTGATCTTGCCCAAGTGTAGCTTTCAAGTGAAAGGTTTAAAAAGGATGTGACAATGTGGTTGTGATGGAAAAGCAAGTATGGTTGTGACTTGGGTTTTTGGAAAAACAACACATGGTTCTATGTATTCTCCCGGAACAACCAACCCGCGCAACCACAATACCCCGACATGGGCACAGGGCTTAGCTCGTAGCTTGTTCTTCTTAACATGGGACACCTCACAACTATATAAGGGTAAGGTTACCCCTGAATCCGGGTTATCGTTGGTGGACACAATAGTATAATGGGATGCCTTTGGGGCTACCCGTCCGGAAGACACTATGGGTCTCCTGACGTGGCGGTGGAGTCACGCTAAGTGAGGTGAGCTGCCACAGTGCCGGGGAGGTACATACTCCATAGGGTAGGATCCCCTGCTAAAACGAATAGGCCAAAGGCTATGTCCGAGTTTTTGTCATGGCATAGTTGATATGCAGGGATGACGCCCACATGATAGACTCGCGGATCTTTTGGGGAAAGTGCGCAAACTTTGCAGAGTAAAATCTATTCGAATAGCCGCGTCCGCGGTTATGGACATTTGGGATGGCCGTTGCTTAGCTATGTGTTGACGCGTAAAGCACACGCCCGTTGGGAACCCCAAGTGGAAGGTGTGATGCGTACAGCAGCAAGTTTCCCTCAGTAAGAAACCAAGGTTTATCGAACCAGTAGGAGTCAAGAAGCACGTTGAAGGTTGATGGTGGCGGAGTGTAGTGCGGCGCAACACCAGTGATTCCGGCGCCAACGTGGAACCTGCACAACACAACCAAAATACTTTGCCCCAACTTAATAGTGAGGTTGTCAATCTCACCGGCTTGCTGTAACAAAGGATTAGATGTATAGTGTGGATGATGATGTTTGCAAAGAACAGTAACAACAAGTATTGCAGTAGATTGTATTCGATGTAAAAGAATGGACCGGGGTCCACAGTTCACTAGTGGTGTCTCTCCAATAAGAAATAGCATGTTGGGTGAACAAATTACAGTTGGGCAATTGACAAATAAAGATGGCATGACAATGCACATACATATTATGATGAGTAGTGTGAAATTCAATTGGGCATTACGACAAAGTACATAGACCGCTATCCAGCATGCATCTATGCCTAAAAAGTACACCTTCGGGTTAGCATCCGCACCCCTTCCAGTATTAAGTTGAAAACAGCAGACAATTGCATTAAGTATGGTGCGTAATGTAATCAACACAAATATCCTTAGACATAGCATTGATGTTTTATCCCTAGTGGCAACAGCACATCCACAACCTTAGAACTTTTTGTCATTGTCCCAGATTTAATGGAGGCATGAACCCACTATCGAGCATAAATACTCCCTCTTGGAGTTAAAAGTAACGACTTGGCCAGAGCCTCTACTAGCAACGGAGAGCATGCAAGATCATAAACAACACATAGATGATAGATTGATAATCAACATAACATACTATTCCATATTCATCGGATCCCAACAAACGCAACATGTAGCATTACAAATAGATGATCTTGATCATGTTAGGCAACTCACAAGATCGAACAATGATAGCACATGAGGAGAAGACGACCATCTAGCTACTGCTATGGACCCATAGTCCAGGGGTGAAGTACTCACACATCACTCCGGAGGCGATCATGGCGATGAAGAGTCCTCCGGGAGATGATTCCCGTCTCCGGCAGGGTGCAGGAGGCGATCTCCTGAATCCCCCGAGATGGGATTGGCGGCGGCGTCTCTGGAAGGTTTTCCGTATCGTGGCTCTCGGTACTGGGGTTTTCTCGACGAAGACTTTTTATAGGCGGAAGTGCAGGTTTAGGGGCGTCACGAGGGGCCCAAACAATAGGGCGGCACGGGCCCCTCCTTGGCCGCGCCGCCTTAGTGTGGCGCCACCTCGTGGCCCCACTTCGTATCTCCTTCAGTCTTCTGGAAGCTTCGTGGAAAAATAAGACCCTGGGCGTTGATTTCGTCCAATTCCGAGCATATTTCCTTTGTAGGATTTCTGAAACCAATAACAGCAGAAAACAACAACTGGCTCTTCGGCATCTTGTCAATAGGTTAGTGCCGGAAAATGCATAAATATGACATAAAGTGTGTATAAAACATGTGAGTATCATCAATAAAGTAGCATGGAACATAAGAAATTATAGATATGTTTGAGACGTATCAAGCATCCCCAAGCTTAGTTCCTACTCGTCCTCGAGTAGGTAAACGATAACAAAGATTATTTCTTGAAGTGACATGCTATCATAATCTTGATCAATACTATTGTAAGCATATGTAATGAATGCAGCGATTCGAAGCAATGGTAAAGACAATGAGTAAACAACTGAACCATATAGCAAAGACTTTTCATGAATAGTATATTCAAGACAAGCATCAATAAGTCTTGCACAAGAGTTAACTCATAAAGAAATAGATTCAAAGTAAAGGCATTGAAGCAACACAAAGAAAGATATATGTTTCAGCGGTTGCTTTCAACTTGTAACATGTATATCTCATGGATAGTTGTCAATGCAAAGTAATATGATGAATGCAAATAAGCAAGTATGTAAGAATCAATGCACAGTTAACACAAGTGTTTGCTTCTAAGATAGAAAGAAGTGGGTAAACTGACTCAACATAAAAGTAGAAGAATGGCCCTTCGAAGAGGGAAGCATTGATTGCTATATTTGTGCTAGAGCTTTTATTTTGAAAACATAAAGAGAGCATAAAAGTAAAGTTTTGAGAGGTGTTTGTTGTTGTCAACGAATGGTAGTGGGCACTCTAACCCCCTTGCCAGACAGACTTTCAAAGAGCGACTCCCATGAAATTTTTTATTTTTTTGGGTGACACTCCTTCCAACCTTTGCTTTCACAAACCATGGCTAACCGAATCCTCGGGTGCCTTCCAACAATCTCATACCATGAAGGAGTGTCTTTCATTTTAGTTTTATTTAGATGACACTCCTCCCCACCTTTCTTTCTCAAGCCATGGCTAACCGAATCCTCGGGTGCCGTCCAACAATCACATACCATGGAGGAGTGTCTATTTGTAAAATTATGAAAGTTAATTAATTGGGGCTGGGAACCCCATTGCCAGCTCTTTTTGCAAAATTATCGGATAAGCGGATGAAGCCACTAGTCCATTGGTGAAAGTTGCCCAACAATATTGAAGGATAAACACCACATACTTCCTCATGAGCTATAAAACATTGACACAAATAAGAGGTAATAACTTTTGAATTGTTTAAAGGTAGCACTCAAGCAATTTACTTTGGAGTTGCAGAAAATACCATGTAGTAGGTAGGTATGGTGGACACAAATGGCATAGTTTTGGCTCAAGGATTTTGGATGCATGAGAAGTATTCCCTCTCAATACAAGGCTTAGGCTAGCAAGGTTGTTCGAAGCAAACACAAGTATGAACCACATGCTAGCAAGGTCTTATAATGCTTGCAATATGTTCTTATGTAAGTTTTGCTGTACCGGTTCATAATTGTGTTTGCTTCGAACAACCTTGCTAGCCTAAGCCTTGTATTGAGAGGGAATACTTCTCATGCATCCAAAATCCTTGAGCCAAAAACTATGCCATTTGTGTCCACCATACCTACCTACTACATGGTATTTTCTGCAACTCCAAATTAAATTGCTTGAGTGCTACCTTTAAACAACTCAAAAGTTATTACCACTTATTTGTGTCAATGTATAATAGCTCATGAGGAAGTATGTGGTGTTTATCTTTCAATCTTGTTGGGCAACTTTCACCAATGGACTAGTGGCTTCATCCGCTTATCCGATAATTTTGCAAAAAGAGCTGGCAATGGGGTTCCCAGCCCCAATTAATTAAATTTCATAATTTTACAAATAGACACTCCTCCATGGTATGTGATTGTTGGACGGCACCCGAGGATTCGGTTAGACATGGCTTGAGAAATCAAAGGTGGGGAGGAGTGTCATCAAAACAAAACTAAAATAAAAAGGCACTCCTTCATGGTATAAGATTGTTGGCAGGCACCCGAGGATTCGGTTAGCCATGGTTTCTGAAAGCAAGGTTGGAAGGAGTGCCACCCAAAAATAAAAATGTTTCATGGGAGCCGCTCTTTGAAGGTTTGTCTGGCAAGGGGGATAGAGTGCCCACTACCGTTCGTTGACAACAACAAACACCTCTCAAAACTTTACTTTTATGCTCTCTCTATGTTTTCAAAATAAAAGCTCTAGCACAAATATAGCAATCAATGCTTCCCTCCGCGAAGGGCCTTTCTTCTACTTTTATGTTGAGTCAGTTCACCTACTTCTCTCCATCTTAAGAAACAAACACTTGTGTTAACTGTGCATTGATTCTTACATACTTGCATATTGCACTTGTTATATTACTTTATGTTGACAATATCCATGAGATATACATGTTATAAGTTGAAAGCAACCGCTGAAACTTAATCTTCCTTTGTGTTGCTTCAATGCCTTTACTATGAATTTATTGCTTTATGAGTTAACTCTTATGCAAGACTTATTGATGCTTGTCTTGAAAGTACTATTCATGAAAAGTATTCGCTATATGATTCAATTGTTTACTCATTATATTTACCATTGCTTTGAATCGCTGCATTCATTACATGTGCTTACAATAGTATTGATCAAGATTATGATGGCATGTCACTTCAGAAATTATCTTTGTTATCGTTTACCTACTCGGGACGAGTAGGAACTAAGCTTGGGGATGCTGATACGTCTCCAACGTATCTATAATTTCTTATGTTCCATGCTTGTTTTATGACAATACCTACATGTTTTATACATACTTTATGTCATATTTAGGCATTTTCCGGAACTAACCTATTGACGAGATGCCGAAGTGCCAGTTGTTGTTTTCTGCTGTTTTTGGTTTCAGAAATCCTAGTAAGGAAATATTCTCGGAATTGGACGAAATCAACGCCCAGCATCTTATAATTCCACGAAGCTTCCAGAACACCCGAGAGGGACCAGAGGAGAGCCACAGGGGGCCCACACGTGTGCCCGGCGCGGCCAAGAGGGGGGCGCGCCCCCCTATTGTGTGGCAGCTCCGTAACCCCTCCGACTCCGCCTCTTCTCCTATTTAAAGCTCCCTGACCTAAAACATCGACACGATTGACGAAACCCGAGAAAACCTTCCAGAGCCACCGCCATCGCGAAACTCCAATTCGGGGGACAGAAGTCTCTGTTCCGGCACCCTGCCGGGACGGGGAATTGCCCCCGGAGTCATCTCCACCGCCATCTCCACCGCCATCTTCACCGCCATCGCTGCCTCCATGATGAGGAGGGAGTAATTCACCCCCGGGGCTGAGGGCTCCGCTGTAGCTATGTGGTTCATCTCTCTCTCTTTGTGATCTAGTTGAATATCATCTATGTGCGACTCTAGTGATGTTATTAAAGTAGTCTATTCCTCCTCCATGATGTAATGTTGACAGTGTGTGCATCATGTAGTACTTGGTATAAGCTATGATTGTGATCTCATGTAGATTATGAAGTTAACTATTACTATGATGGTATTGATGTGATCTATTCCCCCTTTCATAGCCTGTCGGTGACGGTGTGCATGCTATGTTAGTACTCGGTATAATTGCGTTGGTCTATCATGCACTCTAAGGTTATTTAAATATGAATATCGAATGTTGTGGAGCTTGTTAACTCCGGCATTGAGGTGCTCTTGTAGCCCTACACAATTAATGGTGTTCATCTTCCAACAAGAGAGTGTAGAGTGGTTTTATTATGTGATCATTGTTGAGAGTGTCCACTAGTGAAAGTAGGATCCCTAGGCCTTGTTTCCAAACATCGAATCTCCATTTTTTTACTGTTTTGTTACATGTTTACTCGCTGCCATATTTTATTCAGATGCTATTACCACTCATATACCTCCATACTACTTGTATTTCACTATCTCTTCGCCAAACTAGTGCACCTATACATCTGACAAGTGTATTAGGTGTGTTGGGGACACAAGAGACTTCTTGTATCGTGATTGCAGGGTTGCTTGAGAGGGATATCTTTGACCTCTTCCTCCCTGAGTTCGATAAACCTTGGGTGATCCACTTAAGGGAAAACTTGCTGCTGTTCTACAAACCTCTGCTCTTGGAGGCCCAACACTGTCTGCAGGAAAAGAAGCGTGAGTAGACATCAAGCTATTTTCTGGCGCCGTTGCCGGGGAGGAAAGGTAAAAGGCACTCACACGCTGGTCCCAGGTAACTAAGTTATTTTCTGGTGCCGTTGTAAGTGCTCGAAGCTATTTCCTTTAAATCCTGCAATTGCATCTTTTTGTTTCTTGTTTTTATTTCACTAGTTAGGCATAATGGAAAGAAACTATGAGCTTTTTAATCTATTTCCTGAGTTAAGACATGGATGGTTTGATGCGAAAATTAAAAAACCTATGGAACATATTAGTATGAACGCTTTGAACACCATTGTTGCTAATGATATGGAAAATTCTAAGCTTGGGGAAGCTGGTTTTGATGAGCATGATATGTTTAGTCCCCCAAGAATTGAGGAGAAAATTTTCTTTGATGATACTTTGCCTCCTATTTATGATGATTATAATGATAGTAGTCTTTTGGTGCCACCTACTATGGAGAGTAAATTTTATTATGATTATACTATGCCTCCTACACTTGATGATAATAATAATGATAGCTACTTTGTTGAATTTGCTCCTACTATTACTAATAAAATTGATTATGCTTATGTGGAGAGCAATAATTTTATGCATGCAGCTCACGATAAGAATGTTTCATGTGATAGTTATATTGTTGAGTTTGCTCATGATGCTACTGAAAATCTTTATGAGAGAGGAAAATATGGTTGTAGAAATTTTCATGTTACTAAAACACCTCTCTATATGCTGAAACTTTTGAAGCTACACTTGTTTTATCTTCCTATGCTTGTCACTTTGCTCTTCATGAACTTGTTTATTTACAAGATTCCTTTTCATAGGAAGTGGTTTAGGCTTAAATTTGTTTTGAATTTGCTTCTTGATGCTCTATTTTGCTTCAACTCTTATTTCTTGCAAGTGCATCACTAAAATTGCTGAGCCCATCTTAATGACTATAAAGAAAGCACTTCTTGGGAGATAACCCATGTTTTTATTTTACTACAGCAATTTTGTTTTATATTTGAGTCTTGGAAGTTGCTATTACTGTAGCAACCTCTCCTTATCTTTGTTTTATTGCATTGTTGTGCCAAGTAAAGTCTTTGATAGCAAGGTTGATTCTAGATTTGGATTACTGCGCAGAAACAGATTTCTGTCTGTCACGAATTTGGGCTGGGTTCTCTGTAGGTAACTCAGAAAAATCTGACAATTTACGTGCGTGATCCTCAGATATGTACGCAACTTTCATTAAATTTGAGCATTTTCATCTGAGCAAGTCCAGTGCCTCTAAAAAATTCGTCTTTACGGACTGTTCTGTTTTGACAGATTCTGCGTTTTATTTCGCATTGCCGGTTTTGCTGTGTTGAATGGATTTCTTTGTTCCATTGACTTCCAATAGCTTTGGGCAATGTCCAGAAGTGTTAATAATGATTGTGTCACCTCTGAACATGTGAATTTTTGATTATGCACTAACCCTCTAATGAGTTTGTTTTGAGTTTGGTGTGGAGGAAGTTTTCAAGGGTCAAGAGAGGAGGATGATATATGATTAAGGAGAGTGAAAAGTCTAAGCTTGGGGATGCCCCCGTGGTTCATCCCTGCATATTTCAAGAAGACTCAAGCGTCTAAGCTCGGGGATGCCCAAGGCATCCCCTTCTTCATCAACAATTTATCAGGTTTCTTCTATTGAAACTATATTTTTATTCCATCACATCTTATGTACTTTACTTGGAGCGTCTGTGTGCTTTTATTTTCGTTTTTTTTATTTTCATTCTCTGAATAAATGCTTGTGTGGGAGAGAGACACGCTCCGCTGGTTCATATGAACACATGTGTTCTTAGCTTTTAATTTTCATGGCGAAGGTTGAAACTGCTTCGTTAATTGTTATATGGTTGGAAACAGAAAATGCTACATGTGGTAATTGGTATGATGTCTTGAATAACTTGATACTTGGCAATTGTTGTGCTCATGATTAAGCTCTTGCATCATATGCTTTGCACCTATTAGTGAAGAAATACATAGAGCTTGCTTAAATTTGGTTTGCATGATTGGTCTCTCTAAGGTCTAAATATTTTCTAGTAAGGGTTTGAACAACAAGGAAGATAGTGTAGAGTCTTATAATGTTTGCAATATGTTTTTATGTGAGTTTTGTTGTACCTGTTCATACTTGTGTTTGCTTCAAATAACCTTGCTAGCCTAAGCCTTGTATTGAGAGGGATTACTTCTCATGCATCCAAATCCTTGAGCCAATAACTATGCCACTTGTGTCCACTATACCTACCTACTACATGGTATTTCTCTGCCATTCCAAAGTAAATTGCTTGAGTGCTACCTTTAAATTTCTATCCTTTGTCTTTGCAATATATAGTTCATGGGACAAATAGCCTAAAAACTATTGTGGTATTGAATATGTACTTATGTATCTTTCGGGAGTGGTGTTTTGGAACATGGGAGCATATGCTCTCTCTATTTTGAAATTCCTCTTACACATATTTTGAATTTCAAAAAAATTAAAACGAAAAATTCGCACGTACATCTTCATGTGCTACGCGCTCACAAAGTTGTTTCATAAAAAATGAACTTGTCATGTGACGTGTGTAAAAAAGACAAAAATCAATGCTAAAAATAATGTTTTTTACAAGATAAATTTTCTCTTTTTTACATAGACCACAAAAAATATTGATTTTTCGTGAAACTTGACGAATGCACATATATTATGGAGATGTACATGTAGAATTTTTTGTCAAAATTTTTCGATAACTTGAAATATAATTTTTCGGTATAGGGAGCATACGCACCCGGGAGCCGAATTGAATTTCCGGATTTCTTATTAAGTTGCTTGTTGAGCGATAACCATGTTCCTGGGGACACCATCAACTATCCTTTGTTGAATATCATGTGAGTTGCTATGCATGTTCGTCTTGTCTGAAGTAAGGATGATTTATCATGAGTTGAATGGTTTGAGCATGCATATTGTTAAGGAAGAACATTGGGCCGCTAACTAAAGCCATGATCCATGGTGGAAGTTTCAGTTTTGGACAACAATCCTCAAATCTCTTATGAGAATATTATTTGTTGTTAAATGCTTATGCATTAAAGAGGAGTCCATTATCTGTTGTCTATGTTGTCCCGGTATGGATGTCTAAGTTGAGAATAATCAAAAGCGAGAAATCCAATGCGAGCTTTCTCCTTAGACCTTTGTACAGAGCGGCATAGAGGTACCCCTTTGTGATACTTGGTTAAAACATATGTATTGCGATGATAATCCATGTAAATCCAAGCTAATTAGGACAAGGTGCGGGCACTATTGGTAATCTATGCATGAGGTTTGCAACTTGTAGGATATAATTTACATAATGCATATGCTTTATTACTACCGTTGACAAAATTGTTTCTTGTTTTCAAAAATAAAAGCTCTAGCACAAATATAGAAATCCATGCTTCCCTCGTCGAAGGGCCTTTCTTCTACTTTTAGGTTGAGTCAGTTCACCTACTTCTTTCTGTCTTAGAAGCAAACACTTGTGTTAACTGTGCATTGATTCTTACATGCTTGCATATTTGCATTCATCATATTACTTTATGTTGACAATATCCATGAGATATACATGTTGAAGTTGAAAGGAACAGCTGAAACTTAATCTTCCTTTGTGTTGCTTCAATGCCTTTATTTAGAATCTATTGCTTTATGAGTTAACTCTTATGCAAGACTTATTGATGCTTGTCTTGAAAGTACTATTTATGAAAAGTCTTTGCTATATGATTCAGTTGTTTAGTCATTGTCTTTACCATTGCTTTTAATCGCTGCATTCATCTCATATGCTTTACGGTAGTATGATCAAGATTATGTTGGTAGCATGTCACTTCAGAAATTATTCTTTTATCGTTTACCTACTCGAGGACGAGTAGGAACTAAGCTTGGGGATGCTGATACGTCTCCAACGTATCTATAATTTCTTATGTTCCATGCTTGTTTTATGACAATACCTACATGTTTTATACATACTTTATGTCATATTTATGCGTTTTCCGGAACTAACCTATTGACGAGATGCCGAAGTGCCAGTTCCTGTTTTCTGCTGTTTTTGGTTTCAGAAATCCTAGTAAGGAAATATTCTCGGAATTGGACAAAATCAACGCCCAGCATCTTATAATTCCACGAAGCTTCCACAACACCCGAGAGGGACCAGAGGAGAGCCACAGGGGGGCCACACGTGTGCCCGGCGCGGCCAAGAGTGGGGCCGCGCCCCCTATTGTGTGGCGGCTCCGTAACCCCTCCGACTCCGCCTCTTCGCCTATTTAAAGCTCCCTGACCAAAAACATCGACACGGATTGACGAAACCCGAGAAAACCTTCCAGAGCCGCCTCCATCGCGAAACTCCAATTCGGGGGACAGAAGTCTCTGTTCCGGCACCCTGCCGGACGGGGAATTGCCCCCGGAATCATCTCCACCGCCATCTCCACCGCCATCTTCACCGCCATCGCTGCCTCCATGATGAGGAGGGAGTAATTCACCCCCGGGGCGGAGGGCTCCGCTGTAGCTATGTGGTTCATCTCTCTCTCTTTGTGATCTAGTTGAATATCATCTATGTGCTACTCTAGTGATGTTATTAAAGTAGTCTATTCCTCCTCCATGATGTAATGTTGACAGTGTGTGCATCATGTAGTACTTGGTATAAGCTATGATTGTGATCTCATGTAGATTATGAAGTTAACTATTACTATGATGGTATTTGATACGTCTCCGACGTATCGATAATTTCTTATGTTCCATGCCACATTATTGATGATATCTACATGTTTTATGCATACTTTATGTCATATTTATGCATTTTCCGGCACTAACCTATTAACGAGATGCCGAAGAGCCGCTCTCGTTTTCTCGCTGTTTTTGGTTTCGTAAATCCTAGTAAGGAAATATTCTCGGAATTGGACGAAATCAACGCCCGGGGGCCTATTTTGCCACGAAGCTTCCAGAAGACCGAAGAGAAGACGAAGTGGGGCCACGAGGCGGCGCCACACTAGGGCGGCGCGGCCCAGGTGCTGGCCGCGCGGTCCTAGCGTGTGGGCCCCTCGTGACTCTCCCGACTCTGCCCTTCCGCCTAAAAATAGTCTTCATCGCGAAACCCCCAGTACCGAGAGCCACGATACGGAAAACCTTCCAGAGACGCCGCCGCCGCCAATCCCATCTCGGGGGATTCAGGAGATCGCCTCCGGCACCCTGCCGGAGAGGGGAATCATCTCCCGGAGGACTCTTCACCGCCATGGTCGCCTCCGGAGTGATGAGTGAGTAGTTCACCCCTGGACTATGGGTCCATAGCAGTAGCAAGATGGTCCTTCTCCTAATTGTGCTTCATTGTCGGGTCTTGTGAGCTGCCTAACATGATCAAGATCATCTATTTGTAATGTTATATGTTGTGTTTGTTGGGATCCGATGGATAGAGAATACTATGTTATGTTGATTATCAATCTATTACCTATGTGTTGTTTACGATCTTGCATGCTCTCCGTTATTAGTAGAGGCTCTGGCCAAGTTTTTACTCTTAACTCCAAGAGGGAGTATTTATGCTCGATAGTGGGTTCATGCCTCCATTAAATCTGGGACAGTGATGGATAGTTCTAAGGTTGTGGATGTGCTCGTTGCCACTAGGGATAAAACATTGATGCTATGTCCGAGGATGTAGTTATTGATTACATTACGCACCATACATAATGCAATTGTCTGTTGTTTGCAACTTAATACTGAAGGGGTTCGGATGATAACCTGAAGGTGGACTTTTTAGGCATAGATGCATGCTGGATAGCGGTCTATGTACTTTGTCGTAATGCCCAATTAAATCTCACAATACTCATCATATCATGTATGTGCATTGTCATGCCCTCTCTATTTGTCAATTGCCCAACCGTAATTTGTTCACCCAACATGCTATTTATCTTATGGGAGAGACACCTCTAGTGAACTGTGGACCCCGGTCCATTCTTTTAATCGAATACAATCTACCGCAATACTTGTTCTATCGTTTTCCGCAAACAATCATCATCCACACTATACATCTAATCCTTTGTTACAGCAAGCCGGTGAGATTGACAACCTCACTGTTTCGTTGGGGCAAAGTACTTTGGTTGTGTTGTGCAGGTTCCACGTTGGCGCCGGAATCCCTGGTGTTGCGCCGCACTACATCTCGCCGCCATCAACCTTCAACGTGCTTCTTGGCTCCTGTTATCACCAGAATTTGACCGAGTCAGAGGTGGGCCGCGATCAAGATGGACTTGAAGATTATATACGGAAGAAATACGTGAATCGGCCTTATATGCAAAGTTTGGGCTAGTTTGCCCTTGTATCTGTAACATAGTAGATTACGTGTCGGTTAGTTAGAGTTTGCCTCGTGCGCGGTTGGGATTATTCCCACGTTAGAAAGTCCCCTGGACTATAAATATGTATCTGGGGTTTATGAAATAAACAACAACCAACGTTCACCACAAATCAATCTCGGCGCATCGCCAACTCCTTCGTCTCGAGGGTTTCTACCGGTAAGCATCATGCTGCCTAGATCGCATCTTGCGATCTAGGCAAGACAAGCTTCTTTGTTGTTCATGCGTTGCTCGTACTGAAGCCTTTGTGATGGCGAGCAACGTAGTTATCTTAGATGTGTTAGGGTTAGCATTGTTCTTCGTATCATATGTTGTCGTAGTGCAACCCTTATACATCTAGCCGCCCTTACACCTATCTTAGGTGTAGGGGCGGCACCCCGCTTGATCATTATTTAGTAGATCCGATCCGTTACGGTTGCTCCTTATTCTTCAAGGATTAGTTTAATATCTGCAATAGTTAGGCCTTACAAAGGGTTGGAGGATCCAGCGACGCGTAGGGTGTCGTTTGCTAGCCCTAGAAAGGATGTTCCGAGGATCAACCTCGTGTTGGTTTTTAGGCCTTGTGTAGGACCGGCTTACGGTCACCGTACGTGACCGGCCGCGAGGCCCAATCGTGAGTAGGATGATCCGATTATGCGGTGAAAACCCTAAATCGTCGTAGATTGCTTTAGCTTTATCTTGATCAAGCAGGACCACCATATATTCGTGCACCTCGTACGAATCATGGGTGGATCGGCTCCTTGAGCCGATTCACAGGATAACCTGAGAGCCGATCGAGGCTCGTATTTAATGTTTACGTGTATGCCATGCAGGAAACTAAGCGAGGCATCTCCATCACCTTCCTGACCAGGTATAGGTCAGGTGGCACGCCCTTGCACCAGCATCGGACGTGCGTTCCAGAGGCTTTGCGGGCCGTCGCTCGGAGGGACCAGGGCCAGCCGCAGCCCTAAGTTGTTCCCGGCTCTACTGTGTTGCCCGTCGTTGCTCGCCGGTGGGTTTCTGACCGCAACACATTCTGGCACGCCCGGTGGGACAAGCTTCGTCATCAACCGCATCGCCATCTACATCTGAGATGGCGGACGGCACTCCAGTCACGTACGAGGATCTGACCGACGAGCTCAAGAAGAAGTATGACGAGGTCAAAGCAATCCTCGAAGCCGACCTCATCGGCTCTTTTCACGTAACCCGTTCACATGGCATCGGTGGAAGGGGTTCTCGCCCGATGGTGCACTCGATGGGATAGACCTCTCGGCCCGTCGAAGAACGCACCAGGTCCCTACGTCAGGAGATCAACTACATGGTGGCTCACTCGCCGCACCGCCACTCGAGAACTCCGGTGAACACTTTGGAGCGTGTCGCTCTCCGGGTGATCCAGGAGATCATGAGGCACCAGTACTCTCCGTCAGGACCAGCTCTCGGGACACACCAAGGAGAGATGCCACTCCAGTCCCGTCCACCGCTGCCATTTGCGTTGGCAGCGCCAGAAGTGTCGAATTCACCGGCATTCGTCGTCTACAAGATCGGTGGTGACCCTAGTGACTGCCAGTTCTTGCATGAGGCGCCTAAGGAGATCCCTCGCGGGTACATGTGCACATACGTGCCAGACTGCGGTAACTGGGCACTCACAAACCAGGCCGCTACATCAGGGACTTCTGGAAAAGCAAGAGGAACGTCAACGACAGACCTTGAGAAGCAGACGTGGCTAGCTAAATATGCCACACCGACGAACCTCCAGAGCTCAGCTCCTGCAGTTGGCTCAGAGCTGGAAAAGCAAGCATGGCTGGCTAAGTACGCCACCCCGGCGAATCTGCAGAGTTCGACTCCTACAGCCAGCACCGTGGATCGGATCGACACGATCCTGAGGGACCAGTTCGGCATGGTGCCGAAAAGGAGGACAATCGGCTATTCCAAGCCGTACCCCGATGAATACGAGTTGGTCCCGCTACCACCCAAGTATCGGCTCCCTGACTTCTCCAAGTTCAGTGGGTCAGATGGTTCCAGCTCCATCGAGCATGTGAGCCGATATTTGGCACAGCTAGGAACGGCCTCAGCGTCAGATCCACTACGCGTGAGGTTCTTCGCACAGTCCCTCACGGGATCGGCTTTTGGGTGGTACGCTTCGTTGCCACCGGACTCGATCCGGACTTGGAAGCAGTTGGAAGAACAGTTCCACATGCAGTTTCACTCAGAAGCTTCCGAGTCTGGCCTTGCCGATCTAGCACAGGTACGTCAGAAGCGTGGAGAAACTATGGCAGAATACATCCAGCGCTTCAGAAATTTGAGGAACCGATGTTATTCGGCTCGTGTGACTGAAAAAGAAGCAGTCAAGTTGGCAGTGGTGGGCCTTGCCTCACAAATCAAGGATATGGCTTCCCAAGCAGACTACCCTTCACTGGCGCACATGGTTCAGAAATTGACAGCATATGAACAGCGCCACCCGGACTTGTACCAGGAAAAATTCAAGCATGTGGTAGTCCTGGTTGAGGCGGATGAAGACGAAGGCCCTGCGGGAGATCAAGAGGTAGCAGTGGCTGAATGGACTCGGGGGGCAACCCCCGTGTCCTGCAAATGGGTTAAGCCACCAGGTCCGCCCAGAGGGTTTGATTTTGACGTGACCAAAACTGAGCAAATCTTCGACCTCTTACTCAAGGAGAAGCAGTTGAAGATACCCGAAGGCCTCAAATTCCCCACGGTACAGGAGCTGAACGGAAAGCCATACTGCAAATGGCATAACTCGCTCTCCCATGCCACCAACGACTGCAGGGTGTGGCGTCAGCAGATCCAAATGGCGATAGAACAAGGACGACTGATTTTCAACCAGTACGCCATGAAGGTCAACACCCACCCCTTTCCCGCCGTTAATATGGTGGAGTGCACTTACCCTGAAGGTTGCCAGCCAGGATCCTCGTTCAGCATCAACATGGTAGGACCTGGGCACCACTCTGGCAAGGATGGAGACGAGGGCAGCTGCTCTCGTAGCAAGGACACAGAGGAGGCCGCTCCACGCGATCGGCTCCATCACGATGGAAAGCGCTACGTCACAGAGGGAGAAGTGAAGAACATAAGATATCAGCGACCCCTCTCTGATCACCTCCTCAATAAGTATGTGAGTCAGTATGACCAACGCCGACGATCCAGCGATGATGATGAAAGAGATTGTCTGGCTAGAGAAGCCAGAAGACATCATCGGCATGATCGCGATGAGGAGGAGTGTGAGCGCCGTGCCAAAGAAAAATCAAGGGAGCAAGACGACGAAGATAGGCACTGGGACTGCCCCTTCTTCAGACATTGCTGGGATTCAGGAATGAGCCGATTGCCTACAATCGGCAATTGCCCAGAATGCAACCAGAAGAAGAAGGAGGCAGCCAACGTTTCCGTGTTCCAACGCTTAGGGCCTCTCCCGCCTCGAAGCAAACACGCTGAGTCCCCTCGGATGGAAGATCTCGAGGATTTGGAAGACGAGGGAGAAGAAGAAGAAGACAGGTACCACCGGCCAAGGTGGTGCCCTGATGGACTCAGCCGTTCCCAAAAGCGTAGGGTTCAGCGATTGCGCGGCTTGGAGGAAGCCGAAAGGTTATACCTGCACACGCTAAGAAAGGCGCGACCTGATCTGGCCGCGAAAATTCAGCGAACCCTCGGATGAAGAGGGTCGACCACGGAAAATGGAGTGGCGCCCCAAGCAAAGGAAAGCCGATGATGAAACATCGGCTGGCACAAACATGGTGTTCATCCTTCCTTCGGAGTTCAGTGCTCCGAGATTAGACGAGGCACCCGTGGCACAACTTGATCGCGGCCCACGGCCGGTTATCTTTGAGAAGCCACGAGAAAGAAGCTACGGACATCCGAAGGCCCCGTACTTGCGAGGTTATATCGATGGGAGGCCTCGTCAATAAGATGCTGGTGGACACCGGAGCGGCAGTCAACATTATGCCATACTCTATGCTACGTCGGTTGGGACGCTCTAGCTCGGATCTAATCAAGACCAACGTGACATTGAGCAATTTCAATGGCCAAGCGTCTGACGCACAAGGTGTTCTGAACGTGGATCTGACCGTAGGAAGGAAAACTATCCCTACGACGTTCTTCACCGTCGATAGCAAGAGCACCTATGCTGTTCTGCTAGGAAGAGATTGGATCCACGCCAACTGTTGCATTCCCTCCACGATGCACCAATGCATAATACAGTGGGATGGAGATGAGGTAGGGGTCATCCAGGCCGATGACTCAGCCGAAATTTCAATGGCTGGCATGAACGCTTGGGAAGCAGCAGGCCAAGAGCCACTCTCAGGTATCAATTTGGACGACCGCGAGCGCATCGACGTGACGAAGGGCAGGGTTAGGCTGGTCTTATCCACTGGCCTGACCGTGTAGCAAGAGCAAACCGATGAGCAAATGTGGCGAGGCCGATCCTTGGGATCGGCCCCCAAAGGTATATGAAGGAAAAGCACAACACCTTCATTGAACACTTCGATCAATATGGAGGCCGATTCCAGCAATCGGCCAAAATTATCCTCACCACATGTTTTGCTTGTGTTCAACATCGATCTACTGGGCAGCGGTTTACGTCGGCTGATGAGTCAGGGAAAATCAACATTGGTCCTACCGAAGCCGACGTGCAAATACGGTGCCTTGGCTAAACTACAGAGCCGATATCTGCAGTTACCTGACAAATTCGGCTCGGGGGGCACCTAATCAGATGAACATGTGCAGATGAACATGTGTGCAGTGAAACATTGGGGGCCGATTAGAAAAAATCGGCCAGTAAAAAAAAACTAGTACAATTACACAAGACCTACCGGCTATGTGCTCAAGGCTCAGATTTTCGCCAGGATGGCTTTCAGTTCGGCTTCAAGAGCTTCTGTTTCCTTGAAGGGAATGTACAATGAGAGCTTCCTCAGCTGCCTTGAGCCGATTCTGGTGCCTGAACCTTCTTGTCGAGGACTTCCAGCCCTTGGTGCTAGTTCAGCAGTGCTGTCAGAAGAGATATATCGGCTTTCGAGGGAAAAAAGGTGATCGGCTTTGGTGCATCCTCATCGATATTCTCGCCTTGAGTAAGGCTCGGGGGGCAGCAGGCCTGGTAGATGCTCTGTTTAGGAGCCGATTGGGGTACCATCGGCTGATCCTTCGTCGCAACCTCCTTCAAAAATGGTGAGTTCATGCAGAAGAAGATCGTTGGGCCTGGTTGGAAGAGTTTAAAAGCCTCTCCTGAAGACTTCACATTATCCACCAGATCTCAAGGTCATCAGTTGAAGAATTGAAGGATGGATTTTAAAGGACCGATGCGTTGCTATCGGCTCATTATGCATTGGCTAAGGGGACAAATCGGCAAAATCAGTATGAGGGGAAATCGGCTAAATTAAGCTCAAAGGGAATCGGCAAAATCAAATTGGGAGAAGTTCTTCATTGATAAGCAAGATTTCTTACATAAAGAGCTGATTGCTCTCAAAAGGAAGTACTAGGGGATACATTGCCCCATCTACTACTACTGATCCTATTCTAAAGGTCCTATCTACGGGCCGTCGCTGCCCTCGTCGTCGCCGTCGTCGCCGTTGTCGGTGCTACTCCCGGCGGGCTCGTCGTCGCTGCTCCAGTGGCCGCCGGCCGGGCCCTCATTGTCCTCATCCTCCTCGTCAGCGTCGTCGTCGTCGCTGTCGAAGTCACTGAGGTTCCCCGGCCAGGGACAGAAGCGTTTGGCCGGCGGCTCATCGGAGGAGGTGTCGTCCTCCTCCTCCTCCTCCTTCTCCTCCTCCTCCTTCTCCTCCTCCTCCTCCTCGGGAGAGGTGAAGTTTTTCGCAGGAGAAGCGATCGTCATCGCTCTCCTCCTCCGTTTCCCCGTCGGCGAGGAAGCGGAGGTCGCTTTCCCCGTCGGTCAAGGACTTGTCATCCTCAGACCAGACGGAGAAGTCATGGCTGGGCTCCTCCCCGGCCTCGATGGCGCGGTGGGTGTTGGCCGCGTGAACCTCCTCTGGGTTCGGCTCCGGCGTCGGCTCGCGGGAAGAGGAAGACTGGGTGGAAAGATCTGATGAGACAGAGGAGGAAGAAGACATGGAGTGCTAATGCGAAGGGGATGTGGAAGCAAACTGTTTGGAGAGGTTAAATAAAAGGGGATATAGTGGAAATTCAATGCCACAGCAGTTTCCAAGGAAGTGGTGCTAAAGCTATCAAATTTTGCAGAGAAGTTGAAAAGACAAGGCATCATGATACTGCGACGTTTCTGCTCTGCCACGACATGACCCGACGAGAAAAAACAGAGTGATTTTGGAATTATCAATTCCAAAACCAGGGGGGCATGTGTTATCACCAGAATTTGACCGAGTCAGAGGTGGGCCGCGATCAAGATGGACTTGAAGATTATATACGGAAGAAATACGTGAATCGGCCTTATATGCAAAGTTTGGGCTAGTTTGCCCTTGTATCTGTAACATAGTAGATTACGTGTCGGTTAGTTAGAGTTTGCCTCGTGCACGGTTGGGATTATTCCCACGTTAGAAAGTCCCCTGGACTATAAATATGTATCTAGGGTTTATGAAATAAACAACAACCAACGTTCACCACAAATCAATCTCGGCGCATCGCCAACTCCTTCGTCTCGAGGGTTTCTACCGGTAAGCATCATGCTGCCTAGATCGCATCTTGCGATCTAGGCAGCACAAGCTTCTTTGTTGTTCATGCGTTGCTCGTACTGAAGCCTTTTTGATGGCGAGCAACGTAGTTATCTTAGATGTGTTAGGGTTAGCATTGTTCTCCGTATCATATGCTGTCGTAGTGCAACCCTTATACATCTAGCCGCCCTTACACCTATCTTAGGTGTAGGGGCGGCACCCCGCTTGATCATTATTTAGTAGATCCGATCCGTTACGGTTGCTCCTTGTTCTTCAAGGATTAGTTTAATATCTGCAATAGTTAGGCCTTACAAAGGGTTGGAGGATCCAGCGACGCGTAGGGTGTTGTTTGCTAGCCCTAGACAGGATGTTCCGAGGATCAACCTCGTGTTGGTTTTTAGGCCTTGTCTAGGACCGGCTTACGGTCACCGTACGTGACCGCAAGGCCAATCGTGAGTAGGATGATCCGATTATGCGGTGAAAACCCTAAATCGTCGTAGATTGCTTTAGCTTTATCTTGATCAAGCAGGACCACCATATATTCGTGCACCTCGTACGAATCATGGGTGGATCGGCTCCTTGAGCCGATTCACAGGATAACCTGAGAGCCGATCGAGGCTCGTATTTAATGTTTACGTGTATGCCATGCAGGAAACTAAGCGAGGCATCTCCATCACCTTCCTGACCAGGTATAGGTCAGGTGGCACGCCCTTGCACCAGCATCGGACATGCATTCCAGAGGCTTTGCGGGCCGTCGCTCGGAGGGACCAGGGCCAGCCGCAGCCCTAAGTTGTTCCCGGCTCTACTGTGTTGCCTGTCGTTGCTCGCCGGTGGGTTTCTGACCGCAACAGCTCCTACTGGTTCGATAAACCTTGGTTTCTTACTATCAACACCCGGATTTTTAAGTCCAGATGCCTATTATGCCATTCATCGCAATCCCAGGAATATTGTTTTTGCGAGACATAATAGATTAATATCACAACACATCATTCATTACAACGCATAATTGTCTTACAACAAGGGATCACATGATCCAGTCTCATTACAATACTAGTTGATCTATTGATCAATTACAAAACACATAGCGGAAGCGAAGTAGCGTAGTAGTAGTCCATCTATTCCACAGGCAACTGTTGACGTCAGGAGTGATCCTAGTTGTCGTAGACGTCCTGCTGTCCTTCTTCCGGGTTCCAGTACTCTTCTTCATAGTCTGGCCATTTGAATAGCCAGGGACACAGCCGTGAGTACTTTAAAGTACTCGTAAACTAATACTAATGTAAGTAGTATCAACTATAATAAGGGGGTTCTAAGCTCTAGTTTCATTTGCATAAAGCCAGTTTTATTTCATAAGCACTTTAGTAAACAAAACCTCTTCATTTGCCTAACTTACTCAAGTGGGAACATTAGTGTCATTCCCACAACTCAGTTGTGATTCAAGTGAAGTCACCCTTCACCATTCAACCTTTTCAAGAAATTATGATACCGAAAACTGTATGGCCTTTCCAACCGTCCGTAACCGTGGACACGGCAATTCGAAAAGCTTTACACTCTGCAGAGGTTGCACACTTGTGCCACAACATTTGATTACATCCGTCGGGAATAATCCCGAATCATCGTAACTCAGTACGCGGATCATCAACCTTAACCTTTCACTTATATATCCTAGTATAGGCACCTCTCCCCATGAGCTTGGCCTCCCAGTGAAGACAGACAGTCAGCTTGGGAACTGCACAGGGCTTGGGTCGGACATTCACCTCATATCACATCATATCACATCATTTCTTTTATTGTAGAGGCAGCTTTCGGCATAACCCCGATGACGCTTGTTTAGAGGGAACCAATACTAAGACACACAAACTTCTAGCTAAGCCCTACCCATAATCAGGTATTGTGGGGGTACTTGTAAATTGGAAAGGTATCGCATCCAAACCAATATCAGTTTTAAATCAAAAATCACCATCTTCTCTTAGTCATATCACCTTTCAAAAATCATTCAAAAACAACTTCACTTCACCAAGTTCCCATCTAGAGTAGTCAAGTTTTATTTGTTAGCAATAGCACTAATCATGAGGGGTGCTAACTTAGCATTGCTTGTTCTAGATTTAAGCTTGGTGCTCATATGCTACTCTAAACCAAGTGAATCATGAATCAAAAAGTACTTTGAAAATAAAAGCGATAAAACTTGTATAGTAAAACTTGGGATAGGACCACGAAGCATAAGGTAAAAGAGGGTGATGCATTGCTCTTGAGAGCTTTGCACTTTGCAAGTGTATTAGCTTGCCTTGGTGGTGGTATTGATCAAATTGGTCTTCTTCTCCTTGGAAGTAGGCCTCCTCCTCCTCTTGATACTCTTCCGTACTAGCGTCTAAAATACGAATACAAAGTACAATCACCACACCAATCTTATATACTAAACTAAGCGCACATAAGTCACTCAAGCTAAACTATCATTACACACTACTAAGTTGGTGAGGTGGTTTTCTTATTTAAGAAAAATAATTTCCTCTCATATTAAATAAGGTGCTTCTTTGCCTTCTTTAGAGAAATAAATTCCTCTAATTATCTTATTAAGATTTAATTTCTTTCTTGAGTAATATATGACCTAGGTTGACCAAAGTCAACCTCTTCATACTTATCA
Source organism: Lolium rigidum (assembly GCF_022539505.1). NCBI lineage: Eukaryota > Viridiplantae > Streptophyta > Magnoliopsida > Poales > Poaceae > Lolium > Lolium rigidum. The sequence continues at coordinate 233,421,972 of NC_061513.1, read as the reverse complement.
TTTAAGAAAATGATTTAAATGAGGTGGAGCACCTCATACCTTTTAATCCTAACATGGTGATGATTTAATATCATCAAACAAAGCATATGAGAACTAAATGACCAAAGTCTCTATCTCATAATGGAATGTTTGTGACAAGATTTAAATGAGATAAATACTCTCATAAAATATCTAAATAGTTTTGCACAATATCTTTGACTTGACATAGCCAAATAGTCCTCTAATTCATCTAGGCCATGATCATCCAAAGTAGGCATGGCATATTTTTGCAGAAACAATTAGTGCAAGTGAAATGTGGATTATTGGAGTTGGAATCAACTCAAAAGCATTTTTGGTTGAATTGTAACAATTGTTTGAAGACATAAAAGTCCCTGCCTTGTTTATTTTGCTACTTTAATTCTAAAACAAAACTCAGGGTGAGACCAGTGGGGTTGGATAGAACTTTTGACAAGCTTTCCAACAATACCAAATTCATCAAAATTTGCCTAGTGGTTTTGAAACTATGCAAATTCTAATTCAGTACCAGTATTGAATTTTTATTGAAACCAAAAGATTTGAATTCAAACTGTGGGCCGAGGCGGGAAAGTAAACGGGCCAGGGGGAGAACGAGGGAGATGGGCTGGCCCAGCTATGCCCGCAGCGCACACGGGCCAGCTGACAGCATGGGACCCACGCGTCGGTGAGTTAAAACACCGAAACGGTATGCATGGATACAGGCCGTGGGATCAAAGGGGATCGGACGGCTGCAGTTCGTCTTCGTCAGAGACGAGCTCCGGCGAGCGCAAACCCTACCGGCGGCCAGGAGGGTCCAGGGAGGAGGGTTACCGGCGTCCGGCGGGGTCGGCGAGGCGGGCAATCGACGTTGTCGAGGACGACGAGTCGAAGGAGGGTCGCAGCAGCTTCGGGGGTGCTCGGGATCGTCGGCTTCGTCGAGCTACTGCAGCGGCGGGCTCCGGTCAAATTCTGGCGAGGTGGTGTGTAATTGGAGACGGGAAGAGGTCGAGGAGGTTCAGGAGGGAGAGGAGAACTCGTTGGTGTGCAGAAATCGTCCAGGGAGCGCCGGCTTTTATAGGGGCGAGGGTTGGCCGAGGGTGCAGAGCAGGTCATCGATGACGACGGCGTTACGGGCGGCGAGAGGGCAGGGCGACGTCATAGGACTGTTGGCGACGTCGAGGCAGTCCTTGGGAGCGTCCTGGCGCAGCGAGGGGTGGTCCAATTCAACGGCGTCGTGAGCGTGTCCTGCGGTACAGTGGCGGTGGACGTCGACCATGGCGTCGTCTACAGGGCGCCGGCGAGCCAATGATGATGTCGAGGAGGTAGGTGGTGCCCTGGTGCGTGCGTAGGAGAGAGGAGAGTGCAGGAGATGGCCGGGGTCAACGAGGCGGGTGCGTGCTCTGGCGTGTCCAGTGACACGTCCTGGCGTGCTCTGGGCGTCGTGGGCACGTCAGGGCGCGCGTCGTGCTGGCGTGTGTGGCGCGTGTTTTCATCGATGGCCTGTACTGGCTGGTCCAGGAGAGTGAGGGGAGGATGTGTGACAAGGTGGTGCACGGTAGAATTGCTCAGAGAGGGGAATGGCAACATGGTGACCATGAGGGCCGGCATGGCATGTTCTTGATGGTTTGGGTCCGATTTCAATGTCTCTGAGAGCATGGCAAGCAGTAGTGAGGTGTTAGGGGTTGGTTTGGCAAGGTGCACAGGGTTGGTGATGGCTAGAGGTGGCAAAACTAAATTAAGTCCAAAATGTATGTGACACATGAAGGTACTTTGCATAGTGGTGAGAGGATGATCATGGCAAGTATGTGTGAGGTCATGGTGGGGGTTTAGAGGTACCAAGCACTATAGATGAGCTCAAGCTAGAAAAAGGGAGGAGGTACAAGGTGGTTGGAATAGTGGTAGTACCCTAATTTTACTCTATGTAACTAAAATGTCACATGCAATGGTCTCACTTGGGTTTGAATTTTGACCAACTTGCTGCATGGGAGTGGTCTACATAATGTTTGGCACTCATTGGTGTTCTTGGTTTGAATTTTGGAAAAGATTTGTGAAGATTCGAAAATTGGCGGGAATCTAGATTTGGTTTCAATGTTGCCACTTGGCACCCTTGTACTAAGCAATGGTCAACTCTCTGGTCAAAGTGGTCAACATCAAAAGTGTTCATCTTGATGAGGTCTTGGATGAGGTGCAAAGAGTTGGCAGGGTTTGGTTTGAAAATTTCTTAATAGAAGGGCTCAAAGTGGGTAAGATGTTAAAATTGTCACATGTGACCATTATCACATGCAACTAGGTTTTTGATTTTTATTTGATTTGATTTTGGTTTCTTTGATTCAAAAAGGATGCTATTGAGTTTAAAAGGGTTTCCCAACCATTGGCACAATTTTATATAGCCTAGGTTAAAGATTTTCAAAAATGGCCATAAGCCATATGTGAGGGTTTTGCAATTTCTCTAATCTTTTTCTTTATTTAACTTTGATCCAAAGGATCATAGTTTTGGGTTTCAAAGAGGTTGGTTAGGGTTACTCATGGTTTCCAACCATTTGGGTAAGGCAAATAGGGCATAGGTCAAGATTTGGTAAAAATGGCTAAGTGCCACATATGCCTCTATGCATATGTTTACTTGAATTTTGTTTCTCACTTGATTTGGTTGGTAGGTACTAGGTTAGGTTTGTTGAGGTTTTCAAAACATCTAAACAAGGTAGAAAGGCCTAGGTATAAGTTTTATCAAAAATAGTATAGGCACATAGGCCCTTTTCTTATTTAATTTAATTTCTTCTTATTTGGTTTTATTTTGAAGGGTAAAGTGCAAGAGTAGGGTTTAGGGTTTTCGATCATTTAAAACTATTTCAACTATCAATCATGGCAATTACACAACCAATAAGCATGATCACTATGCATCAAACTAGATTTAAATAAAAGTTTTTGTTGGTTCCAAATTTTGGAAATAGGGAAATTCATTTTCTTTGTTTTGAAATTTTTGGGATGTTACAAACCCTTCCCCCTTAAACAAATCTCGTCCCGAGATTTTAAGAAAAGTTAGGTTCCTAAGAGAGATTGAGCAACTTGATTAAACAAGAAAACATACTTGGCATGGTCTGAGGGGCTGCTTGGGCTTCTGTTGCAGTCATGTTGTAGAGGCGGCCGTTGTTGTTGTTCTGGTTCCTTCTTGCGGCAAAGCGGCGCTGGTTCTGAGCAGGTGCAGCAGTATTGGCGGCAATCTTTGCAAGCTTCTTGGGGCACTCATTGGAGTAGTGACCCACAACTCCACATTCATAGCAGTTCACAGTTGACTTGTCCTTCGGGGTGACGGGGGTGGCATTGCTTCCAGTTCTTGGGGCAGTATTGGGGTTGTTGTTGTTACCATTGGGCTGGTTGTTGTGATTGTTGGGGTTGCTGTTGTGGTGGCTGTTTTTGTTGTTGCCTCCGGTCTTTGGGGGTCCTCCGTTGTTGTTGGGGTAGTTGGGGCGATAATTCTGAGTGGTTGGCTTGTTGTATCTTGGGGTGAATCCTCCAGAGGAGTTGTTGCGGTACTTCTGGGCATTGTTGGGCCCATTCTGGTTCATCATTCTTCTCTTGCGGTTCTCGTTGGATTGATGCAGCTTCCCTTCCATTTGGATGGCTGAGTCTACTAGGGCTTCGAGGTCAGCGAACGGAATGTTCACTAACACAGTTTGCATCTCGTCGTGCAATCCGTTCAGAAATCTTTCCTTCCTTTTCTCGTTGGTGTCGGTCTCATCCGGGGCGTACCTCGACAGAGTAAGAAACCTGTCGCGGTATTCCACCACGGACATCCTTCCTTGTTTGAGTTCCCGGAACTCGTCTCTCATTTTCTTAATCAGTCCTTGGGGCACATGGTATTTGCTAAACTTCGTCTTGAAGTCTTCCCAGGTCATCATCTGTCCCGCATTCATTGCGCGGGCGCTTGTCCACCAGGCTCGTGCAGGTCCTGACAGGTAGTGGGTGGCGAACAGTACTTTTTCTGCGGCTTCTACTCCCGCAACTTCTAGGTTGTTCTCCATTGTCTGGAGCCAGTCATCAGCATCTAGGGGCTCTTCAGTCTTGTTGAACATGGGTGGGTTGGTGTTCTGAAAGTTCTTCAACTTTGACCCCGGGTGGTCGTGGTTTCCATGGCCGTTGTTGTTCTGAGCAAGCTGCTGCAGTGCAGCAATGTTGGCTTGGCGTTCAACTCTCTCGGCTTCCCGGTCAGCCATCATCATTTGTAGCATCTGCATCATGGCGTCTTGGGTGGCGTTGCGGGTTGGTGGGGCCATCTGAATCATTGAGGTAGATGATAAAATAAGAGGGAAATTTCTAGGGTTTGTTTGGTTTAAAGTTTTAAAAAGTTCATAACTTGAAAATTTGAGTAGTGTTGTGGGGGTAAATACCAACAACACTTTTTCATTCATACCAAGCATCATACATTACAAAGCTAACACACCGTTGGTTTGAAGAACCATTCATTCGTTCTACGATACAAGGGGATCCTGATACAACTCACACCTACTTAAGTGCTGGGGTGATACTACTCTTCAGGGTGGATTCTTTGTCTTCACGGGTGATGTGCTTGGCGAGAGGCTAGGGCGTTGTCCAAATCCCTGCGGGTTTTGTACAGCCTGAAGTCCTGATGTGCTACATAGTGGTTCATCTCCGGGTGTGGTGGCATGGTCATCGATCTTCCCATGGAGTCATGTCTTGGGTAGTAGATGAAGCGAGTGTTCTTGATCTTGTTCTCATTTTGTCCACACAGACGGGAAATTGCTTCTTGCATAGCTCTGACTAGTCCTTCTTTCCAAGTGTTTCCCGTTACAGAAAACCAGATGGTTTCCCATACCGGGGCTCCAAGCTTTCTTCGTAGATCAGTAGAAACTTCCCACCGAGGGGTTCTCCGGAGTGGTTGTTGCGGGGTATTCCGAAGAACTCGGGATACGGGTGTCCTAGATATTCCACTAGTTGCTTCAAATCCTTTTCGAACCTCAGTTCTCCTCCGTGACCAAGCTGATAGCACTCCCATTTGTACTCCATCTGTGAGCAAATAGGATGAGCAAGTTAAAGAAGTAGTCAAGTGTGTAAAGTTTTAGATAGTTCTACAAAGAAAAAGTAGAGCATGAAATTCTTCTTTTGAAAAAGATCTGAAGGATAAGAGTGAGAATAAGTTTTTCACAAATATTCACCTCTTTGTTTTGAAACTAAGTTTTACAGACGTCCATTCTAACTAGGGTCTCCTAAGGTCAACAATGGCTCTGATACCAACTTGTCAACACCCGGATTTTTAAGTCCAGATGCCTATTATGCCATTCATCGCAATCCCAGGAATATTGTTTTTGCGAGACATAATAGATTAATATCACAACACATCATTCATTACAACGCATAATTGTCTTACAACAAGGGATCAAATGATCCAGTCTCATTACAATACTAGTTGATCTATTGATCAATTACAAAACACATAGCGGAAGCGAAGTAGCGTAGTAGTAGTCCATCTATTCCACGAGCAACCGTTGACGTCGGGAGTGATCCTAGTTGTCGTAGACGTCTCGCTTGTCCTTCTTCCGGGTTCCGGTACTCTTCTTCATAGTCCGGCCATTTGAATAGCCGGGGACACAGCCAGTGAGTACTTTAAAGTACTCGCAAACTAATACTAATGTAAGTAGTATCAACTATAATAAGGGGGTTCTAAGCTCTAGTTTCATTTGCATAAAGCCAGTTTTATTTCATAAGCACTTTAGTAAACAAAACCTCTTCATTTGCCTAACTTACTCAAGTGGGAACATTAGTGTCATTCCCACAACTCAGTTGTGATTCAAGTCAAGTCACCCTTCACCATTCAACCTTTTCAAGAATTTCTGACACCGGAAACTGTATGGCCTTTCCAACCGTCCGTAACCGTGGACACGGCTATTCGAATAGGTTTACACTCTGCAGAGGTTGCACACTTGTGCCACAACATTTGATTACATCCGTCGGGAATAATCCCGAATCATCGTAACTCGGTACGCGGATCATCAACCTTAACCTTTCACTTATATATCCTAGTATAGGCACCTCTCCCCATGAGCTTGGCCTCCCGAGTGAAGACAGACGGTCGGCATGGGAACCGCACGGAGGCTTGGGTCGGACATTCACCTCATATCACATCATATCACATCATTTCTTTTGTTGTAGAGGCAGCTTTCGGCATAACCCCGATGACGCTTGTTTAGAGGGAACCCATACTAAGACACACAAACTTCCAGCTAAGCCCTACCCATAACCAGGTATTGTGGGGGTACTTGTAAATTGGAAAGGTATCGCATCCAAACCAATATCAGTTTTAAATCAAAAATCACCATCTTCTCTTAGTCATATCACCTTTCAAAAATCATTCAAAAACAACTTCACTTCACCAAGTTCCCATCTAGAGTAGTCAAGTTTTATTTGTTAGCAATAGCACTAATCATGAGGGGTGCTAACTTAGCATTGCTTGTTCTAGATTTAAGCTTGGTGCTCATATGCTACTCTAAACCAAGTGAATCATGAATCAAAAAGTACTTTGAAAATAAAAGCAGTAAAACTTGTATAGTAAAACTTGGGATAGGACCACTAAGCATAAGGTAAAAGAGGGTGATGCATTGCTCTTGAGAGCTTTGCACTTTGCAAGTGTATTAGCTTGCCTTGGTGGTGGTATTGATCAAATTGGTCTTCTTCTCCTTGGAAGTAGGCCTCCTCCTCCTCTTGATACTCTTCCGTACTAGCGTCTAAAATACGAATACGAAGTACAATCACCACACCAATCTTATATACTAAACTAAGCACACATAAGTCACTCAAGCTAAACTATCATTACACACTACTAAGTTGGTGAGGTGGTTTTCTTATTTAAGAAAAATAATTTCCTCTCATATTAAATAAGGTGCTTCTTTGCCTTCTTTAGATAAATAAATTCCTCTAATTATCTTATTAAGATTTAATTTCTTTCTTGAGTAATATATGACCTAGGTTGACCAAAGTCAACCTCTTCATACTTATCATTTAAGAAAATGATTTAAATGAGGTGGAGCACCTCATACCTTTTAATCCTAACATGGTGATGATTTAATATCATCAAACAAAGCATATGAGAACTAAATGACCAAAGTCTCTATCTCATAATGGAATGTTTGTGACAAGATTTAAATGAGATAAACACTCTCATAAAATTTCTAAATAGTTTTGGACAATATCTTTGACTTGACATAGCCAAATAGTCCTCTAATTCATCTAGGCCATGATCATCCAAAGTAGGCATGGCATATTTTTGCAGAAACAATTAGTGCAAGTGAAATGTGGATTATTGGAGTTGGAATCAACTCAAAAGCATTTTTGGTTGAATTTTAACAATTGTTTGAAGACATAAAAGTCCCTGCCTTGTTTATTTTGCTACTTTAATTCTAAAACAAAACTCAGGGTGAGACCAGTGGGGTTGGATAGAACTTTTGACAAGCTTTCCAACAATACCAAATTCATCAAATTTGGCCTAGTGGTTTTGAAACTATGCAAATTCTAATTTAGTACCAGTATTGAATTTTTATTGAAACCAAAAGATTTGAATTCAAACTGTGGGCCGAGGCGGGAAAGTAAACGGGCCAGGGGGAGAACGAGGGAGATGGGCCGGCCCAGCTATGCCCGCGGCGCACACGGGCCAGCTGACTGCGTGGGACCCACGCGTCGGTGAGTTAAAACACCGAAACGGTATGCATGGATACAGGCCGTGGGATCAAAGGGGATCGGACGGCTGCAGTTCGTCTTCGTCAGAGACGAGCACCGGCGAGCGCAAACCCTACCGGCAGCCAGGAGGGTCCAGGGAGGAGGGTTACCGGCGTCCGGCGGGGTCGGCGAGGCGGGCAATCGACGTTGTCGAGGACGACGAGTCGAAAGAGGGTCGCAGCAGCTTCGGGGGTGCTCGGGATCGTCGGCTTCGTCGAGCTACTGCAGCGGCGGGCTCCGGCCAAATTCCGGCGAGGTGGTGTGTAATTGGAGAGGGGAAGAGGTCGAGGAGGTTCAGGAGGGAGAGGGGAACTCGTTGGTGTGCAGAAATCATCTAGGGAGCGCCGGCTTTTATAGGGGCGAGGGTTGGCCGAGGGTGCGGAGCAGGTCATCGATGACGACGGCGTTACGGGCGGCGAGAGGGTAGGGCGACGTCATAGGACTATTGGCGACGTCGAGGCAGTCCTTGGGAGCGTCCTGGCGCAGCGAGGGGTGGTCCAATTCAACGGCGTCGTGAGCGTGTCCTGCGGTACAGTGGCGGCGGACGTCGACCATGGCGTCGTCTACAGGGCGCCGGCGAGCCAATGACGATGTCCAGGAGGTAGGTGGTGCCCTGGTGCGTGCGTAGGAGAGAGGAGAGGGCAGGAGATGGCCTGGGTTAACGGGGCGGGTGCGTGCTCTGGCGTGTCCAGTGACACGTCCTGGCGTGCTCTGGGCGTCGTGGGCACGTCAGGGCGCGCGTCGTGCTGGCGTGTGTGGCGCGTGTTTTCGTCGATGGCCTGTACTGGCTGGTCCAGGAGAGTGAGGGGAGGATGTGTGACAAGGTGGTGCACGGTAGAATTGCTCAGAGAGGGGAATGGCAACATGGTGACCATGAGGGCCGGCATGGCATTATCTTGATGGTTTGGGTCCGATTTCAATGTCTCTGAGAGCATGGCAAGCAGTAGTGAGGTGTTAGGGGTTGGTTTGGCAAGGTGCACAGGGTTGGTGATGGCTAGAGGTGGCAAAACTAAATTAAGTCCAAAATGTATGTGACACATGAAGGTACTTTGCATAGTGGTGAGAGGATGATCATGGCAAGTACGTGTGAGGTCATGGTGGGGGTTTAGAGGTACCAAGCACTATAGATGAGCTCAAGCTAGAAAAAGGGGAGGAGGTACAAGGTGGTTGGAATAGTGGTAGTACCATAATTTTACTCTATGTAACTAAAATGTCACATGCAATGGTCTCACTTGGGTTTGAATTTTGACCAACTTGCTGCATGGGAGTGGTCTACATAATGTTTGGCACTCATTGGTGGTCTTGGTTTGAATTTTGGAAAAGATTTGTGAAGATTCGAAAATTGGAGGGAATCTAGATTTGGTTTCAATGTTGCCACTTGGCACCCTTGTACTAAGCAATGGTCAACTCTCTGGTCAAAGTGGTCAACATCAAAAGTGTTCATCTTGATGAGGTCTTGGATGAGGTGCAAAGAGTTGGCAGGGTTTGGTTTGAAAATTTCTTAATAGAAGGGCTCAAAGTGGGTAAGATGTTAAAATTGTCACATGTGACCATTATCACATGCAACTAGGTTTTTGATTTTTATTTGATTTGATTTTGGTTTCTTTGATTCAAAAAGGATGCTATTGAGTTCAAAAGGGTTTCCCAACCATTGGCACAATTTTATATAGCCTAGGTTAAAGATTTTCAGAAATGGCCATAAGCCATATGTGAGGGTTTTGCAATTTCTCTAATCTTTTTCTTTATTTAACTTTGATCCAAAGGATCATAGTTTTGGGTTTCAAAGAGGTTGGTTAGGGTTACTCATGGTTTCCAACCATTTGGGTAAGGCAAATAGGGCATAGGTCAAGATTTGGTAAAAATGGCTAAGTGCCACATATGCCTCTATGCATATGTTTATTTGAATTTTGTTTCTCACTTGATTTGGTTGGTAGGTACTAGGTTAGGTTTTTTGATGTTTTCAAAACATCTAAACAAGGTAGAAAGGCCTAGGTATAAGTTTTATCAAAAATAGTATAGGCACATAGGCCCTTTTCTTATTTAATTTAATTTCTTCTTATTTGGTTTTATTTTGAAGGGTAAAGTGCAAGAGTAGGGTTTAGGGTTTTAGATAATTTAAAACTATTTCAACTATCAAACATGGCAATTACACAACCAATAAGCATGATCACTATGCATCAAACTAGATTTAAATAAAAGTTTTTGTTGGTTCCAAATTTTGGAAACAGGGAAATTCATTTTCTTTGTTTTGAAATTTTTGGGATGTTACACTTACTGAGGGAAACTTACTGCTGTACGCATCACACCTTCCTCTTGGGGTTCCCAACGGTCGCGTGTTGTACGCGTGTCAAGCTAAATTTCTGGCGCCGTTGCCGGGGAGATCAAGACAAGCTGCAAGGGGAGTCTCCACATTCCAATCTCTTTACTTTGTTTTTGTCTTGCTTTATTTTATTTAGTACTTTGTTTGCTGCATTATATCAAAATACAAAAAAAATTAGTTGCTAGCTTTACTTTATTTACTGTCTTTTTTGCATACTCCATATTAAAAACACAAAAAAATTAGTTACTTGCATTTACTTTATCTAGTTTGCTTTATTTACTATTGCTAAAATGGGTACTCCTGAAAATACTAAGTTGTGTGACTTCACAACCACAAATAATAATGATTTCTTATGCACACCTATTGCTCCACCTGCTACTACAGCGGAATTCTTTGAAATTAAACCTGCTTTACTAAATCTTGTTATGCAAGAGCAATTTTCTGGTGTTAGTTCTGATGATGCTGCTGCCCATCTCAATAATTTTGTTGAATTATGTGAAATGCAAAAGTATAAGGATGTTGCTGGTAACATTATAAAATTAAAATTGTTTCCTTTCTCATTAAGAGGAAGAGCTAAAGATTGGTTGCTATCTCTGCCTAAGAATAGTATTGATTCATGGACTAAATGCAAGGATGCTTTTATTAGTAGATATTATCCCCCTGCTAAAATTATATCATTGAGGAGTAGCATAATGAATTTTAAACAATTGGATACTGAGCATGTTGCACAAGCATGGGAAAGAATGTGGTTAAAAATTGCCCAACCCATGGACTGACTACTTGGATGATCATCCAAACCTTTATGCAGGACTGAATTTTTCTTCGTGGAACCTATTGGTTTCAGCTGCTGGAGGTACCTTTATGTCCATCACTCTAGGCGACGCAACCTCTTCCTTGAGTGATAAGATTGAAGAAAAGCTTGGGAAAATTGATATACTCCGCCGCCATCAACCTTCAACGTGCTTCTTGGCTCCTACTGGTTCGATAAACCTTGGTTTCTTACTGAGGGAAAACTTGCCACTGTACGCATCACACCTTCCTCTTGGGGTTCCCAACGGACGCGTGCTGTACGCGTATCAAGACCGTTTTCTGGCGCCGTTGCCGGGGAGATATAGACACGCTGCAAGGGGAGTCTCCACCTCCAATCTCTTTACTTTGTTTTTGTCTTGCTTTACTTTTATTTAGTACTTTGTTTGCTGCACTAAAACAAAACACAAAAAAATTAGTTGCTAGCTTTACTTTATTTACTGTCTTGTTTGCAATCTCCATATTAAAAACACAAAAAAATTAGTTACTTGCATTTACTTTATCTAGTTTGCTTTATTTACTATTGCTAAAATGGGTACTCCAGAAAATACTAAGTTGTGTGACTTCACAACCACAAATAATAATGATTTCTTATGCACACCTATTGCTCCACCTGCTACTACAGCAGAATTCTTTGAAATTAAACCTGCTTTACTCGAATCTTGTTATGAGAGAGCAATTTTCTGGTGTTAGTTCAGATGATGCTGCTGTCCATCTCAATAATTTTGTTGAACTATGTGAAATGCAAAAGTATAAGGATGTAGATGGTGACATTATAAAATTAAAATTGTTTCCTTTCTCATTAAGAGGAAGAGCTAAAGATTGGTTGCTATCTCTGCCTAAGAATAGTATTGATTCATGGTCTAAATGCAAGGATGCTTTTATTGGTAGATATTATCCTCCTGCTAAAATTATATCTTTGAGAAGTAGCATAATGAATTTTAAACAATTGGATAATGAGCATGTTGCCCAAGCATGGGAAAGAATGAAATCTTTGGTTAAAAATTGCCCAACCCATGGACTGACTACTTGGATGATCATCTAAACCTTTTATGCAGGACTGAATTTTTCTTCGCGGAACCTATTGGATTCAGCTGCTGGAGGTACCTTTATGTCCATCACTCTAGGCGACGCAACCTCTTCCTTGAGTGATAAGATTGATGCTATTATGTCTATGCTTGTGAATGGTAGGACAAATGTTGATCCTAATAATGTTCCGTTAGCTTCATTGGTTGCCCAAGAAGAACATGTTGATGTGAAATTCATTAAAAATAACAATTACAATAATTCTAGGCCATATCCCGCTAATGGTAATTCTTATGGTAGATATGTTTCACCTAATGAGGAAAAGATGTTAGAAATTGAAAGATCTACTAAGAGCTTTATGCAATCCCAATATGAGCAAAATAAATTGTTTACTAAAACTATGAATGAACAATCTACCTTGTTGAAAAATATAGGAAATCAACTTGAAAATCTGAATATGGAGATCTCTGGGTTGCAAACTAAACTTGCAAATGCTGAAAACCGAATCCCATACATGTCTGCATCACAATCTTCCTTAATTAATAAAATGGCTGCTAAACCTGAGGATATTGATAATAAAATTGTTACTACATCAAATGCCATCCAAGTTAGAATTAATGAGAATATAAGATTGATGGCCGAATTGCGTGCTAGGTGGGAAAAAGAAGAAAATGCTAAAGAAGATAATATAGCTAAAGTTTGGACTATTACCACCACTAGAAATGCTAATGCTCCACATGTTGCTGCACCTCCTACTATCAATGGTAAAATAATTGGTGTTGGCAATGTTTCCACTTCTAATGCAAAGCGTGAAAAACTGCCTGAAACTGCTAAAACTGCTGATCTACCTGTGATAAAACTGCTGAATTTTTTTCTAATGTTGGGGATAATGATCCCATTGCTTTAGATTATAATGGTTTAGATTTTGATGATTGTCACATCTCTGAAGTTATAAAGTTCTTACAAAAACTTGCTAAGAGTCCTAATGCTAGTGCTATAAATTTGGCTTTCACGAAACATATTACAAATGCTCTCATAAAAGCTAGAGAAGAGAAATTAAATCATGAAGCTTCTATTCCTAGGAAGTTAGAGGATGGTTGGGAGCCCATCATTAATATGAAGGTCAATGACTTTGATTGTCATGCTTTATGTGATCTTGGTGCAAGTATTTCTGTTATGCCTAGAAAAATCTATAATATGCTTGACTTGCCACCATTGAAAAATTGTTATTTGGATGTTAATCTTGCTGATAATTCTACAAAGAAACCTTTGGGGAGAGTTGATAATGTTCGCATTACCGTTAACAATAACCTTGTCCCCGTTGATTTTGTTGTCTTGGATATTGAATGCAATGCATCTTGTCCCATTATATTGGGAAGACCTTTTCTTCGAACTGTTGGTGCTATTATTGATATGAAGGAAGGTAATATTAAATATCAATTTCCTCTCAAGAAAGGTATGGAAAACTTCAATAGAAAGAGAATGAAGTTACCTTTTGATTCGATCATTAGAACAAATTATGATGTTGATGCTTCGTCTCTTGATAACACTTGATACACACTTTCTGCGCCTAGCTGAAAAGGCTTTAAAGAAAAGCGCTTATGGGAGACAACCCATGATTTTACTACTGCACTTTTATTTTATATTTGAGTCTTGGAAGTTGTTAATACTGTAGCAACCTCTCCTTATCTTAGTTTTGTTGCATTGTTGTGCCAAGTAAAGTCTTTGATAGTAAGGTTCATACTAGATTTGGATTACTGCGCAGAAACAGATTTCTTGTCTGTCACGAATCTGGGCCTAATTCTCTGTAGGTAACTCAGAAAATTCTGCCAATTTACGTGAGTGATCCTCAGATATGTACGCAACTTTCATTCAATTTAAGCATTTTCATTTGAGCAAGTCTGGTGCCTCTTAGAAATTCGTCTTTACGGACTGTTCTGTTTTGACAGATTCTGCCTTTTATTTCACATTGCCTGTTTTGCTATGCTTGATGGATTTCTTTATTCCATTAACTTTCAGTAGCTTTGTGCAATGTCCAGAAGTGTTAAGAATGATTATGTCACCTCTTAACATGTGAATTTTGATTGTGTACTAACCCTCTAATGAGTTTTTTTAAGTTTGGTGTGGAGGAAGTTTTCAAGGATCAAGAGAGGAGGATGATACAATATGATCAAGGAGATTGAAAAATCTAAGCTTGGGGATGCCCCGGTGGTTCACCCCTGCATATTTCAAGAAGACTCAAGCGTCTAAGCTTGGGGATGCCCAAGGCATCCCCTTCTTCATCGACAACATTATCAGGTTCCTCTAGTGAAACTATATTTTTATTCCATCACATCTTATGTACTTTGCTTGGAGCGTCTGTTTTCTTTTGTTTTTGTTTTGTTTGAATAAAATGGATCCTAGCATTCATTGTGTGGGAGAGAGACATGCTCCGCTGTTGCATATGGACAAATATGTCCTTAGGCTTTACTCATAATGTTCATGGCGAAGGTTGAATCTGCTTCGTTAAATTGTTATATGGTTGGAAACGGGAAATGCTACATGTAGTAATTGGTAGAATGTCTTGAATAATGTGATACTTGGCAATTGTTGTGATCATGTTTTAGCTCTTGCATCATATACTTTGCACCTATTAATGAAGAAATACATAGAGCTTGCTAAAATTTGGTTTGCATGATTGGTCTCTCTAAAGTCTAGATATTTTCTAGTAAGGGTTGAACAACAAGGAAGACGGTGTAAAGTCTTATAATGCTTACAATATGTCTTTTATGTGAGTTTTGCTGTACCGCTTCATACTTGTGTTTGTTTCAAATAGCCTTGCTAGCCTAAGCCTTGTATCGAGAGGGAATACTTCTCATGCATCCAAAATCCTTGAGCCAAACACTATGCCACTTGTGTCCACCATAACTACCTACTACATGGTATTTCTCCGCCATTCGAAAGTAAATTGCTTGAGTGCTACCTTTAAAATTTCCATTCTCTATCTTTGCAATATATAGCTCATGGGACAAATAGCCTAAAAACTATTGTGGTATTGAATATGTACTTATGCATTTTATCTCTTATTAAGTTGCTTGTTGAGCGATAACCATGTTCCTGGGGATGCCATCAACTACTCTTTGTTGAATATCATGTGAGTTGCTATGCGTGTTCGTATGATCTGAAGTAAGGGCGATTTACCATGAGTTGAATGATTTGAGCATGCATATTGTTAGAGAAGAACATTGGGCCGCTAACTAAAGCCATGATCCATGGTGGAAGTTTCAGTTTTGGACAAATATCCTCAATCTCATATGAGAATATTAATTGTTGCTAAATGCTTATGCATTAAAGAGGAGTCCATTATCTCGTTGTTTATGTTGTCCCGGTATGGATGTCTAAGTTGAGAATAATCAAAAGCGAGAAATCCAATGCGAGCTTTCTCCTTAGACCTTTGTACGAAGCGGCATAGAGGTACCCCTTTGTGACACTTGGTTAAAACATATGTATTGCGGTGATAATCCAGGTAATCCGAGCTAATTAGGACAAGGTGCGGGCACTATTGGTATACTATGCATGAGGCTTGCAATTTGTAGGATATAATTTACATGATACATATGCTTTATTACTACCGTTGACAAAATTGTTTCTTGTTTTCAAAATCAAAGCTCTAGCACAATTATAGCAATTAATGCTTCCCTCTGCGAAGGGCCTTTCTCTCCCATCTATTTCTCCTATTTCTCTCCCATCTCAAGAAACAAACACTTGTGTGAACTGTGCATTGATTCCTACATACTTGCATATTGCACTTGTTATATTACTTTACATTGACAATATCCATGAGATATACATGTTACAAGTTGAAAGCAACCGCTGAAACTTAATCTTCCTTTGTGTTGCTTCAATACATCTACTATGAATTTATTGCTTTATGAGTTAACTCTTATGCAAGACTTATTGATGCTTGTCTTGAAAGTACTATTCATGAAAAGTATTTGCTATATGATTCAATTGTTTACTCATTGCATTACCATTGCTTCGAATCGCTGCATTCATTACATGTGCTTACAATAGTATGATCAAGATTATGATGGCATGTCACTTCAGATATTATCTTTGTTATCGTTTACCTACTCGGGACGAGCAGGAACTAAGCTTGGGGATGCTGATATGTCTCAAACTTATCGATAATTTCTTATGTTCCATGCTACTTTATTGATGATATCTACATGTTTTATACATAATTTATGTCATATTTATGCATTTTCCGGCACTAACCTATTAACGAGATGCCGAAGAGCCAGTTGCTGTTTTCTGCTGTTTTTGGTTTCAGAAATCCTAGTAAGGAAATATTCTCGGAATTGGACGAAATCAATTCACAGGATCTTATTTTTCCATGAAGCTTCCAGAAGTCCGGAGAGGAAACGAAGTGGGGCGACGAGGCGACGCCACACCAGGGTGGCGCGGCCCAGGCCCTGGCCGCGCCGGCCTGTGGTGTGGGCCCCTCGTGGCGCCCCCTGACCTACCCTTCCGCCTACTTAAGCCTTCGTCGAGAATAACTCCAGTACCGAGAGCCACGATACGGAAAACCTTCCAGAGACGCCGCCGCCGCCAATCCCATCTCGGGGGATTCAGGAGATCGCCTCCGGCACCCTGCCGGAGAGGGGAATCATCTCCAGGAGGAATCTTCACCGCCATGGTCGCCTCCGGAGTGATGAGTGAGTAGTTCACCCCTGGACTATGGGTCCATAGCAGTAGCTAGATGGCCGTCTTCTCCTAATTGTGCTATCATTGTTGGATCTTGTGAGCTACCTAACATGATCAAGATCATCTATCTGTAATGCTACATGTTGTGTTTGTTGGGATCTGATGAATAAGTGAATGCTATGTTATGTTGATTATCAATATCATCTATGTGTTGTTTATGATCTTGCATGCTCTCCGTTGCTAGTAGAGGCTCTGGCCAAGTTTTTGCTTGTAACTCCAAGAGGGAGTATTTATGCTCGATAGTGGGTTCATGTCTCCATTAAATCCGGGGGAGTGACAGAAACCTCTAAGGTTGTGGATGTGCTGTTGCCACTAGGGATAAAACATCAATGCTATGTCTAAGGATATATTCGTTGATTACATTACGCACCATACTTAATGCAATTGTCTATTGTTTGCAACTTAATACTGGAGGGGGTTCGGATGATAACCTGAAGGTGGACTTTTTAGGCATAGATGCATGCTGGATAGCGGTCTATGTACTTTGTCGTAATGCCCAATTAAATCTCACAATACTCATCATAACATGTATGTGCATGCACTACTGCAGAATAGGCTATCAGTGACATGCTCAAAAGGCTCATTAGTGACAGGCATAGCGTCTGTCACTAATGACTAGTCACTGGTACAAGTTTACTAGCGACAGGTAAAATGCCCGTCACTAGTATGTGCATAGTAGTGACAGGCGAAAAAGATGCATGTCACTGATTTCGATCAAAGGTCACCCAGGCTCATTTACTGGTTTGAATTTCAATAATTATAAAATTAAATATGTTTTCCACGCATATTCCAAATAGAACAATAAGATGTTACAAACAAATGCATTTTCTAGAAATATTTCGGATAGCACAATAAGATGTTGCAAAAGTGATATGCTCACATCATGCATTATGACATAATATTTACACAACTAACACACTTGACGGAAGAACTTACAATCTATCAAAGACTAATGAAATATAGTTGCCGTTTGAAATCCAAAGAACAACATCACCGCAATACATGTATTAGGGTCATATGCATAGCTGCAAGCTCCTTTCACTATTCTACATTTCCATCATGTTGTTGAGATGCAAATTCTTTCATCACGTCTCCCTTGTATGGACCTTCACTGGTATGGACCTGAATGGCACAATACACTGATGACGTGCTTAACCTGATACAAACAAGGAAATAAGCATATAATCGCCACGTGGATAAGCACATGTTGGAGAATAAACATATTCTAAATAAAAAATAGTGTAATAAAAAATACCTATCACTATTATTGAACAAAATACAAAAGAATATAAAGATATTCTAAATAAAAAAATCAAATAGTATGTCCAAAAAAATCAAATAGTGGCATAAAAATTAGCTTTCGCTAGTAGTGAACAAAATATAACAATTCACTAATTAACATCAACGCAATGCAGATAGAAATTGTAAAATGTTTTGTACTCTGAAGAATTAACATCTAGCATACAAATTTAACAATCAAGCCACATATGAAATTATGAAACGCTTTACATGGAGACAATGAAGATAAAAATGTTAAAGCAGGTCAACCTTATTCCCGTCTAAGATGCCAATGAAAGTATGAAAATGTCTTGCAAAACACATCCCTTCAAGTGTGCATATATTCGGAGGAATAGTGGAACATGGTCCATTGAATTGTGAAGTGGAGATATAGAACAGGAAAATGGAGAAGACAGTGTGCATGGCTCACCAAGCTTAAGAAATCTTTAGAGGCGATAATGTTCCCTCTGTAGTTGTAGCCTTGAAGTAAAAATCTTTAGACGCCATGTTTATATTTGCTCGCCTCAAGCAACGGTTTGTAGAAAAATCCCCACTAAAACAACAAGATAGCTAAATAAGAAGGAATAAAAAATTGTGAAGTGCAGAAATAAATCTCACAGAAACCATGCATCACCACTCTCAGTCGGCAATTAGAATTTCAAACTAAAGTTGGTATTCGGTGGGTTTATACCAGAATTGAAAATAAGTTTCAGTGGATGATTACGATGATAGTAGAGAGACTACCATTCTATTCACCAATTTGTTTTTGCCAACTCAATATGTCGTCTTTATTTCGTGCATGCGGACTCGCTGCCTCTTTGTCTTCATGAACACAATTCAGCACTCATTGGTAGTGAAAAAAAAGTGGATCTTTAATGGTGATGTAGCATAAGAAATAAAATTTACATCAACCGCTGCTTATCAAGATTCAGCACATATGGGATAGTTACAAAAGTTCAGGTTGTAAAGTACCTTAGGTCAGTCTGCCAAGTTGTTCGTCATATCTCCAAGACCAAGAGCAACTAGGACACAGGATCAGCTGAATTCACAGTTTATAATGAAGGATACGAATATGCAAAAAAAAAAAAAACATATACGTACTAATTAGAGAGATTTAAGATCTAGACTAGAAGGCCAGATCGGTTGTCGACGAGGCGCCTCAGGCAGAGGACGGCGGAGGCACGGGCCAGTCTTTGTCCGTGAGGAGGCGGTGACGTACTGACGTGTGGAGAGTAGGTTATGGGGCAGGGGTGTAGCCTGTCATCGCCCAACTCCACCTCTTCCGTGCGCAAGCCGTCCCCGACACCATCCCCATCTCCACTGCAGCCGCCGGCCCTATCGTCGTCGTGCCCCATCTGCGCCCGCGCTGCCGCCCGGCTCGGAGGCCAAGGGAGGCAGCCCCTTCACGCGGTCCTTTGTGGTCTATTTACTGCACTATTCCGCGTAGGTGCATCCGGCGCACACGGCGTCGGTGCCGTCGACGGGGCCGGAGGTCGGCGGGTTCGCGTGGGGAGGCGGCGGCGGTTAGCGGATGGGACGATCGTGATTGTGCGGGTGGAAATTTCATCCGCACTCCATCTGCCTATATTTGGTAGGAGCCAAAGGAAATCAAATTCTCGTGAGACATAAACATAGGAGCCTGCAGCTACAACGCCAAGCGCAAACCAAGGCGCTTAACAGGATATGTTTTCTGCGCGCTGATAGCTTTCCACCGTTAGGCCAAACCGTTTTGCACAGGAGAAATAGGCGGAGCCCTCGGCGACTCACTTGCGTCGATCTTTAGAAGATCCATTCTGTTAGGTTTATGTGTGTGGTTAAATTTAATTAAGTGAGAAGATCCTAGATGAGGCATGTTTGTTGTCAGTCGGTTGGTAAATAAAAATTGCCGTCCAGTGACAGGCATTTATAGATGCGTGTCACTGATATATTTTCTCTTTCAGCCCCACCTCTAAATTTTTTCGTAGTGACACCCTCTTTTATCCGCCCGTCACTAATGTGTTTGAACCAGCGACGGGCCTATACGAGCCTGTCACTAATGTTTGTACTAGTGACATGCAAAATTTTGCCTGTCACTAATGGCCGGCGGCTATAAGCCTTTCTGCATTAGTGATGGTCATGCCCTCTTTATTTGTCAATTGCCCAACTGTAATTTGTTCACCCAACATGCTTATTCTTATCGGAGAGACACCACTAGTGAACTGTGGACCCCGGTCCATTCTTTTACATCGAATACAATCAACTGCAATACTAGCTCTACTATTTTCTGCAACAATCATCATCCACACTATACATCTAATCCTTTGTTACAACAAGCCGGTGAGACTGACAACCTCACTGTTACGTTGGGACAAAGTATCTTGGTTGTGTTGTGCAGGTTCCACGTTGGCGCCGAAATCCCTGGTGTTGCGCCGCACTACACTCCGCTGCCATCAACCTTCAACGTGCTTCTTGGCTCCTACTGGTTCGATAAACCTTGGTTTCTTACTGAGGGAAAACTTGCCGCTGTACGCATCACACCTTCCTCTTGGGGTTCCCAACGGACGCGTGTTGTACGCGTATCCCACCTATACACCTGACAAGTGTATTGGGTGTGGTTGGGACACAAGAGAGTTCTTGTATCGTAATTGCAGGGTTGCTTGAGAGGGATATCTTTGACCTCTACCTCCCTGAGTTCGATAAACCTTGGGTGATCCACTTAAGGGAAACTTGCTGCTGTTCTACAAACCTCTGCACTTGGTGGTCCAACATTGTCCACAAGAAAAGAAGTGTGCGTAGACATCACCCAACGTCGGTGAGATGACGATGTGATCTTGAGTCCCCTGTGTTCGAACCTTTCGGGTTCGGTGATACCCGTGTTCCTTCACGGACAAGAATCTCTGGCATTTGGTGCGCTAGGTAGGGGACTCAATTTGTCTTTGTTCTTCTTCGACGGTCTTCGGTCATATCATCATGGAAAACACGGCAGAGCCCGCGGCGCTAACTGACCGTCGCTGGGAGCCGGTCATTGAGACTGCTCTGAGGCTGACGCACGAGCTGCTCAGGCTCCGCCCGGAAGGGACGAGCTCCAACCAGTGGCTGGCAGCATCCATGGGCTCGTGCACGCGATGTCCGAGGTTGCGACGGTCGCTGGGGGCTCGGCAGGCGTTGCACCAAGGGGCGTCCTGCCCGCCGGGTGTACTTTCCTGCGCTCGCCCGAGGGCGGGAGAAGGCAAAGACCGACAGCGTCGGACGTGCAAAGTGCCCGAGCATCAAGAGGAAGAAGGTCTCCACCTCAACAAAGCAGTCGGAGCACCCCACACACATGCATGCGTTGCGAGATCTCTTGCTGCTGAAGCAGCGCCCAGGGGAGTCGTTGCGTTCATTCACGCATCGCTTCACCGACTTCTACCTCCAGCTCCCAAAGGTCATTGAAATGCTGGTTGTGGACGCCTTCGACGCAGGCACCACCAATCGGAAGGTTGTGGAAGATCTGATGCTCTCTCCAGGACCGGCCACCATCGCCCGACTCTTTTAGATAGTGTTATCACCAGAATTTGACCAAGTCG